>NC_138760.1:18910307-19221571 GCF_965113315.1 Podarcis vaucheri | reverse complement strand
AACCTAGCAGTTCGAAAGCACGTCAAAATGCAAGTAGATAAATAGGTACCGCTCTGGCGGGAAGGTAAACGGCGTTTCCGTGTGCTGCTCTGGTTCGCCAGAAGCGGCTTGGTCATGCTGGCCACATGACCCGGAAGCTGTACGCAGGCTCCCTCAGCCAATAAAGCAAGATGAGCGCCGCAACCCCAGAGTCGGTCACGACTGGACCTAATGGTCAGGGGTCCCTTTATCTTTACCTTTACTATACCCTCCAACATTTTTTCGATGACAATAGCAACATCCTAAGGGAAAGTGGGACAGATTAAATCAGAAACCAGGACGGCTTCTGCAAATCCAGGACTGTCCCTGGAAAACAGGGACACTTGGAGGGTCTGCTATCTTCTACCAAGTAAGACCATTGGTCCATCAGGATCAGTATGGTCCACCCTGGCTGGCAGCCACTCTGCATAATTTCACATAGGGGGCATTCCAGCCTTGGTTGGAGATGCTATGGAATGAACCTGGCAGGTTCTCTTCCATGGAGCTACAATTCTTCCCTAGAACATCTACCTTCTTTGAGGAATGTGGGTGGCGCTGTGGTCTAAACCACTGAGCCTCTTGGGCTTGGTGATCGGAAGGCCGGCGGTTCAAATCCCCGCGACGGAGTGAGCTCCTGTTGCTCTGTCCCAGCTCCTGCCAACCTAGCAGTTCGAAAGCACACCAGTACAAGTAGATAAATAGGTACTGTTGCAGTGGGAAGATAAATGGCATTTCCGTGTGCTCTGGTTTCCGTCACGGTGTTGTTCCAGAAGCGGTTTAGTCATGCTGGCCACATGACTTGGAAAGCTGTCTGTTGACAAACGCCGGCTCCCTTGGCCTGAAAGCGAGATGAGTGCCGCAACCCCATAGTCACCTTTGACTGGACTTAACCATCCAGGGGTCCTTTACCTTTACCTAAGCTAGAAGTATTACTTTGGGGTGTAGGGCCTCACCTTTGCATCTTGTTTTATTGGCAATCTTGGGAGATGTGCTGCTGCATAAATGGAAGGAATTGAAGACATGGACGTTCTTATTATTTCTAATATATATATTGCACCCTTAAATGGCCAGTTCCCAAGGCAGCCTTCAAAACACATGTCCTGGTGTGCGTGGTCACCCACCCAGGACAAAGTGCAAACTGGAGACCAAACTCTTGGGATAGGCTCAGATTCCTGAAACGCATCCTGCTCTCCACAGACCGACTGGGATTTTGGAACAAGATAACTGGGCAGTCAATAGGGTTTCAATTAAAGACGTGTATCCTAATTTTCTCGTGCAGGGGCTGCTCAGCGCGTGCATTTAACCTGGAGTGGTCTCTAAATACTAACAGGCAACTTTCCGGTATCAGGCCAGAGCCCAGAGGGGACACAATGGAGTCTTGTTTCTGGTAACTTGAGAAGCCTTATTCCTAGGTCTTTAATTTTAGACTCCAACACGCTTGCATTCCTGAGCATTACAATGGCCGATATTTATACCCTGGAATGCAGGGCCCAGGACTAATTTAACAGGCCTGGGGTAACCGAAAGCTGCTCTGCTCACTGGGCTGACACAGAGATAAAAACCTGGAGCAGGCGAGGTTTATGGGGCTTACAAATCCTGGCATTTGTCCCCTTCTCTCCCTCCAATTTCTCATAAAAAGCCAAGCTGACAATCCCTATAAATTCACGGGCCACCTGAATGGACAAGCCAGCTGCTGCTAATGAGAAATGCGAAATGGCAGCAATGCTCAGCAGCGGCCAAATGGGAAGGGTTGTGGCGCGGCTGCAAAGCCCAAGGCAAGAAAAGAAAAGGGAAGATCCTCTGTCCTAATGGGGGTGGAACATGTATGCGTCTTGTTTTTCAGGCACACGAATGCCACCTACACAACCATGAATTTGAAGCACAATCCCTGCCGCAAGGAATCCTGGGAATTGTAGCTCTGGGAGGGATAAACAACAGTTCCATATTGTTGTTGTTTGAAATTTTATACCACACTTTATCCAGAGATCCCAGGGCGGACTACAACATTAAGAACACTATGTTAGGACACTGTCCTACATTCAGAAATTTCTGGCAGAAGGTAATAGAGACGGTCAGCATGACTACAAAGAACAATCTAAAATTTGCAGAGGAAAATATTCTTTTGAATTATATACCCAACACATGGAAACTTACAAAGGGGCAATAGGAATGTACTCCCTCAGCCCTTATTACGGCAAAATGACTGGTCTTTGTAAACTAGAAAAACAAAAATGCAGCTCCCTTGAATGATTGGATTGAAATATGTACAAACTTGCTATACATGAACAAGCTGTGTACATGCCATGGACAAATTTAACAACATCTAGAATTCATTTTTATAAAAACCATATTTGATTAAGGTCTGGTTAACTAGAAAAACAATTTCCTCCTTTTTTGTACACAGTACATTTTTTTCCTGTTTTGTTTTCTACATGGATACTATTTCTTTTTTTCTTCTTATTTTTTGTGTCTTTTCTTTCTCCGTGCACTTGTAATTTAGTACTGTTTTATTTTTCAATAAAGAATGTAAAATAAAAAGAACGTAATCTATGCAGCATAAGAATAAAAACATAGTACAGTGGTACCTCGGGTTAAGTACATAATTCGTTCCGGAGGTCCGTTCTTAACCTGAAACTGTTCTTAACCTGAAACAGCACTTTAGCTAATGGGGCCTCCTGCTGCCGCTGCGCCACCAGAGCACGATTTCTGTTCTCATCCTGAAGCAAAGTTCTTAACCTGAAGCACTATTTCTGGGTTAGCGGAGTCTGTAACCTGAAGCGTATGTAATCTGAGGTACCACTGTATGCAGCATAGTAACACACAGTATTACAAAATAATCATAATAACCGCCCCCTCTGCCCATATAACAGACCATAGATTATTTAATGGCTGAAGGCCTGGGTATAGAGGAATGTTTTCACCTGGGGTGTAAAGATATGTATTGATGGTGCCAGGAGAGCCTCTCTGGGGAGAGCACAGATGGGGAGCCACCACAGAAAAGGCCCATTCTCTAGAGGCAATGAAACACTTGCCAGGGTGAGGTTGGTGAATGGACCAGCGGATCTCTGTTTTATTGTATCAGATGGGAAACTTGGAGTGAGCGGTGCAACTTTCCCAAGGCATCCGGCTTTTCCCAAAGCAGTATATATGAACCCGGCCCTCACAGATCCAATGCCAGGTTTTACCTGGGGCATAGCTGTCAACTTACAAATTTGAAAATAAGGGACCAGCAACCTCGAAAATAAGGGATCAGCAGCCAAAATAAGGGATTTTCCGAGCACAGGTATGTTCAACTTCTGAGCCCCTCCGAGCCAAAGGCAGAAAGCCCAGCCAGCAGCCAAACGAATCCTCAAGCCGTGGTTCCCACAGTGCAGCAACCCGGCAAAGGAGATGCAGCAAGGAAAACCACCGTCACCTCTCCGCTGGGAAGCGCTGAGCAAAGGCGAGTCCTCAGGCAACGCGGCCGATTTGATCGGCACAAGGCATGCAAGCTCCACCCCCCAGTCGTTCTTAGACTCCTTATTGGGTGAGCAACGCAGCCAAGCAACACAGTTGGAGCCTCCCTCCTCCCTGGCCGGCAGGGAGGGAGGGAGAGGAGCTGCTTCCTTTGAAACCCAGGAAATTTAAGGGACATTATCAATAAGGGACAGCAGTGGGACACGGCGCTGGGATAAGGGACTTTCCCGCCAAATAAGGGACGGTTGACAGCTATGAGCTGGGGTCTCTGAGCTGGATGTGGAACCTGTAGCCCTTCCAGGGCTCTTGGACTCAACTCTCAGCCTGGCCAGGGATGGTGTCACCAATATCCAGGTTCCCCATCACTGCATAAAGTCTTGGCAGCTTGACGGCGGTGGAGGCAGCAGCAGTGGTGTTGCGGGCAGTGGGGTGGCGCAGGCGTCTATACCCAAGGCAGTCACCTCACTCTGCCCAACATTAGAGCCAGCCCTGAGGTATAAGACTGAAAATCCTCTTCAGAAGGGATAGCAAGTCCTTAAGCTTGTCCTCATTATACCTCCCTGTCCCCAAAGCACACAGAGCAGTTCTGCAATTCATACGGCCTCTGCCCAGTATACCTGAAGGAGCATCTCCGCCCCCATCATTCAGCCTGGACACTGAGGTCCAGTGTCTGGTGGTTCCCTCACTGCGAGAAGCGAAGCTACAGGGAACCAGGTGGAGGGCCTTCTTGGTAGTGGTGCCCACCTTGTGTAACGCCCTCCAATCAGATATCAAAGAAATAAACAACTACAGTGGTACCTCGGGTTAAGTACTTGATTTGTTCCGGAGGTCCGTTCTTAACCTGAAACTGTTCTCAACCTGAAGCACCACTTTAGCTAATGGGGCCTCCAGCTGCCGCTGCGCCGCCAAAGCACAATTTCTGTTCTCATCCTGAAGCAAAGTTCTTAACCCAAGGTACTATTTCTGGGTTAGCGGAGTCTGTAACCTGAAGCGTCTGTAACCTGAAGCGTATGTAACCCGAGGTACCACTATATCTGACTTTTAGAAATAAAATTAAAAATTAAAAAAATGTCCTGTAGCATAGCATTGTTCTGGGTATAAGCTTTCACATGCATGCACACTATATATCTGAAGAAGTATGCATGCACACAAAGCTTATACCCACAAGAAACTTCGTTGGTCTCTAAGGTGCTGCTGGACAATTTCTTGATTTTTTTTTATTTATTTCGACTTCATCAGACCTACCTGACTTCTGGCATCTGAAGGCAGCCCTGTTTAGGGAAGTTTTTAATGTCTGATGTTTGATCATGTTTTTAATATTCTGTTGGGAGCCGGCCAGAGTGGCTGGGGAAACCCAGCCAGATGGGAGGGTATAAATATATTATTATTGTTATTATTATTATTATTATTATTATTATTAAACCTCCCTTAAAAAAAAAAAACTACTGCCGGGAGCCCATCTGAAGGGCAAGAGGAAGAGCTACATGGAAAGCTAATCTAGCTAATGGCTTCCACGATATGGGCATGTGGAAGATGAGTTCCGTGATGCCAGACTCACGTCGTAGGGTCAATTTTATTTTCTTTTTTAATCCACTGTAGCTTCATCTAAGGATTTTAGATCTGCCTTCCCACTGAGGCTGCTGTGGGATTTCTATACCCGCCTAGGATTAACTCGGAGGCAGCGGAATCCGCCCCCTCTTGGATATTACCAGTGGTGGAGGAGGCCAAGATTAGTTTTGAGTGCAGGCATTATTATGACACTTCGTGACCTTGGGCTCTGGCTGCAGCTGCAGTTTTATGAGCTTAATATGAAATGGTCCTTTTGATCAAGCTAATGTCATGGTTTCACTAACTCCATGCTCTCCGCCTGCCCCCCCTCCTGCCCCCCTGCCCGCCTGCTCCTAGTCCCCTTTCCCCAGCCCTTGGCTTCTGAGCAAATCACCACAAGGAAGCTGTGGCGAGTGCGCGATCCTTTCCTGCCGATAAAAACAGGTTAAACAGAGTGAAAACTAGACATCAACCTGGCCAAAACCTGAGAAAACATTGTGCGTTTTATGAATACAGTGGTACCTCTGGTTATGTACTTAATTTGTTCCGGAGGTCCGTTCTTAACCTGAAACTGTTCTTAACCTGAAGCACCTTTAATAATAATAATAATAATAATAATAATAATAATAATAATAATAATAATTTATTATTTGTACCCCGCCCATCTGGCTGGGTTTCCCCAGCCACTCTGGGCGGCTTCCAACAAAGATGAAAAATATACTAAAATGTCACATATTAAAAACGTCCCTGAACAGGGCTTTAGCTAATGGGGCCTCCCGCTGCTGCTGCACCACCGCAGCACGATTTCTGTTCTCATCCTGAAGCAAAGTTCTTAACCTGAGGTACTATTTCTGGGTTAGCGGAGTCTGGGTTAGCGTCTGTAACCTGAAGCGCATGTAACCTGAGGTACCATTACAAGAGACGGAAAGGAATGTTAGCTGATTATTGATAGTTATAAGAATTTTCTATAATGACATCAGATATTGATTTTAGTGTAGTGCCTAAATTTTTAATCTTAATCTTAAATTTTTCTTTTGAATTGTTAATATCTGTCCTTGTGAGTTGTGAATTGTGCTATTTTACTTGTGGCTTGTACGAGTCCGCTGTTTTATTTGATTTGTTTTGTTGTGTTGTGCTTTATGATGGGCGTAAAGCCGAATAAACATTTGACTGAGGTACCATTGTACGAGCAGCTCAAAACTCACTGTGCATTGAGTGCTCTTGGGCAAAGTGAAAGGAAACTGTGGCACTAGAAAGCAAAAGATGGAGAGATCAGAGGAAGTCGAGGTTTCTGGTTTGCTCCAATCTGTTCGTATGCATACCTTCCCAACATTTCTCCAACAAAAATAGGGATTCACTATTCAATAATAATAATTAATAATAATAACAGTTTTACTATTTATAGCCCACCCGTCTGACTGGGTTGCCCCAGCCATTCTGGAAGGCTTCCAACATACAGTAAAACATAACAAAACATTAAACATTTTAAAACTTCCCTATACAGATGGCTCAGGGGGGGGGGTCTCATAACTCCATACGCGCCAGCATTTCTCTGGTGAAGACAGGGACGTCCTAAGGAAAAGCGGGACATTCTGGGATCAAATCAGAAACCAGGGCTGCTTTTGTGAATCCGGGACTGTCCCTGGAAAATAGACTTGTATCTTATTTCCAGCTGATGAAGACTATTACAAAACAGTAGTATTATTCCGGAGACACTGTCCTTCTGAGGCTTTTGAGTCGTCTTCCGTTGAAACTTTTGAAAGACTATTGAGAGACTTTACTTTTGAGACGTCTTCTGTTGAAATTTTTGAGAGACTATTGTGAGACTGTCCTTAAACATCTGCTTTGAACCCATGGCTTGAGGGTCCTCTCTACCACTCAGTTATATTGTACATATGAACTTTGATTGGCTTATTCCTATAATTTGAATGATATCATCATTCTGTTATATGTTGCTGTTTAGCCATTTAGTCGTGTCCAACTCTTTGTGACCCCATGGACCAGAGCACTCCAAGCACTCCTGTCTTCCACTGCCTCCCGCAGTTTGGTCAAACTCATGCTGGTAGCTTCGAGAACACTGTCCAACCATCTGTCCTCTGTCGTCCCCTTCTCCTTGTGCCTTCAATCTTTCCCAACACCAGGGTGTTTTCCAGGGAGTCTTCTCTTCTCATGAGGTGGCCAAAGTATTGGAGTCTCAGCTTCAGGATCTGCCCTTCCAGTGAGCACTCAGGGCTGATTTCCTTCAGAATGGTTTGATCTTCTTGCAGTCCATGGGATAGGTTTGATCTTCTTGCAGTCCATTCTGTTATATATTCTCTACTAACTATTAGCTTATGTGTTTGTATTGTTGTGCCTGGAAAATAGGGACACCTGGAGGGTCTGTGCATGGCAAAGATGGAGGACTAGGAAGCCCAGGAAAGGTGTGATTCAACCAGCTGAGGCTAGGAGGCAGCAGCCAATGGCACAGGCCCCGTAAATTATCTCCGTGGCTGGGCCACAATTGTATCCCATCCACGTGCGTACGATGGGAAGCCGTCCAGGCGCCTGCGAGAGAGGTTCAAACTTTTGCCAAGTGCGGGGCAGGCAGCTAATTGAGAGAGGAGCAGCATTATCAGATAAGGGAAGGGGTCAAAGTCACAAAAGCTAAATCCTTGACCTGTTATTTAAGAGGTCAGGTAGAGTTCAATAGACTACTCCGGGCCAATTCACTCAATTAAAATATTAAAAGTCCAAGTCAGAAACCGGGAGATGGGAGCTAAATCTCGCTTCTGCACACAGGGTGGGAGGTGGGGGGCGGACACAGGGATTACGAGAGCATTCCTGGCAGGCAGGAAGGGAAAGACTGGTTGGAGGTGGGGAGCCAGAAAGGGGAGAGAGAGAAGAGGCACACAAGATTTGTAAGGGGGTGGGATTTCAAACGGCGTTAATTTAAAGGCAAAACTCAGCCGCTAGCGCTAAGAGATAATGTTCGCTGGCATTTCAAATAGAGACCAACGCCGTTCAGTGCTGAAAGAGGATATATTAGTGGACAGGGGTCCCAACTTGAATAAGATATTGGGGGGGGGGGAGTCAGGTAAGCCTTGTCTTGCAGAATTGATCACATGACACAATGCACACACACTGTTTGAATGGCAATGCCCATCAACTTTGGGAGGGCGGACCTCTCAAATATATTTTTTTTGGGGGGGGGCTAAAGGGACCTCAGCCCCTAGGGTTAAGCATGGCTTAAACACAGGCATGGCTTCCCAGGTTTGAATCCCACCCCCCCTTCTTCTGGTGCATTTGCCTAGGAGAATCAGCAGATGAACTTTTTTTATTCAAGTGGTCATAATCAAAACACGTATAAACTAAGATATTTGCTTACCATCCAGGTCACTGGTGTATGCGTCATCATCACCAAACCATTGTAGATATCTATTTTTTTTATTTTATTTTTAAAGGGGACACGGGTGGCGCTGTTTGTTAAACCACAGAGACTAGGGCTTGCTGATCAGAAGGTCGGTGGTTCGAATCCCGCAACGGGGTGAGCTCCCGTTGCTCGGTCCCTGCTCCTGCCAACCTAGCAGTTCGAAAGCACGTCAAAATGCAAGTAGATAAATAGGTACCACTCCGGTGGGAAGGTAAACGGTGTTTCCGTGCGCTGCTCTGGCTCGCCAGAAGCGGCTTAGTCATGCTGGCCACATGACCCGGAAGCTGTACGCCGGCTCCCTCGGCCAGTAAAGCGAGGTGAGCGCTGCAACCCCAGAGTCGGTCACGACTGGACCTAATGGTCAGGAGTCCCCTTTACCCTTTACCTTTTTTATATATTTTTAAAAAGAAAAAGAGTGACCCGCATTTATTGTGTACTATTATATTCTAATAGATTATTAAATATTACTTTGTTTGATACAAGAGCCTACATTTAGATGATACAGGAAAGTAATCTCAGGGATACTGAAGCAATGAATTTTATTCAAGAATGAATGCAGGGAGGAGAACTGGAGATGTCAACATACTGTTGTGAACCATACTCCATGTCTGGTGAGAAGCCTTCCCAGGAATCCCTCTTATTTTTATGGTTTGGAAAATGAAAGTGAAAGGCATTAAAAAGAGTGATTTGAACAAGTGTCTAATGGAAGGGGTGTAAACACGCCACAAGCAAATCAGGATCGGCTCGCCAACTTGTGCCAAAGTTTGAAGGCACCCAACATCGCTCAGGAAACATCACATGCGCAATGTCGCATCATTGGGAGGAGGCCGAGCCATAGCTGTCAACTTTTACCTTTTTTAAAGGGAAATTCCCTTATTCTGAATAGGATCCCTCGCAATAAAAGGGAAAAGTTGACAGCTATGGGCCGAGCGCGGATCTGAGTGCAGCGCAGCTTCAATGGCTGTCGGCTCCTCCTCTCTTGCGCTCAGCTTCTTCAGCCCCTCAACATTTGTTGTTGTTGTTCAGTCGTTTAGTCGTGTCCGATTCTTCGTGACCCCCTGGACCAGAGCACGCCAGGCACTCCTGTCTTCCACTGCCTCCCGTAGTTTGGTCAAACTCATGCTGGTAGCTTTGAGAATACTGTCCAACCATCTCGTCCTCTGCCGTCCCCTTCTCCTTGTGCCCTCCATCTTTCCCAGCATCAAGGTCTTTTCCAGGGAGTCTTCTCTTCTCATGAGGTGGCCAAAGTACTGGAGCCTCAGCTTCACTATCTGTCCTTCCAGTGAGCACTCAGGGCTGATTTCCTTCAGCATGGATAGGTTTGATCTTCTTGCAGTCCATGGGACTCTCAAGAGTCTCCTCCAGCACCATAATTCAAAAGCATCCATTCTTCGGCGATCAGCCTTCTTTATGGTCCAGCTCTCACTTCCATACATCACTACTGGGAAAACCATAGCTTTAAATATACGGAGCTTTGTTGGCAAGGTGACGTCTCTGCTTTTTAAGATGCTGTCTATACGGGCCTTAAAGGCTTGTAGGCCTGCTTATAGGCTTGTAGTTTACATTCAAAATTGGGAATTTTGATAAGGAGTTTCATATTTTGGGGGGTGGGGGAAGTGAATGTAGGTTTCACCATTACTGTGGAAGGAACTGGATTTGGGTGGCAAGCAGACCCCGGCTTACCATCAGGCTGTCCAATTCCATGGGAGTCTGAGGCCCATAAAATAAACAGTCAGAATCTAGTCAGCTACAAGACGTTGGACAACTCCATGGACATCTGCAGAAGATGTTGTCCCTGCAGGGAGCTAGAGGACCTGGAGGACTTTTGCTTCTTAAAGGGCCCTCCCCGTATTTTGCTGTCTTTGGCTTTTGAATGATTGGGGAGATAGATCCCATCCAGTTCTGAATTTCTATGATTCTATTGATCCCCTTAAACAGACATGGCTTCCCCAAAAGCAGCTTGGCAAGTGTGGTTTGTTAAGGGTGCTGAGAGTTGTTAGGAGACCCCCTATTCCTCTTCCAGAGCTTCTATTCCCAGAGTGGTTTAACAATAAATCCTTCATCACAGGGAATTCTGGGAATCATAGCTCTTGAGGGAAATGAGAGTCTCCCAACCCTTAACCAGCTCCCAGAATTCTTTGGTGGAAGCCATAATTGTTCAAAGAGGCATCGTCGTGCTTTAAATGTACGGTGTGGGTGTGGCCTGTGTCAGAACTTGATGACAGGGCTGTGTCCTATGACTGGAAGAGCCCAGAATAAAGTACTAGTAGGTCTTCGCTCCATGTTCCAAGGTCCCTGGGTTGTAGACCCTATGAAAATTCACCAGTGTTTTAGTACAAATTTCTTTCATATATACAGTGATACCTCGGGTTAAGTACTTAATTTGTTCCGGAGGTCTGTTCTTAACCTGAAGCACCACTTTAGCTAATGGGGCCTCCTGCTGCCGTCGCACCACTGCAGCACAATTTCTGTTCTCATCCTGAAGCAAAGTTCTTAACCTGAAGCACTATTTCTGGGTTGACGGAGTCTGTAACCCGAAGCGTATGTAACCAGAAGTGTATGTAACCTGAGGTACCACTGTACACATTTTTGCAAAGCCATCTCCTCTAATATTATGCATGCTTGTTTGTTATTTTCACCAATGTATGCATTTATGTGCCCATTTTACTCTAATACGTGTATTTCCATGCACAGCACTTGGCTGGAAGAATGCATTGCAAAATTCAGAGAAGTGAGAATTTCAAAACATGGCCGTGATTCAGTCCTCACGTCATTTTGGAAGCTGCAAATCGGGCAAGTTCACCTTTAAATGCGAACAGCATTTGAACTTCTTCCCCAGCCATTCTTGTAGGTAGCTACATGGCTGGTCTCTATTTCATCGCTTCCTCTGAGATCTCAAGTAAGATAGGTTTTGCAAGAGCTGAGCTACTGCCTCAAAGAGAAGCATCTTACAAGAGCAAAAGTGCTCCTCTGCTGTTATACTAAATCCATTTTAATTAGGGAAGACAGCAAATGTACAAACTTAACACAACATCTTTTTATTTTTAAAAAAAGACACAAACCCCTTTTTAGCTTACATGGTGTTTGTGTAAATGTGTGTGTGTGTTTGCTTTTAAAATACCTTTTGGAAAGGGATTTGAGTAAATCCATATACAAGAATAGCCGACCTATTTCTATAGCATTGTTTTCTTGGACCATACAATGGGGATTTCTAAGCCTAGGGAAGGGGTTTCCCCTCTACCAGGTTAGGATTTGTTGATCTTTTTTTAACAAGCAGGCAGATATATGCTTGCCGTTTCCCAGAATAGGCTCCTCCTCGCCCCCATTTAAGAAATGTGGAAATAACCTAAAGAAACGAGGAAAGGCTTGATGCCAAATCTGGTGTTGCTGGCAGGCCTCTTGCACGCAACCCAACCTTGCTTCTTTTTTGCATTGTATAATCTCTCCTTTATTCCCTCCATAATGAAAGCCATCCCCTGTTACCATCCAACCGTGCCTCCTGGTTCCCCCTGCACCCACCCCCTCCCCATTAAACTGAGTTAGATTAATTGCTAACACATCTATATTCACCCAGGTCCCCTCGCCTTTTGATTACTCCCTGACAGAGATTAATTGAAGGTGCTTTAGAAGGTGAAGAGCCTGGCAGAGTGTGTGCAAGCGAGCGAGCGAGCACACACTTGCACATAAGCACATTAGGGTATATATAAGGCATTTCGGATCGGGGTTTGAACGTTGCCCTACACATTGACTTAGGCCACTGGGCATTCTTTTGGCAGCTGAATAAATTTGGTTTTTCTCAGTGCCCATATCTGGAGACATTTTGGGAATAGGGAGAGAACCAGAGAACAGAACTGAAATTCCGATAACTTAAAACATCTACAATCAAACATTTGCCATACAAGGGGAACGAGGTAACTGAATACTTGTCCCACTAGAGAAATCCCTTTGCTAGCTGGCTGTTCTTCAAGATGGCATTTTCAGCAGAGGCAATGTTAAATGCTGCTCAACAAGGCCATGTTTGCATACAGGTGCTGGGAGAGTTGTTCCACATTTCAGCAGAGAGTGTCACGTGATTTCAAGAGTCTAGTTTCTTCCTCCTTCAGCACTAGACTGGGGCAAGTTACTTCTGTCCTCCTTGCGGTGGGGATATCTGAGGAATCAAGAGATTGCATTCTCTTGAGATGCAGAATGAAACTGGGAAAGTATCTAACGGGGAAGATTAGTAGTGATGGGAGACTTAAATTCCCCTTTAAATACACAGGGTATACAGTGGTACCTCGGGTTACATACGCTTCAGGCTACAAACGCTTCAGGTTACAGACTCCGCTAACCCAGAAATAGTACCTCGGGTTAAGAACTTTGCTTCAGGGTGAGAACAGAAATCGTGCTCCGGCAGCGTGACGGCAGCGGGAGGCCCCATTAGCTAAAGTGGTGCTTCAGGTTAAGAACTGTTTCAGGTTAAGAACGGACCTCTGGAACGATTTAAGTACGTAACCAGAGGTACCACTGTACGTGTGTTCTGCTCTCAACAAAAATATAAAATTTCTAGATGCCCTAAATGACAGTATCCTAGAACAGTTGATTGTGGAACTGGCCTTCCCTGAATTTAATCCTGAACTGCACTCAGATCCTGGTGGATTAGGGCAGCACGGCCGGTCCTGCTGTCCTGGGTTCTGAGTCTTGGGGGTGTCGCAGAGCACTGCAACTGTTATGTAATGAACTGAGCAGAACAGAAGGAAAGAGGTGGAGGAGGTGCAAAATTTTGGCCTTGCACAGGGAGCTGCTAAAATTTGAAAGTCCGAAGTCCAATCCCTGGTGCAAGGCTTGGAAGAAATTTGTTGTTTTTTTTAATTTTTATATGTTTTACAGTGGTACCTCGGGTTACATACACTTCAGGTTACATACACTTCAGGTTACAGACTCCGCTAACCCAGAAATAGTACCTCGGGTTAAGAACTTTGCTTCAGAAATCGCACAGTGGTGGCGCAGTGGCAGCGGGAGGCCCCATTAGCTAAAGTGGTGCTTCAGGTTGAGAACAGTTTCAGGTTAAGAACGGACCTCCGGAACGAATTAAGTACATCACCAGAGGTACCACTGTATTGGTTTTAAAACCTTGTAACATAAGTAATCAACAGAAAATAAAAATAAACAAACATTCATTCCATAGTTGGTGCTTGTTGTATGTAACAATTTGCAGTTGGATAAAGATATACAACGAACTTAAAAATATATATGTTTAAATGCTCTTTCCCCAAGAAGCCCAAAGCCTTCCTGCTAGGAATAATGAGTAATGAAATCTCAAAGAAATTCAGAAGAATTTTCATGTATGCCACAGTAGCAGCCATAATTTTAATTGCAAGAGGTTGTAAAGGAGGAAGAAATTTGATTCTGTCCACATTTAAAGTGGAATCTAATTTGTGCTTTCCAAAACAAGCTGAGAATTGAAACATGGACCTCTGAAATTCATAGTTGTCCACATTTTGAAGCTCATTTCTCCAGTCTAGTAATGTCTCCAAAAATGCATGTGATGGAATGAAGCGCCCTTTAAAATGCACACATTAGTGAAAATAACAGCATACATCGTAGGGGTAACTGCTTTGCAAAACTGTTTATGTTAGGCAAAATTGCATGCAGGTGTGTAAATAGTACTAGAAGAAAATCGCACTAAAATGGTGGTGAATTTTCATGGGGACTTAAAAAAATAAAATATCAAAGGGATTGAGGCAAAATGTGGAGAGCTGGACTCAAT
This sequence comes from Podarcis vaucheri, assembly GCF_965113315.1. Lineage (NCBI taxonomy): Eukaryota > Metazoa > Chordata > Lepidosauria > Squamata > Lacertidae > Podarcis > Podarcis vaucheri. The sequence goes on along the minus strand of NC_138760.1, from coordinate 19,207,391 downwards.
GCTGAAAACACGAGAAATTAGAAGCAAACCAAAATGGAAGGATTTGTCCATCCCTATGCAAGACATAATTTTTGTTGAACCAACTGGAAACAGAAACCACATTACTATTAAATTCAATATATATGTAAGTTGACAATTGACACGGGTCACATTTGACTTCAAAAGAGGAAATTTCTTTTTAAAAATGAGAAGACTGGGGTGGAGGGGGTTGAAAGAGAAAGTCAAGAGGGTGAAAACTCCACAACGAGGAAATGTTACAATGTTTGGGGCTCAGTTTATTTAAAAAAGCAAGTAAGAGGAGGATTATAGAGGTATACTAATAATGTGTCGTAGAGACAGAGTGGATGGAAAGTTGTTTTTCTCCCTCCCATATAATACCTGGAACCTCGGGTCATCTAATTAAGCTGTACGGTGAGAGTTTCAGGCCAGACAAAAGGAAGAACTTCTTCACATAGCAAATGGTTAAACGATGGAATTTATTACCACAAGTTGTGGTGATGGTCACCAACTTACCGTATTTTTCGCTCTATAGGACGCACCTTTTCCCCTCCAAAAATTAAGGGGAAATGTGTGTGCGTCCTATGGAGCGAATGCAGGCTCCTTGGCTTCAGCGACAGCAATGCGAAGCCTCCGAAGCGCAGAGGGAGCGCTCTGGAGGCTTCGCGTTGCTTTCGCTGAAGCCTGAACAGTGAGAGAGGTCGGTGCACACTGACCCCTCTCGATCTCCAGCGATAGCCGCCTGAAGCCTGCGCAAGTTCCCACTGCACTCCGCAGGCTTCAGGTTCCTTTCGCTGAAGCCAGGAGAGCAAGACTCCCCTGGCTTCAGCAGAGAGGGAGAGCTGCGCAGCGCCCCTTCAGCCAAGCGGGAGGAGAAATGGAAGGGGCTCCATTTCTCCTGCCGCTTTGCTGAAGGGGCGCTGAGCAGAGAGGGGGAGAATTTTTTTCTTGTTCTCCCCCTCTAAAACAAGGTGCGTCCTATGGAGTGAAAAATACGGTAATTTGCTTTAGTTGCAGAATGTAGCAGCGCACAAATATCAGCTCTTAACTGGAGTCAATCAGAGTTTACACATATTACACATGTTCTTTGCCAGCTGATTCTGGGTTAAATTGCTGGATTTTTAAAGTCCTTCAGTCGAGGTGCTTTAGGGCAGGGATATGTGGACCTCCAAGTGTTATTGGATACCCACTCCCAGCAGCCCCAGCTCAGCACGGCCAATTTTAGGAATTATGAGGATGAGAGTTGGTGGGCATGGCTATGACTGCCTTAGAGAATGCCTTCTCCTCCACACACACACGTAAATTAAGATTATCTGAAGATAATCACCACCACTCCCAGTCCCGAGACTGGAGACTGACTCTGGGATTTTCTGCATCATCATCATCATCATCATCATCATCATCATCATTTATTATTTATACTCCGCCCATCTGGCTGGGTTTCCACAGCTACTCTGGGCAGCTTCCAACAGAAGAAGAAGAAGAAGAAGAAGAAGAGTTTGGATTTGATATCCCGCCTTTCTCTCCCTTTAAGGAGTCTCAAAGTGGCTAACATTCTCCTTTCCCTTCCTCCCCCACAACAAACACTCTGTGAGGTGAGTGGGGCTGAGAGACTTCAGAGAAGTGTGACTGGCCCAAGGTCACCCAGCAGCTGCATGCGGAGGAGCGGAGACGCGAACCCGGTTCCCCAGATTACGTGACTACCACTCTTAACCACTACACCACACTGGCTCTGAATATTAACCACTTAACCACTACACCACACTGGCTCAGAATATTAAAATGCAATAACCTATTAAACATTAAAAACTTCCCTAAACAGGTCTGCCTTCAGATGTCTTCTAAAAGTCTGGTAGTTGTTTTTCTCTTTGACATCTGATGGGAGGGCGTTCCACAGGGCGGGTGCCACTACCGAGAAGGCTCTCTGCCTGGTTCCCTTTAACTTGGCTCCCTGTAACTTGGCTCCTTGCCAGAAGGCCCTCGGAGCTGGACCTCAGTGTCTGGAAGGCCCTCGGAGCTGGACCTCAGTGTCCGGGCAGAACAATGGGGGTGGAGATGCTCCTTCAGATATACTGGCCCAGGCCATTTAGGGCTTTAAAGGTCAGCACCAACACTTTGAATTGTGCTCGGAAATGTACTGGGAGCCAGTGTAGGTCTTTAAGGACCGGTGTTATGTGGTCTCGGCGGCCGCTCCCAGTCACCAGTCTAGCTGCCACATTCTGGATTAGTTGTAGTTTCCAGGTCACCTTCAAAGGTAGCCCCACGTAGAGCGCATTGCAGTAGTCCAAGCGGGAGATAACTCACATGCAAAGCAAACACTCTTCTCCTTGCCTAAGACTCCACCCTCTGACTTCTTCTAGGAGAAGAGCCTTTTCAGTGGTGGCCCCTATGTTAATAACACCCCCTCACTCTTAAGCGAGGTCCATCAGGACTGCTCAGTTGGAGTTTTTTGGCAATTAGTACAGATGCTTCTATTCCATCAAGCTTTATGCAGCCTCGATTTTTGCTGATTACTGGCTCTTTTAAAGCAGATTACATTATTAAAATTATACCTCGTTTGCTTAACGTTATTATTTACGCTGCTGTTTTGTTATAAGCCTCTTCGGGGGAGGTATACATATTTAAATAAAATACATAAATAATGCCACGCTTTTGTCTACACAGGCATGCACACAAGCCTTTTAAAACTTTGCATGTAGGTATATCTTAGGTTAAGGGGTAGGTAAAAGAAGGTCACCCACATCTGCTCACCCTTAAAAAAAAGGAGGCCCCTCCACTAATTTAACTTAAAAGGAATAAATAAAAGCTTTCAAGGAAATTAGCAACAGGGGAAAATAGACAAACACTAAACAAGTATTGACATCTGTCAAAGAGAACATCAATATTGATTGACCAGAGAGGTAAATATTAACCAAGTCAAAGCTTAGGTCAATGCTTAACTCAAGGGACAATAAATTTACATGTGCCTGGACACAGAGCATGTGTTTGTTACAGTCTCAACATTCAGAACATCTTCACCTTGCAGGCTGGATATTCTGCTCAGGTGAAGAGAATTCAGTGACTTCTGGTTGTATCATACACGCTCCCTATATCCCATTGCTGATGGCGAGCAGCGAGTGGATTAGTGGTCAGTTTTCAGTGAATCGCCTCCAGCCTGCTGGTTGCTGAGAATCTTTTGAAAAGAAAAACGCCGGACTAGGTAGATCGTGGTCGAGCCAAGAAGGCACTGTCTTTTCTTCTCTCTCATAAAAGTGCACACACTTAGAATCACTCAACACAGAGCACCTAGCTGAAATATCATATACCCTCAAAACAAGCTGCTCGGATTTTGAGATCTTCAGTGGAAACCCTTCTCTTGGTCCCACAGGGGTGCAGGGAAGGCATATCCTCCAACATTCTCCGATGAAAATAGTGTCGTCCCATTCCATAAAGATTCTTTTACTCTTTATACCCACACATCTTACTGGGTTGACAAATGTACAGATTGTACAGGTACGTTCATCACAGAGACACAACCGGCTCAGCTCCTCACTGAATGTGGGAAACTGAGGTTTGCTGCTGCATACTTGGGACGCGGGTGGCACTGTGGTCTAAACCACTGAGCCTCTTGGGCTTGCTGATCAGAAGGTCGGCGGTTCGAATCCCCGTGACGGGGTGAGCTCCCATTGCTCAGTCCCTGCTCCTGCCAACCTAGCAGTTCGAAAGCACATCAAAGTGCAAGTAGATAAATAGGTACCACTCCGGCGGGAAGGTAAACGGCGTTTCCGTGCGCTGCTCTGGTTTGCCAGAAGCGGCTTAGTCATGCTGGCCACATGACCCGGAAAAACTGTCTGCAGACAAAACGCCGGCACCCTCGGCCTATAGAATGAGATGAGCGCCACAAACCCAAAGTCGCCCGCGACTAGACCTAACGGTCAGTGGTCCCTTCACCTTTACTTTGACAAAGCAGCACCCCACACTTAATAAGTGGGATTGTTTTCTTCTGATATGATAGTAACAGTTGTGAGTCTATATGTCTGCATTTAGTGCAGAATACATAACTCCACTGCTTTCATGTCCAAATAAATTAGGCACCAAACACATCGCCACTGATGCTTAGACTCTCTACGTACAAACCCAATCAAACCCCTTCCTCTCCTTCTATCCTCCGGAGAAAAAGAGGATTGCGCCTGAGCTTTAGGAGAGAAATATAATATGATCCATGAGACGGTTGCTCTGACACATGTCATTATCTGTCCTGGAGAGGAGGTTGTCACACTCCACTTCTCAAATCAAATAAGGAGGGGAGAGGATGGACTGCAAGGAAAGAAACAGCCCCTGTATTTCAGAAACCAGGTGTGGATTTTAAAAATTATAACCCAGCCACGATTCCGCTTTCCAAGGCATTGGGGCAGGTGTACCTAAGGTCAAAGGCGTCTCTATAAAAATGTAAAAAATGAGGCTGAGAAGGAGGGAGAGGATATTTTATGTATAGATAATTCAATAGCTGTGTGGCCTGGAGCGACAACGCTCCAGCGACTTTGTCCCTGCTTTAATTACAATACTGTTGCAAAACTGCACTATATCCTGTAGCGATTCCTTGATCTCACATATTGACCGGATGCACACTTCATTTGAAGGATGAGAAAGCCTTTGTTTGCACAGAGGAGGTTTGCATGTGTGTGTGTACTCATTTAATTATACTGTTCCCCATCATGAACCAAGAGTCCGCAAGATCCAGCTCTTCTGAACTCCCCTGCCTACATTTTGCTTCGGCGATGCTCAGTTCCTTTAGGACTTCCTCCTCAAGGCCAGTTCTAATACAGAAGGCAGCACAACCTTTTAATATAAATGATGTAAACAAAAACCAGTGGGTTCACATCCTCTCCGAATGGACGAGATGCATTTGGGAGAACCGTGGGCAATTGGAGCACATCGCCCATCCAGCCCACCTGCCAGGGCCCATGAGAAATATGCCGGTGCAACAGAAATACTCCTGTCACCAGAATACCCCAGTAAAAAAGACAGATGCCCGCTTGGCCACGGAATAAACTTTTTACCTGTTATGTCAGCTGTTGGAGGCTGTGATCGCACAGTACCAGATGCTCTGTTACAGCCCCCAGAAGAACATTTATAGGTTCTTTTCCTAATGTTAAACAGGAGGGACATAGAGTAGGCCCGGCCACACGCAGTTCTTAAGGTGAACCCAGCAGATCAGCGGGAGTTACTTGATCAGTCTAATCAGCAGATAGCTTTATGCAGACCCCCTCCCCTGTGTCCCTATTTTCTTTTTCTTTTTCAAATATTTTTATTGAGAATTTCAACACAATAATTTTAACAAAAATACATCATCCACATTGTCCCCCCCCCATTTCTCCTCCCCCCAATCCCTCCCAGCGACTCCCCTCAGCTCCTATCTCTGGTTTCTCAACATATGTTTTTAGCTGCATGTTATGAAATTGTAATGATCCTCAATTTATCTACTTGTAGATTTCCAATAAAGATTTGTTGAATGTTTATTCAAAACCTGCCAAGGAGTCCAATTCGTATTGTTGTTTCTTCAGATATTTCGTGAAAGGTTCCCATTCATCTTTAAATTCACAGTTATCTTTGTCACGTAATTTATGTGTCAGTTTTGCCAATTCCGCATAATCCACCAGTTTTTCTTGCCACAGTTCTTTCGTCGGGGTTTCTTCATTCTTCATTCTTCCGTCCTTGTGCTATTAAGACTCTTGCCGCCGTTGTCACATACATAAAAATGTATTTAAGTTTCTTTGGCAGGTCCTTCCCCATAATCCCTAACCAAAAAGCTTCAGGTTTTTCCACAAATGTTAAATGAAACATTTTCTTTAACTCGTTATTTCCCAAAACATTTTAACTTTACTGCAATCCCACCACATATGATAAAAAGTCCCTTCTTTTTCCTTGCATTTCGAACATAGATTTGAGCCTGTTTTGAACATTTCCCCTAATTGTACAGTGGTACCTCGCAAGACGAATGCCTCGCAAGACGAAAAACGCGCAAGACGAAAGAGTTTTCCGTTTTTTGAGTCGTTCTGCAAGATGAATTTCCCTATGGGCTTGCTTCGCAAGATGAAACGTCTTGCGAGTTCTTGCAAGTTTGTTTCCTTTTTCTTAAAGCCGCTAAGCCGTTAATAGCCGCTAAGCCGCTAATAGCCGTGCTTCGCAAGATGAAAAAACCGCAAGACGAAGAGACTCGCGGAACAGATTAATTTCGTCTTCCGAGGCACCACTGTACTGGTGTTATGTACCATCTGTACATCATTTTCATGTAATCCATGTGTCCCTGTTTTCTAGGGACAGTCCTGGATTTACAGAAGACGTCCCGGTTTCAGATTTGATCCCAGAATGTCCCGCTTTTCCTTAGGACGTCCCTATTTTCGTCAGAGAAATGTTGGAGGGTATGGAGTTATGTACCCTCTGAGCCAAGGAGAAGGGAAGGCAGCCAAGTGAGTTTGGGCCAAAGGGGATCAGCCTTTTTCCTGGCTCTCTCCCCACTCCCAGCTGGCAGCCGATTGTCCTGCTGAGATGGGGGCGGGGTGACGGTTACCCTGTAGCAAGATGGGTGGCACCTAGGCCAGGTAATCCCACGCGGTGTCGCAAACCCCGCCCACCTCTTGGGAGGGGGTGAGCGGATGTTCCAAGAAAGGCAATGAAATACAGTGGTCACCTGTTAGCCCAGAAATGGAAGCAAGAAGAAATTCCGACGAAAGAAGAATGGCAGATGAAAATAATGGACTATGCAGAATTGGACAAAATGGCAGGAAGAATTCGAAACCTGCGGGACCAGATATTTACAGAAGATTGGAAGAAGTATATGAACTATTTGAAGAGCAATTGTAATCAACAAATTATGCTAGTAGGACTACAAGACGTTTTGTAGGGAGAAATATATGAAGTGCTACAAAGTAGATAAAGAGTAGAGAAATTGGTTATGAGTTTTAAATGTAACAGGGAAAATAAGAAACGTATACTAAGAGATTAGATTGGAAAATTTTCAGACTGGACTGATGGAAGTCAAAATATTGAATAAGATGTAAAAATATGTTTAATTACTGTTGGTATGTTTAAAAAAACTAATAAATATATATATATATATATATATATATATATATATGCTTTCGTAGATTTTCACGGGTACAGGAATGCAGGTTTTGGTGTCTTCGGGTGTCTTCCCGTGTAAGAGTCGGGGTGTCTGTGCGACGTTTCGACGAGGTCTCACTCGTCATCTTCAGGCTGGTGCTTTCGGCTTCTTGTTACTGGAACAGAGCATATATATATATATATATATATATATGCAGGTTTTGGTGTCTTCGGGTGTCTTCCCGTGTAAGAGTCGGGGTGTCTGTGCGACGTTTCGACGAGGTCTCACTCGTCATCTTCAGGCTGGTGCTTTCGGCTTCTTGTTACTGGAACAGAGCAGAATCTGGTGTTTGAGTTCCTATAAATACTGTTGAGGGGTGTGGTGTATAGCCTCCAACGTTCTGGGCAGAGAGGAAGTTCCTAGATTAGTGTGCCTTTTCTTCTTTTGTTCCTTAATTACTTGAGGGATATCTTGGGTGATTTCATGAGTGATATTCTGAATACCACTGGGTGGGTCATTAAGTGTAGATTAGTTGCTAAAGCTTTCGTGTCTTGACCTCTTGAGCTTGTGAAGAGTTTTTCTGAGAAGATGGCTGTGCTGCATTTAGTTGTGCTCTGGCTTGGCTTCGTGTATAGGGGCGAGCTGTGGTTTTGTGCCTTGTGCCAGCCAGATCTGTGTAGGGATTGCTCGCAACAACAGCTCGCCCCTATACACGAAGCCAAGCCAGAGCACAACTAAATGCAGCACAGCCATCTTCTCAGAAAAACTCTTCACAAGCTCAAGAGGTCAAGACACGAAAGCTTTAGCAACTAATCTACACTTAATGACCACACCCCTCAACAGTATTTATAGGAACTCAAACACCAGATTCTGCTCTGTTCCAGTAACAAGAAGCCGAAAGCACCAGCCTGAAGATGACGAGTGAGACCTCGTCGAAACGTCGCCCAGACACCCCGACACTTACACGGGAAGACACCCGAAGACACCAAAACCTGCATTCCTGTACCCGTGAAAATCTACGAAAGCATATATATATATATGAAATACAGTGGTCACCATTTTTGAAAGCTAGGAGGCGCGTATTTTAATTTTCCACATCTAAGGTGACACAGACGCTGTAGTTTCTGGCTTTAAAACAGGGACAGCATTCCCTTTAAAAAACAAAATGAATGAGCTGCATTTATGTCATTTGATTGAGTTCAGCTCACAGGATAAACTATGCCCTAAAAATGCATAGTCTGAATGAATACCGGGAGAAGACAACATGGAGAAGGAAGAAGCAAAGACACCAAGCAACAGAGAGAAACAGAGACACAGGAAAGGCAAAGCTAACAAGCGATGAATGTGAGCAAATGAAGGAACCGAGACTGGCAGAGAGACTGTTGCCCAAAGTGAGTGTGTGTCTTAATTTGAACCCAGAACTCTTCAGCCCACACCCAAAACTATCCACTGTGATGTGACTGGAACACTACAGCCCCATAAAACCGCATGGGAAGCTTTTCTTTAAAAGCATGCTGCTGCTGTGCTATATTTTGTTTTTGACATTTGTTGTTGTTGTTGTTGTTGTTGTCATCGTCTGCCACGTCTTCCAGAACTAGTTACAGAGCATAAGAGGCCTTGGTTTCTAGATCACTAGATTCCCTCCCTCCACCTAAAAGTCGGGAAGGGAGAAAAATTTTGCTCCCCTCTGTGTCTTCTCCCTAGCCCCATCTCAGATCTCTTTTTCAAGCTGAGGTAGGATCCAACGGTTTTGTCCCTCTCTCAGCTGCCTGTTCTGTACCTCTGCTTCGATGGCTAAAAGGCAGCGCCTTTCTTAGCAGGCAGAGGAGGTGAATGAAACTATTTCACTTGAGGAAATTTAAAATCTCGGATCAGCCCAGCCTTCTACTCCCACCCTCTGATTCATGGATTCATTGGCAAAGAAAGCCAGCCCATAAAACGCTTTTCAGCCCAAACCAAAACACATTAAATTAAAACCACATGAATAAACAGCTCTTCCCGCTCCTTTTTTTTTTTTACAATGGGACAGTGGATTAACTCATCTTAAAGACCGCAGATTGCAAATCGACACACAGCACTGTTGATTTTAGCAGAGCTGCATCAACTTACACCAGACGAGGGTCGGTAGCCATGAGGAATAAATAACGCTACAGGGAGAGGGACTATCGACAGCCAATGATTACAAATCCTGTAGACACTTTCGCGTGGGGACCTATTGATGAGCGAGGTTGTTATCAGTCCCTGGCACCGAGGATCATTCAAGCCTCCATCTGGCAAGGATGAGGAGCAAATTCTTTGGCACTGACACAAACGCTTTGCGTAGCTCACCTAATAGGCCATTGATAAGGGAGCGCATGGGAGCAAGGGACAGAAGTGCCTGACAAGGACAATCAATCCATTTTAATGGGTATTATTAATTTGCTGCAGAAATTGAGCTTTGATGACAAGGAGGCTGACGAAGCCTCAAATTTCAGCCATCAGTCATCCACTTCCACCCGATTTTAGCCGGCACCTGATTCATTAATCACATGCTCACTAGCAAAGCCTCCTCCCCCCCACCTTTGATTGGGGAGGGAATTTAAGACATACAGGTTTGACAAATCCCAACCCTCCAAGTGTCCCTACTTTCCAGGAACAGACCCAGAGTTACAGAAGCCAGCCCGGTTTCTGATTTGATCCTGGAATGTCCCACTTTTCCTTGGGATGTCCTTATTTTCATCGGAGAAATTTTGGAGCGTATGGAGTGATGCAGTCGCCGAAGCTAAGAAATAAGGAACTGCACAACCTTTAGAAGGCATCTGAAGGCAGCCCTCTATAGGGAAGTTTTTTTAATGTTCATTATTTTATTATGTCTTAATATACAGTGGTGCCCCGCAAGACGAACGCCTCGCGAGACGAAAAACTCGCAAGACGAAAGGTTTTTCGTTTTTGAGTTGCTTCGCAAGATGAATTTCCCTATGGGCTTGCTTCACAAAACGAAGCTTGCTCCCGCACCCCGGACCTCTTTTGAAGCAAGGGGCGGCGGGGAGAAGATCGCAATCTCCGGGGACCCCGATTCTCCCCGCTGCCCCTTCCCTTGGTTCAAAAGGGGTCCGGGGACAGAGGGGAAGGCCCGCGGCGCTTCCCCTCTGTCCCCGGACGGTCTCCATAGGAACGCATTGATTGATTTTCAATGCATTCCTATGGGAAACCGTGCTTCGCAAGACGAAAAACTCGCAAGAAGAAAAAACTTGCGGAACGAATTAATTTCGTCTTGCGAGGCACCACTGTATTTTGGAAGCTGTCCAGAGTTGCTGGGGCAACCCAGTCAGATCGGTGGTGTATAAATAATAAAATTGTTATATAATAATAATAATAATAATAATAATAATAATAATAATAATAATAATCTGGCTGAGTTTCCCCAGCCACTCTGGGCAGCTTCCAATCAAGTGTTAAAAACAATACAGCATTAAATATTAAAAACTTCCCTAAACAGGGCTGCATTCAGATGTCTTTTAAAGAGAAGATAGCTGCTTATTTCCTTCACATCTGAAGGGAGGGCGTTCCACAGGGCGGGCGCCACTACCGAGAAGGCCCTCTTCCTGGTTCCCTGTAACCTCACTTCTCACAATGAGGGAGCTGCCAGAAGGCCCAAGGTGCTGGATCTCAGTGTCCGGGCTGAGCGATGGGGGTGGAGACGCTCCTTCAGGTACACAGGACCGAGGCCGTTTAGGGCTTTAAAGGTCAGCACCAACACTTTGAATTGTGCTCGGAAACGTACTGGGAGCCAATGCAGATCTCTCAAGACCAGTGTTATGTGGTCCCGGCGGCCACTCTGTCACCAGTCAGTTGCTGTTGTTGTCATTGTTGTTGTCTAAGGTCTTGTCAAGAGTCCGTGGAAAAAGGAATCAAACCTAGGTTTCCTGGGGTCTAGCTGAGGTAGGGATGAGGGAGAAAGTAAACCAAACTTGCATTTGTAGACAAATCTACCTAATTTACTTTTCCTAAAGAGAGCAAAACTTGCAGCATCCTTTGAATTTTGCACCTTTCTGAATTTTGCAATGTACATCTCCACGTATTGTAGATGAATATGCATATAGTAGGGAAAGTAAATGCATATATTAGTGGAAATAACACCCAAAAGTAGAAATTGCTTGCAAAAATGTATATATTTAGCAAAATTGCAGGCAAATGCTATGTTGGAAGATATTTGCACTAAGAAATCGATGAATTTTCCATGAGGAATTAAAAATTAATAATTCACAAACAGATATTGGGAACTGGATTTAAGATTGGAAAAACAAGAAGCTAAGAGGAACCAAAAATGACAGACCACAAAACTGACCCACCACAGATTTGGCCCTCCAGACCTTATTGGAATACAGTGGTACCTCAGGTTAAGTACTTAATATGTTCCGGAGGTCCGTACAGTACTTAACCTGAAACTGTTCTTAACCTGAAGCACCACTTTAGCTAATGGGGCCTCCTTCTCATCCTGAAGCAAAGTTCTTAACCCGAAGTACTATTTCTGGGTTAGCGGAGTCTGTAGCCTGAAACGTATGTAATCTGAAGCGTATGTAACCCGAGGTACCACTGTAAAGGTAAAGGGACCCCTGACCATTAGATCCAGTTGTGACCGACTCTGGGGTTGTGGCGCTCATCTCACTTTATTGGCCGAGGGAGCCGGCGTACAGCTTCCAGGTCATGTGGCCAGCATGACTGGTGAACCAGAGCACCACATGGAAACACCGTTTAGCTTCCCGCCGGAGCGGTACCTATTTATCTACTTGCACTTCATGCTTTTGTACTGCTAGGTTGCCAGGAGCAGGGACAGAGCAATGGGAGCTCACCCTGTCGCAGGGATTCGAAACACCAACCTTCTGATCAGCAAGTCCTAGGCTCTCTGGTTTAACCCACAGTGCCACCCACGTCCCCTTATTGGAATAGGTAAAGGTAAAGGGACCCCTGACCATTAGGTCCAGTCGTGGCCGACTCTGGGGTTGCGGCGCTCATCTTGCTTTACTGCCTGAGGGAGCCGGCGTACAGCTTCCGGGTCATGTAGCCAGCATGACTAAGCCGCTTCTGGCGAACCAGAGCAGCGCACAGAAACGCCGTTTAACTTCCCGCTGGAGCGGTACCTATTTATCTACTTGAACTTCATGTTTTCGAACTGCTAGGTGGGCAGCAGCAGGAACCGAGCAATGGGAGCTCACCCTATCGTGGGGATTCGAACTGCCGACCTTCTGATCAGCAAGTCCTAGGCTCTGTGGTTTAACCTACACGTGGAATACATCCCCCTTAATGCCTGACCACTGGCCATAGTTGCTGTGTCTGCTCGGTGTAGGATCCTGACAACATCTGGAGGGTCACAGGTTCTCCACCAGTTGTGCATAGCATATCGAGGAAATGGCCGTTGCTTCTCAACTTAGAGCCTCCACCTTTCCTGGCTTGTTATGAAAAGCAAAGCGTGTTGCAGCTGCTTTTCGCTGCCTGCCACATTGCGTATGTTGCGGGTATCATGCATATCACTAATTTATCCTGAAGCACACCGAGGTCAACTAGGGTGCAATGCTCAGAGACCAGAGTGAGAAAAAAGTTCTTGACAGCAGCAAGCAAATCTCTGGTTTCTGTCAAGCCCTGACGGAGGTTTCCAGGGCTGATATGGCAGCTGGCTTCTCTATGAAGGCTGCTGCAAGGAGCGTGGCTCTGGATCTTTTGCTGGAGAGGACTGAGAGAGCATCCTTTAAAGAGGGAAGGCATACAAATAGCATATGTTCTACTGAAGGTAGAAACATAAAGCAAAAACTTAACATTTCCAGTTTGAGGGAGTTTCTTTTGTCGTACCTTTGGTCTTAGAAGTCTTGTTGAGTTCAACAGGTACGTTTGTAGGGCAATCTTGTACAGCAGTACCTCAGGTTAAGTACTTAATTCGTTCTGGAGGTCCGTTCTTAACCTGAAACTGTTCTTAACCTGAAGTACCACTTTAGCTAATGGGGCCTCCTGCTGCTGCTGCGCCACCAGTGCCCGATTTCTGTTCTTATCCTGAAGCAAAGTTCTTAACCTGAAGCACTATTTCTGGGTTAGCGGAGTCTGTAACCTGAAGTGTATGTAACCTGAAGCGTATGTAACCTGAAACAGCACTGTACTTGCCTACACAGAAGTTAGTTCCACTGAATTCATGTGGTGTTTCTCCCAGTGGATTGTAGACATACTGATATCTTGCCATTTTTCCCAGCTGGAAGAGGGATTAGGGATATAAGATGTTTGCCTTTTTAAAGTCCAGGCTTCCCAGCCTTCAAACCACTGAGAAAATAAAATTTCTGCTTTTGAGTTCTAACCCGTAAGGGTAAGGTAAAGGTAAAGGGACCCCTGACCATTAGGTCCAGTCGTGGCCGACTCTGGGGTTGCAGCGCTCATCTCGCTTTATTGGCCGAGGGAGCCGGCGTACAGCTTCCGGGTCATGTACCTATTTATCTACTTGCACTTTGACGTGCTTTCGAACTGCTAGATTGGCAGGAGCAGGGACTGAGCAATGGGAGTTCACCCCGTCGCGGGGATTCGAACCGCCGACCTTCTGATTGGCAAGTCCTAGGCTCTGTGGTTTAACCCACAGCACCACCCTCGTCCCTACAACCCGTAAGGGTAGCTTTTGTTAATACGCACCTTGGTTTGTGATTTTCTGCAAGGGATTTTGATGAGTTCCCCTAGCTAACATCTCTACTGCAGAGAATTCAGCATTTCCAATATTATTTTGCACCTAGGGGTTAACGTAGCCCTCCCCACACTCACTTTTTGTGAAAACCTATTTACGAGTCCTGCAAAGTGGTCATGTGGGCATCATGAGCCCTGAACAGGGCCTGTGACATCACAGGGATCAATAGCAGAAATCCTTCTCTCTGACACCTTGGGACTTATAAAAAATATAGAGATATGCTGGTGGGAGCAGAACCTCTTGGAGACTGCTTTAGAGTTTAGAGTTTAGAGTTTAGCATGCTTTAGAGTCTGCCAATGAGCTGTATTTGGATAAATTGCAGTGTTTTGCTCCACTGTATCACATGAGGAGGTTGTTGAGTCTTACTCCTGTGCAGGTGAGAACAAGGCCAAGAGAGTCTGTATTTTGTAGCAAATAAGAGAATTTTAATATAAGTTTTATTTGGGTTTATAGAGAAGAAATACAAAGCTTAATATCAAATATATTTCCCCCCTTTTTTTATCTGAACTAAGACTTTGACCTAAATACAGTAAAAACATAAAGAAAAGAAAGGGAAGAAAGGAGTATAAAAAGAAAGAGAGAGAAATAAAGAAAGAAGAGCAGAAAAGAAGTTAAAAGAGAAAGGAAAATAAGATTCAGAAACAGCTTCCGATTTTTCATTTGTCTGCTATATATAAACAATATTCACTTTGTCCAATCCAATATAACCCCAACAAAGCCACTTTCTATAAGCAAACATTATCTTCAGTCCTCAAATCCACAGATCATTATTGCTTTCTCATGCAAAAAGTCTACGAGAGGTTTCCAATCTTTAACAAATGTTAGCAGTATTTTGTAGCAAATGCAGATGTTCAGATTTATCAAGTGATCACTGTGACGTGTGAACTCACTGTTGCATCACTGGTTCCCAGTTCATTTACTATTATAGGTCACTACCAATTTGATATGCTTATCATAACACCTGGTCGGCCCTTTTTTGCAAGGTAGCCTGCGCCTCACCTTCTTGGACATTATTCAGCCCATCCGGGCTGGTCTGCCAGCATCAGCCACTGGAGCACCAAAATGTTGATGATATTGGTGAACGCCCCTCATGGAACCCAAGTCTTCTGTGCTATTCAGAGAGCAGCTGTAGGGCAAGCTGTGTGGCATGCTCCGTTTTGTCCTCCAACAGCTCATGATCATACCCACCCTCCAGAATCCGCCACCTGAGGCAGCCTCCTCACTCTGCCCAATGATAGGGCCTGCCCCAGAATCAACTGTTCGCATCTCTAGGTTTAAAAGGCAGAAATAATTGAGAACCGGACGTTCATCTTGCAAGCGGTCAGGGGAATCGTTTGCTGCTGCCTCTCCATCGTTGCCTAACCTGAGGTAACGAGATATTTTTATTGATTTTTAAATGAGACAGAACCTCATCCTTCTCGAGGAAATCCCAGGGATGGGGAAAACATCTTACGACTCGGAGAAGGAACACAGCATTGACCAGAGCAGAATGGGGAGTCGTGAAGACAGCCGCGTCCCGTATTTCCATTTGACAGAAGTCTCTTATTTGCCTTTAAGCCAACTTTGAGCCGGGATGCTGGCGAAGGATAAAAAGGACCGCGGTGGTGTTTTGCTGCAGCTTGAAAGTGTAGGCTCTTATTGCTGGTGACATTTGAATTTGGCGTTTGAAATGTTTCAGTTCTTTGTTTTGACACATTGATGTTGGAAGCAACTGGGGAGAGGAGTTAACTTTCCCTCCTATAATTGCTGCCAGATTGAGACCCTTCCCACCCCCCCGCCGCACGCAGTCCCCCAGGGGATCCTGTCATGGGCTCAGCGGAGGTCATTAGCAAGTGAAGCGGGAGCGCAGAGCCCTTCGGATACTGCTGGGGAGGGGTGGGGGTGGAGGAGGAGGAGGGGATGAAGGCATTGCAGAAAGGGAAGCTCAAGGGTTTCTGGTTCACGGTTTGCATAGCTTTCGGTCTACGGAGAAGCATTCGACAGCAAGAGCGGTTTGGCAGTCATAGAGACAAAGTATGCCGCAAGTTGCAACAACTGCCCTGCTCATATGGCATTCCAGTGTGCGTCATGACCCAGGGACCTTGCAGCGCATGGAGGCAGTGGGGTAGAGCAGGGAGAGGGCCACAGGGGTGGTTGCCTGAGGTGCAAGATTGTTAGAGGCGCAAAATGTCAACACCCGGTGCTAGGTTGGGATGGTATGGGGATGAGGGACCAACTCCCTTCTCTTGCGGGGGCCCAATTAGTGCCATTGCCTTCCGTTAAGAGTTTGGGTGTAATCCTTGACGCCTCCCTTTCCATGGAGGCGCAGGTTACAGCAACAGCCAAGGCGACATTTTTCCACCTTCGCCACATCAAGCAGTTGTTCCCTTACCTTTCCCGCCCCACCTGGCCACAGTGATCCATGCGACAGTCACCTCCAGGCTTGACTACTGTAATTCGCTCTACGCGGGGCTGCCCTTGAAGCTGTCCCAGAAACTCCAGCGGGTGCAGAATGCTGCAGCGAGGCTCCTCACGGGGTCTCTGCCATGGGAGCATATTCACCCAGTGATTTTCCAGCTGCACTGGCTCCCGGTGGAGTACAGGGTCAGATTTAAGGTGCTGGTTTTGACCTTTAAAGCCCTTCACGGCCTAGGACCCTCATACCTACGGGACCGCCTCTCCTGGTATGCCCCACGGAGGACCTTAAGGTCCATAAATAGACCCTAGAGGTCCCGGGCCCTAAGGAAGTTAGATTAGCCTCAACCAGAGCCAGGGCCTTTTCAGCACTGGCTCCGGCCTGGTGGAACGCTCTGTCTCATGAGACCAGGGCCCTGTGGGATCTGATTTCTTTCCGCAGGGCCTGTAAGACAGAGTTGTTCCCCCTGGCCTTTGGCTTAGAATCAGTTTGATTCCATCCCCCTCTTTCTTTCTTTTTCCTTTCTCCTCCTGTGAAGAGGCTGCATCTTAATGTTTTAATGTTGTATTTTAATCTTGCTGGGTTTTTTAAATTGTATTTTAATCAACTTGTTTTTATTATTGGTTGTTAGCCGCCCTGCGCACGTCCGTTGCCGGGCTCCATGGATAACAGATTCTCCATGCAAACCAGGAAGTGACCTCTCCAAACAATAGAACAACTCTTCTTTTCTTATCCCTGTGGCTGCAATCTCATGGGTGACACGGATGCCAATAGGCAGTTGAATGTGCATGCGTATGCCATCTGCTTCCCTTCCACCCACCCCCTCCACACGGCCCCGGGTGCTGGCAACCCACGCTATGCCACTGCGCGGAGAAGGAATCTGATGAGGATGAGCTTCAGGATGAGCTTTCCAGTCTCTCCCCTATCCCCTAAATCAGGGGATGAATGCCCTCCATCTCATGGAAGCCAAAGAATACAAAGTACGTCCAGTGCAGCCTTCTGATGATGCTGTGCTGAGCTCAACTTGGAGGCTCTGCCTTCTCTGCCCCCTCAGTACTTGGGGGGCTGAGTCCCCTGCTAAGGAATATTGAGGGGGCTGATGACACTGTCACCCCCTAGAGGTGGTACACAGCCAACTAGATCATGGGTAGGCAAACTAAGGCCCGGGGGCCAGATCTGGCCCAATCGCCTTCTAAATCTGGCCCACAGATGGTCCGGGAATAAACGTGTTTTTACATGAGTAGAATGTGTGCTTTTATTTAAAATGCATCTCTGGGTTAATTGTGGGGCATAGGAATTCATTCATTCCCCCCCCAAAAAATATAGTCCAACCCCCCCCCCAAAAGGTCTGAGGAACAGTGGAGCGGCCCCTGGCTGAAAAAGTTTGCTGACCCCTGAACTAAATGCTTCTGGGAGAAGCAAACAAGCACATACCCTCCCACATTTCTCCAATGAAAACAAGGGAATCGTATTCAACAACAACAACAATTTTATTATTTATACCCCACCCATCTGACTGGGTTGCCCCGGCCACTCTCTTCCAACATATATAAAAACATAGTAAAACATTAAGCATTTAAAATCTTCCCTACACAGGGCTGCCTTCAGATGTCCCCTAAAGATTGTATAATTACTCCCAGTATGTTTCCGACCAAAAGTGTTGGCGCTGACCTTTAAAGCCCTAAATGGCCTCGGCCCAATATACCTGAAGGAGCGTCTCCACCAAGGTCCAGCGCCAAGGGCCTTCTAGCCGATTCCCTTACTGCAAGAAGTGAGGTTACAGGGAGCCAGGCAGAGGGCTTTCTCGGTAGTGGCGACTGCTCTGTGGAATGCCCTCCTATCAGATGTCAAGGAAATAAACAGCTATCTGACTTTTAGAAGACATCTGAAGGCAGCCCTGTTTAGGGAAGTTTTTAATGTTTGATGTTTTATCGTGTTTTTAATATTGTATTGGGAGCAGCCCAGAATGGCTGGGGAAACCCAGCCAGATGGGCAGGGTAGAAATATATTATTATTATTATTATTATTATCATCATCATCATCATCATCATTATGACTTATCTCCTTGGCTTGGGGGGGGGGGGTTGCATAACTCCATACCCTCCAACATTTCTCCGATGAAAATAGGGATGTCCTAAGGAAAAGCGGGACATTCTGGGATCAAATCAGAAACCGGGACGGCTTCTGTAAATCCGGGACTGTCCCTGAAAAATAGGGACACTTGGATAGTCTACAAGCAGAGCCTGAGCACCAGAGGACTCTTCCCTCCTGTGAACCGGCGTTCAGAAGCCTTGACTGCCTCTGACAGCATCATCCTTCCCTTTCTGCCAGAGTAACGTCACCTTGCCAACAAAGGCCCAGATAGTCAAAGTTATGGTTTTCCCAGTAGTGATGTAAGGAAGTGAGAGCTGGACCATAAAGAAGACTGATCGCCGAAGAATGGATGCTTTTGAATTATGGTGCTGGAGGAGACTCTTGAGAGTCCCATGGACTGCAAGAAGATCAAACCTCTCCATTCTGAAGGAAATCAGCCCTGAGTGCTCACTGGAAGGACAGATCCTGAAGCTGAGGCTCCAATACTTTGGCCACCTCATGAGAAGAGAGGACTCCCTGGAAAAGACCCTGATGTTGGGAAAGATGGAGGGCACAAGGAGAAGGGGACAACAGAGGACGAGATGGTTGGATACTGTTCTCAAAGCTACCAGCATGAGTTTGACCAAACTGCGGGAGGGAGTGGAAGGCAGGAGTGCCTGGCGTGCTCTGGTCCATGGGGTCACGAAAAGTCGGACACAATTAAATGACTAAACAACATCAATGGGATGCTTAAGTCATCTCCCCCAGCAGAAGACAGTCAGGCCCAGACCTGTGGATGTTCTGATACAGAATTGCATCAGGTTCCTTCTCCGGAGCGCCTCATCTCGGTATACCCAACCTGGCTGCATCTTCATCTTCATCTTCATCTTCCCTGCCCCGTTCTGCCTTTGGTGCTCCCCCCCACCTCCCCCCACCTCTGCTTCACAGAGCCCTGTAGAAACTTGCCGGTTGTCGTCCCGTGGCTGGTGTATTGGCTATGCAGAACTGCTTCGGGGAACGGGACTAATAAATTCAGCTTCATTTGTGTAAGGCTGAAGAAGAAAGGTTCAGTTTTTTTTTGGTCCTCGGGCAATTCTGTTAATGAGAGATTATTTATAAGTATGAAAGGGCAGAAGAACCGCAGGGAAGAAGGTCAGTGGGGAGGGTTTGGAAGCAGGTGACCTGTGCATTTCACCCTAGAGCTCTGCCGGAAGGTGAAAATAAATAAATACAAGTATTTTTTTAAAAACGTCTATTACAATTTATCATATCAGTGCCCTCAGACCGCCAAAGCAGCATAGGACTTCATTTAGCATTTGTGCACAGGCTATCTATCTATCTATCTATCTATGAGACAGTCAAAAACCACTAGTGATTTCTTTTGCTGTTTCTCACAAAAAAAAAAAAATGTTCACATTTTGTTTTAAGGCAGGATGCAAATGCAGCTCAATTTTGTGAATATGAAAGCAATTTAAACACTATATATATATATATATATATATATATATATATATATATATATATATGCAGGTTTTGGTGTCTTCGGGTGTCTTCCCGTGTAAGAGTCGGGGTGTCTGGGCGACGTTTCGACGAGGTCTCACTCGTCATCTTCAGGCTGAGACCTCGTCGAAACGTCGCACAGACACCCCGACTCTTACACGGGAAGACACCCGAAGACACCAAAACCTGCATTCCTGTACCCGTGAAAATCTACGAAAGCATATATATATATATATATATATATATATATATATACACACACACACACACACACACACGCATACATGCACACACACACACAATTTTTATTAAATTTTTCTATTTTACATTTTAGAGTATTCATTTAAACAACCTTAAATCAATGACTTCCCTTCTTCTCTTTCTGTGGTTCAATTTGCATCCCATAAATCCCTGCATATTTTACAAAAACTAAACCATTCAGTATTCCATTATTACAACCATCAAAACTTATCTACACTGTTGAATTTATCTTTATGCTGCCAGCGTTTTTAAATGTACACAATTTTCACCCATATAGTCAATAAACATTTTCCGATCTTCTTTAAACGTACGTTCTTCTTGTTCTCTTAGTCTATATGTATGTTAAATCTGCAAGCTGCACATATTCCATCAGCTTGAGTTGCCATTCTTCTTTAGTTGGGGCCTCGCTCGTTTTCCATTTGGGGGCTAGCAAAACACAGGCCATGGTAGTGGAATAGGTTGTTTTCTGCTGCTCCAGAGAAGCGGACACGGAGCAATGGATCCAAACTACAAGAAAGAAGATTCCACCTAAACATTAGGAAGAACTTCCTGACAGTAAGAACTGTTCGACAGTGGAATTTGCTGCCAAGGAGTGTGGTGGAGTCTCCTTCTTTGGAGGTCTTTAAGCAGAGGCTTGACAACCATATGTCAGGAGTGCTCTGATGGTGTTTCCTGCTTGGCAGGGGGTTGGACTCGAAGGCCCTTGTGGTCTATTCCAACTCTATGATTCTATGATTCTATGAATACATAAATAGCCTTTTTTGACACCTGGGAATTTCCATCTGAATTATCCGAAACAAAAAGGATTCTGTTTTTTATTTGGAAAATGTACTTTTAAACTCCCCCCCCCAATTCATTATAAATGATTCACAGATGGTATCTAACTCCGAGAAGACTTGCTAAAATGTTTAAGTCTGAATCGGATAAGTGCTGGAGATGCAATGAGGCTGAGGGTACGTTCTATCATATGTGGTGGACTTGTAAAAGTGCCCTGTGCAATTTAAACACTTTTAAAGCAAACTTTGCAGAAATGAAGCCTAAACCCACAATTCTCCTGGAAGGACGATTCTCTTCTTCTTTGGAGATCACTCGTAGCCGAGTAAGATTGTCTTCCATAAATATGGTTTTATTAATGAGTCTGTAAGTGACTGTGGAGGCCAATTCTGGACCCACACGTCCTTCCACAGTGGAGACATAGGTTTCCAGTCGGGAGTTGATCATGGTGTGGATTTGCCAAGTGTGCCTTCCCCTTAGCACGTTTCTCCCATTCATCCTGAGTTTGAGTGTCTTCAAAGCCCATGACCCCTTTGGTAAAGGCTGTTCTCCAACTGGAGCAGTCGCAGGCCAGTGTTTCCCAATTGTCTTAAAAAATGTAGTATAATTTTTTTAAGATTTGCCTTGAGACAGTCTTTAAACCTCTTTTGTTTACCACCAGCATTACACTTTCCATTTTTAAGTTCAGAATAGAGTAGTTGCTTTGGAAGATGATAATCAGGCATCCGCACCACATGACCAGTCCAACGAAGTTGATGTTGAAGAATCATTACTTCGACACTAGTGATCTTTGCTTCTTCCAGTACACTGGCATTAGCTTGCCTGTCTTCCCAAGTGATGTGTAAAAAAATTCGGAGACACGTTTGATGGAATCTTTCGAGGAGTTGGAGATGGCGTTGATAAGTGGTCCATGTTTCACAAGCATACAGTTAGGTTGGTAGTACAATAGCTTTGTAAACAAGCATTTTGGTTTCCCTGAGAATGTCCTGGTCCTCAAACACTCTGCACTTCAAGCAGGAGAAAGCTGCACTCACAGAGCTCAGGCGATGCTGGATTTCGGCATCAATGTCGGCGCTTGTGGAAAGATAACTGCCCAGGTAGGAGAAGTGATGGACATTTTCCAGTGTTGCACCACTGAGTTAGATTTGTGGCGCTGCAGAGAGGTTATTTTGTACTTGTTGGTGCAACACTTTGGGTTTTTTGGATGTTGATGTGAAGCCTTGATGTGAAGCCTTCCATTGTGTGTTGCGGCTCATGAGCAGAAATGGCAGCACCATCATTCAGCTTTTTGAAAATACATAGAGCTTACTGGATATCTTAACCTTCCCCCAATGATAGGACATGAAGTTTGGTACAGCACACCTGTTTCCTCAGAGAAATGGGTGAGAATGTATTTATCTTATTTTTTATCCCATTTGCCCTACAAAGAGCTCATTGCAGTGAACATGGCTCTCCTCCCTCCCTCCATTTTATCCTCACAGACCAGGTTATAGGCTGAGAGACAATGAGAGCACTTCATGGGAAAGTATGAATTTGATTATGTGGAGAGGTCCTCCCTTGGTCTGGTAGCTGTTTTATCATCATCATCATCATCAGTGCTTTTTTTCTTTAAAAAATGTTTAGGGGTACTCTCATTTTGACTCAAGAAAATCACCATTTTATAGTTCAAAAGTAAATACAGTAAATGGACAAAAGTACAAAGATTCACAAAATGTTTAGGGGTATGCGTACCCCCAGAAAAAGCATCGGTGATGATGATATAATTAGGGTTTCCATACATCTGTAATTTCCCGGACATTGCCAGAATACTGTAGTCAGAAGGAGCAGTGTGCAAGAAGAAAAACAACTTTGTCCAAAAAGCTCAACAACTTTTGCGTCCGCATTTTCACTTTTTGAAATATGGCGACCCTATAGGACGTGCCTATTTTCGTTGGATAAATGTTGGAAGGTATGAAATCATCCTGACTCACGCCTGGGTTAGGCATGACACCAGCTCTCCCCAAACTTGGTCTCTGGCATGACAAATATGCACAAATGCAGTTATGCGTACATTTTTAAAATATTACATACAATGCAAGGCACATACAACAGACACCCTTATAAATAGCTTATTGAATGACATAAAGGATATTTGAACTTCAGCAGAAATTTGAAGAGGAAGAAATAAGACCTGTGGAATGGGAAGATGGAGCACACAGAGATCAGCTTCAATTTTTTTAAAAAAAATAGGGGGGGTGGACAACCCAAAGTACAACCCACTTTATTGGAAACACATGGAATATTTCAAGGTGACATCAAAGCTGAGGAGGAGGTTTACAGAGGAACAGGCCAGATTAAGAGAAAGGCATCTGTTTTGTTGTGCTGCTCTCTCCCTCATTAGGTGAAAAGGATCCCAGCAACGCTGCGCTCCCACCCCAACCCACTTTCATTACCCCTTTTCAAGAGAGAGAGGGAGAGCAAACAAAATATAACCACATGGCTGAGCCGTGCAAAATATGGCAGGAATGGGAGGGTCAAGTTACATGCTCCATCTCTCTGCAGGACTTTGATTTTAGACAGCCCTCTGCGCCCCCCCCCAAGCCCCTTGTCACTCAGGCCCATCTAGAGGTGATCCATGGTGTGTGCTAAACATAAAAAAACTACAGGTGATTGAAAGCATTATGCGTAGCCCTATTTTTAGCCCCTTCGCTTTACATGAAGACCCTCCAAGTGTCCCTGTTTCCCAGAGAAAGTCGTCCCGGATTTACAGAAGCCGTCCCGGTTTCAGATTTGATCCCGGAACATCCCGCTTTTCCTTAGGTAAAGGTAAAGGGACCCCTGACCATTAGGTCCAGTCATCACCGACTCTGGGGTTGCAGCGCTCATCTCGCTTTACTGGCTGAGGGAGCCGGCGTACAACTTCCAGGTCATGTGGCCAGCATGACTAAGCCGCTTCTGGCGAACCAGAGCAGCACATGCTCCTTCCCGCCGGAGCGGTACCTATTTATCTACTTGCACTTTGACGTGCTTTCGAACTGCTAGGTTGGCAGGAGCCGGGACCGAGCAATGGGAGCTCACCCCGTTGCAGGGATTTGAACCGCCGACCTTCTGATCGGCAAGTCCTAGGCTCTGTGGTTTAACCCACAGCACCACCCGCGTCCCTCCTCTTTTCCTTAGGACATCCCTATTTTCACTGGAGAAATGTTGGAGGGTATGGAGTTATGTGACCTCTGAGCCCAGGAGATAAGGAACTGTACAACCTTTAGAAGCCATCTGAAGGCAGCCCTGTACAGTGGATGCTCGGGTTGCAAATGTGATCCGTGCAGGATACACGTTCGCAACCCGCAGCATTCGCAATCCACAGCACTGCATCTGCACACGTGCGGGTTGCGATTCGGCACTTCTGTGCATGCGCAAAGCGCAATTTAGTGCTTCTGCACATGCGCAAGTGCCGAAACCCGGAAGTAACCCGTTCTGGTACTTCCAGGTTCGGCGTGGTGCGCAACCTTAAAACACGCAACCTGAAGCGTCTGTAACCCGAGGTATGACTGTATAGGGAAGAGTTTTTAAGTTCAATATTTTATTATGTTTTTATATATGTTGGAAGCTGCCCAGAATTGCAGGGGCAACCCAGTCAGATGAGTGGGGTATAAATAATAAAATTGTTGCTCTTGTTGTTGAATAAAAGGTAAAGGTAAAGGTACCCCTGCCCGTACGGGCCAGTCGTGACCGACTCTAGGGTTGCGCGCTCATCTCGCTCTAGAGGCCGGGAGCTGTCCAAGGACACTTCCGGGTCACGTGGCCAGCGTGACGAAGCTGCTCTGGCGAGCCAGCACCAGCGCCGCACACGGAAACGCCGTTTACCTTCCCGCTAGGTCAGCGGTCCCTATTTATCTACTTGCACTTAGGGGTGCTTTTGAACTGCTAGGTGGGCAGGAGCTGGGACTGAATGGCGGGAGCTCACCCCGCCGCGGGGATTCGAACCGCCGACCTTACGATCAGCAAGTCCTAGGCACTGAGGTTTTACCCACAGCGCCACCCGCGTCCCCTTGTTGTTGAATAGAACATCCCTATTTTCACCAGAAAAATGTTGGAGGGTATGCAAACCCCCAAATGCTGACCACATCTAGACTGAAAAGAGAATGGAGACTCTCCAAGCATTCCTATTTTCCAGGGACAGTTCCAGATTTACAGAAGCCATCACAGTTTCTGATTTGATCCCAGAATGTCCCACTAATTCCTTGGGAGGTCCCTATTTTCATCGGAGAAATGTTGGAGGGTATGAAGTTATCTGATCCCTGAGCTATCTGAAGGCAATCCTGTATAGGGAAGTTGTTGTTTTTTTAAAAAAAAGTTTCATTATGTTCTTATTTATGTTGGAAGGCGCCCAGAGTGGCTGGGGTATAAATAGTAAAATTTTCATTATGGAATGGAACATCCCTACTTTCATTGGAGAAATGTTGGAGAAATGTCCATCCCACCGGGGTATCTAAAAAGGAAACAAGTTCTGCGCTTGGGATATTTAGGCAACTGCAAATCCCTAATGAACAGCCATGATGTGAGGTAAAAGGTAAAGGACCCCTGGACGGTTAAGCCCAGTCAAAGGCGACTATGGGGTTGCAGCGCTCATCTCACTTTCAGGCCGAGGGAGCCGGTGTTTGTCCACAGGCAGCTTTCCAGGTCATGCGGCCAGCTTGACTAAACCGTTTCTGGTACAACGGGACACCGTGATGGAAACCAGAGCACACAGAAATGCCATTTACCTTCCTGCCACAACGGTACCTATTTATCTACTTGCACTGGTGTGCTTTTGAACTGCTAGGTTGGCAGGAGCTGGGACCAAGCAACGGGAGCTCACTCCATTGCGGGGATTCAAACCGCCAACCTTCTGATCGGCAAGCCCAAGAGGCTCCGCGGTTTAGACCACAGTGCCACCCACGTCCCAGGGATAGAGCTATGATGTAGTCCTGCTTGTTCCCAGGCCCTTCCAGGTGTTGCTATTGAGCTCTGCCATGAGGTGGTACAAGCTGACTGCCTCAAGTGTTGTGTTATTGGCACTGTAAGGACCACAGAGCGAGTGATCTGGTCCATAGCGGGGACGTAATCACTGGGACACAATCTCCTGCACAATCCTCACTGAAATGAGCAGGGACTGCACTAAGGTCTGTGGGTTAAGTCTCTGGGCTACTTAGTGAAAGGGGCTGCAAACAGGATGCTGCTCCACAGGCACAAAAATATCACAGGCCGGTCCTGACATCTACCGCATGACATATGCTAAAGACATTGGGCAGCTGAAGAGCAATGTGGCCCCAAGGACCAATTTAAGAGGTGAGACATGCATTCATGGTGAACCGAATCAGAGAATGGCATCATTTACTTGCATGATAAGATGTGCAGATATTTTACAGAGCTGAACAGCTCCCAAAGCCAGACCATTTGCCTTTTTAGATCTATGTTGTTTTCAGAAATTCAGGCACAATATAGTAGCCTCCAGGGTGACCCCCTTCTGTGGGACTTGTTATGTACTGAAGTTCTCACCCTGGGCCAGCAGGGGGATACTGTAGATAGTTTTCACTCAAGTCCGCATATGCAAATAAGGAATTGAAAGTGACGTTCAGTGATTGGATAGTTACAGAAAGTGGTTACTGTTGCGTTGTAGTTGAGCTCTGTATAAGCAGGTTGGCTGAACCCTTCTGTTCTGTTCTGGCCTGTGAATAAACAAGAGCTGTCTGAAGAATTGCTGTGTTGTCTGATATGTTCACACACAACTTAACAGGACTAGTCCTCAGTTTGGTGTCCTCAATGCTGGTGGGCTGCAACTCCCATAATACCTGACCATTCAGATTGTGGCTGGTGGATGTTGAAATCCAACAGCAGCCAGGTTATATCTTCTGGCCCTTAAAACTGTGGTGGAGAACCTACAGCAGGGATTCTTATTTGGCCACAGAGACCATTTTCCTTGAACCACACTACTCACCTTCAACATACCTGATGCCAGGTGTGGAGCAGGGAACAATCAGGAGCCTTAAAGGACACTCCTAATCATTTGCCAGCAAATAGGGCTTGTACTCGTGGGACGCGGGTGGCGCTGTGGGTTAAACCACAGAGCCTAGGACTTGCCGATCAGAAGGTCGGCGGTTCGAATCCCCATGATGGGGTGAGCTCCCATTGCTTGGTCCCTGCTCCTGCCAACCTAGCAGTTCGAAAGCAGGCCAGTGCAAGTAGATAAATAGGTACCGCTCCGGCGGGAAGGTAAACGGTGTTTCCGTGCGCTGCTCTGGTTCGCCAGAAGTGGCTTAGTCATGCTGGCCACATGACCCGGAAGCTGTACGCCGGCTCCCTCAGCCAATAAAGCGAGATGAGCGCCGCAACCCCAGAGTCGGCCACGACTGGACCTAGTGGTCAGGGGTCCCTTTACCTGTACCTAGGGCTTGTAATCAGCACATTTTAAATTTTGTGCCAAAAGCAGGCTCCACTGGCATTGCTTGAAATCAAACATTGAGGGCAAAGGAACATTTTCCCTCTGCATACCAGCTTGAATTCAGTGGTTCACCTGAAGTCATGGGCACGTCAAGTGATTGATGGGTGGAAAAACCCACCCACCTTAGCAAAGTGGCCCATGGGGATTGAGGAAGCTTCAGGATCCGACCCAGCCATGGCTGCTGAGTGTTATGAGTGCTTTCAGTGTATGATATGGGCGCTGTTCAACCCTGCCTTTTTGTGGCCCTGTTACCTATTAAACAGAGAGTCACCTGATACATTTCAGACACGCTGCATTTCATTCCTTCGGTGGAACACTCTGGAAGAATTATTTATGCTGTGCATTTCAGTACCTAAACATGGGCGCAAGTTCCCGTTCCTCCTTCTATCCCTCATTCCCATCTGGGAAAAAGAAACGCCACAAATTTATACTACCAGGGCAGCAGAGTTGTTTAAAAGAAAAGAGGAGAGAGCCGGACTGCTGACCAACAAGACGTGGTGCCTATATTCAATATCTGCATCCCATTGCCATGAAATATTAAGCAACGCTGTACAGTATATGCACGGTTATGGAGCGCAGATGCGATGCGTTCCCAGCCCAGCGGCCTTACAGTGTGTGCCTTGAGACAGGCTGGAGAAAGCTGAAAGGAGGATGACAGGGTTTGATGAAGGAGCAGCGCGAATGGGGAGAGGGGGGGAGAAGGAGGGGGTTAATTGGTAGCCAGCAATGCAGAAAGGGGAGGGGGCGGCCGTGAGCATCCAGGAAAGGCATTACATAAGAGGTGGGGATGAAGGAGAGATGATGAGGAGGAGGAGGATAGAGAATTGGACAGACAAAGGGCAGGAGGCATCAGGAGTAACACAACAAACAGAAGGCATGGAGAACTGGGCAGAATCGACAAAGAGCGGGAGGCTGGTGCCAGCCAGAAGATGCTCTAAATAAATAAATAAACAAACAAGCAAATAAATAATAGTACAGTGGTACCTCGGGTTACAGACGCTTCAGTTTAGGTACAGACGCTTCAGGTCACAGACTCCACTGACCCAAAAATAGTACCTCAGGTTAAGAACTTTACCTCAGGATGAAAACAGAAATTGTGCGGCGGCAGCGGGAGGCCCCATTAACTAAAGTGTTACCTCAGGTTAAGAACAGTTTCAGGTTAAGAACGGACCTCCAGAACGAATTAAGTTCTTAACCCAAAGTACCACTGTAATAGTAATAGTAATATATTGTTATTATTTATACCCGTCACTCTGTGTGGCTCCCAATAGAATATTAAAAACACGATAAATACATCAAACATTAAAAACTTCCCTAAACAGGGCTGCCTTCAGATGTCTTCTAAAAGTCAGGTAGTTGTTTATTTCCTTGACATTTGATGGGAGGGCCCATGATTTAAAAAACACACCCTACTTGTCATATGTCCGTTTTGCCAGTTCAGTGAAAATCCACCCGGCTGCCATTTTCAAGCCCGTTTCTTGGCTGTGTCCAGGAAAATTTGAATATACAGCAGCCCTAACCGAGGAACGTGTAGACCATTATTTTTAGCAGAATCCACTGCATTCCTTGTTAGGGGTCCATAGTCCTTAACAATGGTCTCTCCCCAGTGCTGTTTTTCGAGGAAAATAGGTGCCAAACTCACAATGGAACACCTTCCTCATTCTCCTAGAACTGAGTTCCAGAGAGTTCCAGCTGGGAAAAAAGAACCTTGGTCTCTACTTGTTTCTTCACACCTGCAGTTCCAACCCCTCTCTGGAGAACCTGTTCCCCAAAGATGGAAAGAAGACAAGGTCCTGACTAAAGAAGTGTGGCAACAAAAGCTACTGGAGTATGCAGAAATGGCAAAACTCACTGGAAGAATGAGAAAGCGAGACAATAAAGTTTTTAATACAGAGTGGAAATCGTTAATTGCATATTTGCAAAATTACTGTAAATGGATTAAATCATTAGCAGTGGTATAAAATGTTGTTGCTGTTGTTTAGTCGTTTAGTTGTGTCTGACTCTTCATGACCCCATGGACCAGAGCACGCCAGGCACTTCCATCTTCCACTGCCTCCCACAGTTTGGTCAGACTCATGTTTGTAGCTTCGAGAACACTGTCCAAACATCTCGTTCTCTGTCGTCCCCTTCTCCTTGTGCCCTCCATCTTTCCCAACATCAGGGTCTTTTCCAGGGAGTCTTCTCTTCTCATGAGGTGGCCAAAGTGTTGGAGCCTCAGCTTCAGGATCTGTCCTTCCAGTGAGCACTCAGGGCTAATTTCCTTAAGAATGGATGCGTTTGATCTTCTTGCAGTCCATGGGACTCTCAAGAGTCTCCTCCAGCACCATAATTCAAAAGCATCAATAATTCGGCGATCAGCCTTCTTGATGGTCCAGCTCTCACTTCCTTACATCACTACTGGGAAAACAATGGCTTTAACTATACGGACCTTTGTTGGTAAGGTGATGTCTCTGCTTTTTAAGATGCTGTCTAGGTGGTATATAATACATACTGATTATATAGGATAAATAATAATTTGATTTGGTTCAAATTGTAAGTGCACTAAAAATGTTATAACCAGAAGGAACCGCAGAAAGAGGGAGAAAGAAATCGAAACTATATATATATATATATATATGCTTTCGTAGATTTTCACGGGTACAGGAATGCAGGTTTTTGGTGTCTTCGGGTGTCTTCCCGTGTAAGAGTCGGGGTGTCTGTGCGACGTTTCGACGAGGTCTCACTCGTCATCTTCAGGCTGGTGCTTTCGGCTTCTTGTTACTGGAACAGAGCAGAGTCTGGTGTTTGAGTTCCTATAAATACTGTTGAGGGGTGTGGTGTATAGCCTCCAACGTTCTGGGCAAAGAGGAAGTTCCTAGATTAGTGTGCCTTTTCTTCTTTTGTTCCTTAATTATTTGAGGGATATCTTGGGTGATTTCATGAGTGATATTCAGAATATCACTGGGTGGGTCATTAAGTGTAGATTAGTTGCTAAAGCTTTCGTGTCTTGACCTCTTGAGCTTATGAAGAGTTTTTCTGAGAAGATGACACGAAAGCTTTAGCAACTAATCTACACTTAATGACCCACCCAGTGATATTCTGAATATCACTCATGAAATCACCCAAGATATCCCTCAAATAATTAAGGAACAAAAGAAGAAAAGGCACACTAATCTAGGAACTTCCTCTTTGCCCAGAACGTTGGAGGCTATACACCACACCCCTCAACAGTATTTATAGGAACTCAAACACCAGACTCTGCTCTGTTCCAGTAACAAGAAGCCGAAAGCACCAGCCTGAAGATGACGAGTGAGACCTCGTCGAAACGTCACACAGACACCCCGACTCTTACACGGGAAGACACCCGAAGACACCAAAACCTGCATTCCTGTACCCGTGAAAATCTACGAAAGCATATATATATATATATATATATATATATATATATATATATATATATTCTATTTTTGTATTTATTTGTTTTTCCAAAATGAACACACACACACACACACACACACACACACACACACAATGATTTTCATATGCATTCTCAGTCTCCCCCCTATACACTTACCCTGTTTTGAAGGCAGCAAAGTAATACACATTACCATTTAAATAGCTCCCCCCCCCGCAAGAACACGAAACCCAGAGTCTAAAATTCCCTCACAGCGCCGCTGTGCAAAATAAGTTGCAAAATATCTCTCTTTCTAGCCGCATTACATCAACTAGCAAAAACTGCCTGTCGGCCCATTCCTGTGTAAAATATTTTCCTAGCTCCCATGTAAATAGTCCATTATTAGATTTGGCAAAATATCATGCCTGTGTTTGGAAGGTTAATTAACACAAGGCATTACAGCCTGGGAATCTGACATCACAAATTCATTAGCCACAGACCATGCACAGTCCGCTCTTGCCCGGCTAAAACAAAATCTTCAGTGGCATGATACAAGGATGACCTCCCGACCTGCAAAGGCCACCCTCTTCAAGGGTGAGTGGTAATTAATTTTTTAGTCTCCCAACGAGCTCTGGTCCCGAATTGGAAAACCCCCAAAGAGGTTGACCCAATATGCTTTATTGTTTTAGGTGCTGAACACGAATGAGGAATAGAGAATGGAATATGAGGAAAAGGGGACAAAAGGGGGAGATTTCACAAGGGACCACCTGCTAATTGATCCAGGCCACAGAAAACATCACATTAAAACCCACGGAAAACCCTGAACCTTAAATTAATGGAAAAGGAGTCTGCAGCTTCATGGAAAGGCCCTGGAATGTATGAGAAACAGAAAGTGAGGGGCAGGAACCAGCTCTGAAGCTGAAATAACCCTAATCCTCGAATTAGGGCTACTGTACTCAAGTAGGATTGCCATATTTCAAAAAGTGAAAATCTGGACACAAAGGCCCTTTTTTGCAAAATCTCCAAATAAAGGAAGGAAGGGGGGTTAATGCTATTTTTAAAGGAAATTCGCAACACTTCTGATATGGGCTGTCATACGCTCAGGTTTTCCCAGACATTTTTAGCAATTTTCGAAAATTCCACCTGGACGCCATTTTCGATGGATGAATCCCGGCTATGTCCGGAATTGCAGACATATGGCAGCCCTACCTCAAGTGCTTAAGACACACTTTACACATAGATAAAAAGGTAAAGGACCCCTAGATGGTTAAGTCCAGTCAAAGGTGACTATGGCATTGTAGCGCTCATCTCTCTTTCAGACTGAGGGAGCCGACATTTGTCCACAGACAGCTTTCCGAGTCATGTGACCAGCATGACTAAACCGCTTCTGGCACAACGGGACACCATGACGGAAACCAGAGTGCACGGAAATGCCATTTACCTTCCTGCCACAACGGCACCTATTTATCTACTTGCACTGCCGTGTTTTCGAACTACTAGGTTGGCAGGCGCTGGGACAGAGCAACAGGAGCTCACCCCGTCGCAGGGATTCGAACCGCCGACCTTCTGATCGGGAAGCCCAAGAGCCTCAGTGGTTTAGACCACAGCGCCACCCATGTATGGCAGCCCTAACTCAGTTGCCTAAGACATACTTTACACATACAGCAGGAATGAGCTGGAAAAGTCGTGTGAGTTGGACTTCACCCCTTTCTATTGCAAGTGTACAATCACCTCCATGAATTCTTCCTTATTTATATTTTTTAATGTTCTTGCAACCAGAAGGCTAAACTAGGGGGCTTCCCCCCACTCACCCTGCCATCCCTTGACACGCTATTATTTTACTTACAGGAAGGTCTGACTGGAAGGAACATTAAAACTTTTGAATGCAGGCATTTCAAATTCATACTTCCGGAGCCAATATGCAAACCAAAACACAGCTCTCTTCTTCAAAATCTACACTTGACTGAATTAGTGATAAGAACATACAAAATGGATTGTATTGCAGAGGGTGGGGATTACATATATTGGAAGAATGAAAGGCATATAAATTATCAAGCAAATGTCTTGGGTTTTGTTTTGTTTTGTTTTGTTTTAAATTGCAAACATCTGCAGAAACAGGTTGACCCAGACTTCAGATTGGGGGGGGGGGAATGAGAAAGCGAGAGAAACACAAATCTGTCCATCGCTATCTCTATCCATTTCACCAAAGTTTTACCAATTTGATAAAAGCCAGGAGACAGATGACACTTCTGAAGGGCCGCCACTGATTTCTTGTTTTTATTACCTAACGACAAGGCACACTGAACAGAGAATAGCTCATATTCACGGCCAGTTGTTTTGATTTGGTTCCGTTCCCCAAATAGCAAAGAGGGAACCTGGCAGTGACACAATCTCACAAAGAATTGTGTACCTTAAACCAGTGGTTTTCCACCAGTGTGCTGCGGCGCCCTGGGGTGCCTTGAAGAATGGCCAGCGCTGTATTGGGAAGTTTTTTAACGTCTGACCTTTTATTGTGTTTTTTATATTTTGCTGGAAGCCACCCAGAGTGACTGGGGAAACTCAACCAGATGGGCAGGGTATAAATAATAAAATTATAACTATTATTGGATAGATGATAGAGATGATAGATAGATAGATAGATAGATAGATAGATAGATAGATAGATAGATAGATAGATAGATAGATGATAGATAGATAGATAGATATAGATAGATGATAGATAGATAGATAGATAGATAGATAGATAGATAGATAGATAGATAGATAGATAGATAGATAAACAGATAGATGGATGGATAGATAGATAGATAGATAGATAGATAGATAGATAGATAGATAGATAGACAGACAGACAGATAGATGATAGATGATAGATGATAGATGATAGATGATAGATAGATAGATAGATAGATAGATAGATAGATAGATGATAGATAGGGTAGATAGATGATAGATCAGATTCATGTAAGGTTTAGAAAGATATAGCCAACACAAGAGATGAATTCAAAAGGGAACGCACTCTAACGTTTTAACTTGACCAATCATCTCCGATTCATATCCTGTTACCTTATAAAGATCCTGATGAACACAGGTCATAATAAAAGCAGGGGAGCGCAGTCCCCACCGCCACCACTCCCAACCCACCCGATTGCTGGCAAGCCACTGATCTGTGATTGCCTCTCTCCGAGAAAGGCGATCCATCTTCTTTATAGGGACTATCCGCAGCTGGCCCCATCTGCGACATCAAAAATACAATTATTGTAGCCAGAGTCCCCTTTCCCTTGCTAAATTTCGTCACGGCTTTTATGCCGCTCTGCTAAATTGCTTTCCCTCCCCCCCCTCCTCCGACACCACACACACACACAGGGCCTGCGAAGCTATCCGGCCCCTCCTAGTATAATCACAGCTTTGGAATTAGCAAGTGTAATTCGGCACCCACCACCCCTCTTGCCCACCCCAGAAGGGAGAGAAATTGAAATTGATCATTCGCCTTTGTTGACTAGGCAGTTGGAATTTAATCAGGAAAACATATGAAATTCCATGCATAAGGGGAAAGGGAGGAGGGAGGGAGGAATGCGGGGGCTATTATTTTATTATAGGCATTATATTCCAGGCATCTTTCTGCTGCCATTCAATCATATTCCCCATATTTGGGGGGGGGGAGA
Organism: Podarcis vaucheri; assembly: GCF_965113315.1. Lineage (NCBI taxonomy): Eukaryota > Metazoa > Chordata > Lepidosauria > Squamata > Lacertidae > Podarcis > Podarcis vaucheri. The sequence goes on along the minus strand of NC_138760.1, from coordinate 19,173,115 downwards.
AACACTGCCTTTCTGATGGAAGGCTGCTTCAGGAACCAAAAGCAATAATACCACCCATTTGCCATGTTGCAGTGTAGCAAATCACCCCATTGCAAATAGCCACGCAGCTTAGCCCCAAGATACATTTTGCCATAACCTTCAGTACAGGTGTGATGCCGGACACCAGGTAAACACCCCTAAAACAGGCCTGCCTGCTTCTACGGCTCCAATTTATTAATACCTGAAAAATCAGTATACTGTATTCATTTTGCCTTTTGTAGAATAATAATAATAATATTTTATTCTTTTTTCTATATAGAAAGTTACATTTGTTACTCAACAATCATATTCCAATTCACCAAAAGAAATAACTTCGCACTCACCCCACGCCAATGTTTATAACTCAGTTTACATACAATTGCGTTTTAAGGTTCTGTCCTATCTAATTTCATCCTCTCTAACACGTTTCATAATATATTCTGCTATTTTCTCACGCTTCAAACCCCTCTGTGATCTTCGCATGTGGGAAATAACTTTGGAATATGCCTTTTGCATTTTTTTGCTAAGATTTATGCACGTATCCTCTCCCTTCCACTAGTCTCTAGGAGTTTTTTTTTCAGAAGCCGAACATGCTCCGTTTTGAGTGTCACACTTCCATTTTGAGTGTTACGCTGTAGTCTGCCTGTTTTTGCTATTTATTTTGCTTTTTTGTTTTTGCGGCTCTTTTTGTTTTGTTTTTGTGACTGTGTGGAACCCAGTTCAGCTACTGATTGATTTATTGTGTGACTGCAATACATTGTTTACTGCTTTCATTTTAAGGATCAATGGTCTCATTAGATAGTAAAATTCATGTTAAATTGCTGTTTTAGGGGCTGTTTTTAAAAGTCTGGAACAGAGTAATCTGTTTTGCATTACTTTATATGGGAAAGCGTGCCTTGGTTTTGGAACGAACATCCGGAACGGATTAAGTTTGAGAACCTAGGTACCACTGTATTAGAATGCATTACATCAGGGAAAATTGTTTTCCAAAAATGATTATCCCGCCCTAAAGAGGAGTTCTGGAGAATTTGAAACCTATCTCACTACTCCAAGATGTATTAGTCTGTGTGAATAAATATATCGCTCTGGGAAGGGGAAACTATTCACACACACGATGTTGCTAGACTCCAGCTCCCATCAGACGTAGCTCACATAACTGATGTCCAGGAATGATGGGAATTGTAATTCAACAATAATCCAACCTCACATTTCCTATGGGACCCTCAATACATCCTTTTTGTTGTGCTTTAATTTGTGGTCATGGTGGGATCGGGGTGGTTATATATAGGTAATTCTGCTTTCAGTGCCTTTTGTTCCTGCAGAAATTACTCCTGCAATTCCAATTGGTGTATGTCCTGTAACTTCCTGTTTAAAAAAATATTCCATCACTTTTCCTCCTGCAACTGCTCTGGGTTTGGGGTTTTCTTGTCCCACGCTCATTGCCTTGCGGTGCAGGTGTGCCCCTCCCAAAGGCAATAATGTGGTAACACTGAGGAAGACCCTAAAACGCCAAATAAAGTGGAATAATATGTGGATAGGTAAAGGTAAAGGGACCCCTGACCATTAGGTCCAGTCGTGGCCGACTCTGGGGTTGCGGTGCTCATCTCGCTTTATTGGCCGAGGAAGCCGGCGTACAGCTTCCAGGTTATGTGGCCAGCATGACTAAGCCGCTTCTGGCGAACCAGAGCAGCGCATGGAAAAACCGTTTACCTTCCCGCCGGAGTGGTACCTATTTATCTACTTACACTTTGACGTGCTTTCGAACTGCTAGGTTGGCAGGAGCAGGGACCAAGCAACGGGAGCTCACCCCGTCGCGGGGATTCGAACCGCCAACCTTCTGATCGGCAAGTCCTAGGCTCTGTGGTTTAACCCACAGCGCCACCCGCGTCCCTTAATAGTTCTGTACTAATACACCACTAATGTCCCATCATTGCATCAGTGACATGTTGCAGAACACAGCTGCAAACAACCACCAGTTTGGAGGGGTCCTCTATCGCCACACAGCAAATACCCTCTGTAGCCTAGGAAGGACACAACAGACGAACTGAGCTTTCATTCTCCCTTGGGAGACTGAGTAGAGATCCATTTTATATTACAGGAATTTATAGCCTTTAGAGTACATGAGTGGGAAAGGCTGGAGCAGAGAGTTAGTGCATATAAATTGGAATTTCCAAAGAGGGTTTTGCAAGGCAGTGCTGTTGACACGTTGTGATCCCCCTCCCCGCAAAAAAATAAAAATAAATCCCTGTTCATGTTTGTTTTCTGGGGGATTGTTTCAGAAAGTCCTAATTAAAGGCTGGGCAGGAGGAATGCCTTGGCAAGTCAGTGATGGAATTGTATATGAGGAAGAGAAGAAGACAGATGAGGCTGTATTAAACGATGGTAGGGAAGGGTTGTTTTTTTCCCCATACAGCCATTTACTACCTCAGTTTGTCACAGGGTGTCTTTGTTAATCCACGACAATTCCTATAAAATAAATAGAGATTGTTATGTACTGAAGTTCTCACCCTGGGCCAGCAGGGGGATACTGTAGATAGTTATGCAAATAAGGGATCGAAAGTGACGTTCAGTGATTGGATAGTTTTAGAAAGTTCAGTTCAGTTCTGTTCTGGCCTCTGAATAAACAAGAGCTGTTTGAAGAATCACTGTGTCGTCTGATACGTTCACCCACAACTTAACAGAGATGGCACGTACAGATGGAGGCAGCACGCATTGCAAGGCCTCCACCGTCTATCCCATTCCCTCCCTCTCCCAGGAATACTTCCTGTTCACTGGTAAGCATAGCTGTCAAGTGTCCCTTATTTGAAGGGACAGTCCCTTATTCCAGCGCCATGTCCTGCTGCTTTCCCTTATTGATGGATGTCCCTTAAATGATGTCCCTTAAATTTCAAAGGAAGCAGCTCCTCTCCCTCCCTCCCTCCCTCCCTGCCAGCCAGGTAGGAGGGAGGCTCCAACTGTGTTGCTTGGCTGTGTTGCTCACCCAATAAGAAGTCTAAGAACGACTGGGGGGTGGAGCTTGCATGCCTTGTGTGTGGCTAGTTAATGCAAGCTGAGGGGGGTTTTGAATGCTGGACGCCATTTTGTTGCACGTGCTGCTGCAAACTTTTCAGTGCAAAGCCAGGCCGGGGAGCCATCTTAAGTTGAGGCTGCATAGCCCTTGTGGTGCATGTGATTCAGATTCTATTCAGTTGAACCTCTGGTTACAAAGTTGGTTGGACAGTGTTCTCGAAGCTACCAGCGTGAGTTTGACCAGAGTGCAGGAGGACAGGAAGACTGGAGTGCCTGGAACAGGTGCGGCTGCAGGTCCCTTATTTTGGCTGCTGGTCCCTTATTTTCAAGGCTGCTGGCCCCTTATTTTCAGATCTGTAAGTTGACAGCTATGGGTAAGGCGTGCAAAAGTAATGGCAGCCATTTGACGGGTCCTGTGTGAGGGATAGAAGAACAGACCTCCCCAATTATGTCCTCACTTGTTTCTAGAGGGAAGATTACCCACAGCTGCATTTGTCACATGTAGAGGACTGAAGGCGCATCTGCCCCTGTGTTGAGGAAACAAGAGGGCAACCCAGTCAGATGGGCAGGGTAATAATAATACAGTGGTACCTCGCAAGACGAATGCCTCGCAAGACAAAAAACTCGCTAGACGAAAGGTTTTTCCATTTTCGATTTGCCTCGCAAGACAAATTTCACCTATGGGCTTGCTTCGCAAGACGAAAACATCTCGCGACTTTGTTTCCTTTGTCTAAAAACAAAGACATGTTTTGTTTATAAAGTTAATTTATTTTCCCTTCAATTTTTGAACTGCTCTTTACAGTATGTGTGACTTTAAAGAGCAGTTAATAAACTGTTGTTGTACCAAATTTGGCTTTGTTTGGACTTTTTTTGACCATAGGAACGCATTAATTGATTTTCAATGCATTCCTATGGGATTTCGTGATTCGCAAGACGAAAAATTCGCTAGACGACAAAACTTGCGGAACGAATTAATTTCGTCTTGCGGGGCACCACTGTAATAATAATAATAATAATAATAATAATAATAATAATAATTCTATTGAGGGAAGTCTTCCAGAGCTGCATACCATTAGTGCGCAAACCAGAATCAAAAGTGCGCAGAACAATGGATGTCCTCTTACTTTTGTACACTTCAAGGACATATTTCATTTTCTATTATTATTATTATTATTATTATTATTATTATTATAGAAAAACAATGACAAACCTAGACAGCATCTTAAAAAGCAGAGACATCACCTTGCCAACAAAGCTCCGTATATTTAAAGCTATGGTTTTCCCAGTAGTGATGTATGGAAGTGAGAGCTGAACCATAAAGAAGGCTAATCGCCGAAGAATTGATGCTTTTGAATTATGGTGCTGGAGGAGACTCTTGAGAGTCCCATGGACTGCAAGAAGATCAAACCGATCCATTCTGAAGGAAATCAGCCCTGAGTGCTCACTGGAATGACAGATCCTGAAGCTGAGGCCCCAATACTTTGGCCACCTCATGAGAAGAGAAGACTCCCTGGAAAAGACCCTGATGTTGGGAAAGATGGAGGGCACAAGGAGAAGGGGGCGACAGAGGACGAGGTGGTTGGATAGTGTTCTCAAAGCTACCAGCATGAGTTTGACCAAACTGCGGGAGGCAGTGGAAGACAGGAGGGCCTGGCGTGCTCTGGTCCATGGGGTCACGAAGAGTCAGACATAACTAAATGACTAAAAAACAACAAAATTATTATTATTATTATTATTATTATTATTATTATTATTATTATTTGCATTTAGGATATGTATCGACGCAATAAAAGACAAAACAAAAAACCCTGAAAGTAATAGGAAATAGGAAAAGGAAAATTACATATTACATATTCTATTACACCCAGAAAGAAAAAAAGAAAGGAAGGAAGGAAGGAAGGAAGGAAGGAAGGAAGGAAGGAAGGAACTGACGGACTTCCCTTCCACTCCTTCCATGGTTCCTTTTATCTTCCACTTCCTCTCGCATCTTCTCAGTTTCCCCAATCTTTCTCCGCTCCTTCCATTAACTCGAGTTCTAGCTTACGAAGCTGAAAATAGTACCACTTCAGTCAGCCAAAAGCACTCAAGTTGGATCTGGGGCAGAGTCAGGGAGGGCCTGGGGCCTGGGGAGGGGTATATGGCTTCAGAAGGGAGTAGGGCTACATTTCCCAGAGTTCCCTGGGAAGAGGGGTTGATTGTAAAAGTGCCCTGAGATGTGTAGTCCTGTGAGGCGAATGGAGGGGTACCAACTCCCACAGCACCAGATTTAGGCCAGTTCCCCCACATAGGGCATCAAGCCGAGGGGTTGCCTCCCATTATTCCTCTACATCCAACCCGTCCATGAAACCATCCACCTGACCATCCCTAAGGGACATCAACCACCCCTGTTTTGAATTGGATGGTTCCAAAGCAATCTTATGCATGCCTATCCCCACAGAGGTCAATGGGACTTAATCCCAGTTAAGTGTATAAAGGATCGTAGAGGCTGAGCAAATATGTTATGTACTGAGTTGAATAGGATCCAAACTGCAGCAGTCTGATTGGTCCTAGAACAATAGGATCCAAATTGCAGCAGTCTGATTGGTCCTAGAACAATAGGATCCAAATTGCAGCAGTCTGATTGGTCCTAGAACAATAGGATTCAGAATGCAGCAGTATGATTGGTTGGCAGGAACCACCCAATCATGCTCCAGATATAAGTGAATCCACAACCTGATTGGCTTACAGTAGAATTCCAGAATTAGCCAATCATGTGCAGCCCATTGTGTAAATAATGTATATAAAGCAGATACTTTGAGGGGACATTCATTCATTCCTCCTCACCACTATGAGCTGAATAAAGAGCATGAAATCACTTTGCGACTCTGAGTATATTTCAAAATATTTATAGGATTGTGATGTTCGTCTATTTAAATCGGGGCTGAGAATCAACTCCAGATGTTGCTAAACTCCAACTTCCATCAGCCCCATGGCCAACAGCTTGGCCATCTCTCTCTCTCTCTCTCTCTCTCACACACACAACAACAACAACAACAACAACAACAACAACAACAACAACAACACTTGTAGTTGTTCTTTCTGAGCTGAACTGGCCCGCTAGTTCAGAAATCCCTTTCAACATATTCCAAAGTTTATTTCCTATATTTAAAGAGTTGCAAAAACTGAACCATTTTAGTGATCCAATTTAGATCCTAGATTTGGCAATCTAATAACTTCCAGGGACTTGGAAGCTCTCCGATGTTTACTTCTTTGTCACAGCTCTCACAGGTAACTCTTTGATAAAGCACATCAAAATGCCAAGATCGGCTGTCGAGGATGGTAAATGACATATCTCCTCACTGCTGCATTGTGCTGGCTGACAGGAGGCTATGAGATGAATTGCAGCATCGAGATAGCTCACATCTGTACTGAAGGTTATGGCGAAATGTATCTCAGGGTGAAATTGTCAGTCACCATTTATAAAGGGAGTGGGGCGTTGGTCGAGGGAGCTAAGCCAGCATGACACTACCTTGTGGGATGGGACAAAAGGGATTATTGTTCCTGCCTCCCCAAATCCTCCAGCAAGGCAGACTCTCTGCTCCCCGGTCCCATTGTCGCTGGAAGGTGGTCATCCAAGTGTGACAGATATTTGGGCTCCATTGTGGGACTCTCCCCCTCCTGACAGGCAGAGTTGCCTGCCTCTGTCATGGGGAAACTTTCGCCATCAGCCACTCAGCTCTGTAGGGCTTTGGGGGGGGGGGAGAGACCATCCCTCGGCCACTTGAGTCTTCGTGCATAGCCTAAAGCCATCATTGAAAATCACTGTGGGAATGTTCAGGTGGCGCTGTGGTTAAACCACAGACCCTAGGACTTGCCGATCAGAAGGTCAGCAGTTCGAATCCCCGCGACGGGGTGAGCTCCCGTTGCTTGGTACCTGCTCCTGCCAACCTAGCAGTTCGAAAGCATGTCAAAGTGCAAGTAGATAAATAGGTACCGCTCCGGCGGGAAGGTAAACAGCGTTTCCGTGCGCTGCTGTGGTTAAAGAGGCTTAGTCATGCTGGCTACATGAACCGGAAGCTGTACACCGGCTCCCTTGGCCAGTAAAGCGAGATGACCCCAGAGTCGGCCACGACTGGACCTAATGGTCAGGGGTCCCTTTACCTTTACGAACTTGCACTAGCAAGTTCCTTTATGCAGCAGAGTTACATTCCCCCCCCCCTTTTATATGCACAGCAGATAGCTGGTTGCAGGCTCGTGTGAGCCTCTCACTACAGTGGAACCTCGACTTACGTACAGCTCTACTTACATACAATTCCACTTACGATCTTCAGTAGGTGCTTCGACTTAGGAACTTTCCTCTAGGCCTTGCCAGCAGCCCAGAGCTCACCTGGCTGGCTGTGGGGCAGCACTGGGGCTTCTGCCGTGAAGGAGAGGTCTTCGGTTTGCCGGAGCTCACCCCGCCGGCTGCGGAGCAGCACTGAGGCCTCTGCTGCCGGGGAGAGGGCCCCCATCCCACCCCCAAAGCTGTGGAAGAGGTGTCGCCTACAAGAGGCACAGAAGGGCGCACTGAAGCCCCAAACCCCACCGAGGAACTAACCTGAGGAAGTCCAGAGAAGAACCTGGCCTGGCAAGGGGGGGAAAGTGACCCTGGCTGAAGTGAATCAGCTCTTTACTGACCCTTGCCCCATCCCCAGCTTGTAGCCAAGTAAGCCCACGCACCCTCAGCGCACATAAGGGAAAAAAAAAGTTAATTCTTTTCATCTACAATACTGTCTTTTTTCTTTTATAGTACAGTGGTACCTCTGGTTACATATGCTTCAGGTTACATACGCTTCAGGTTACAGACTCTGCTAACCCAGACATATTACCTCGGGTTAAGAACTTTGCTTCAGGATGAGAACAGAAATCGTGCGGTGGCGGCGGCGCAGCAGCAGCGGGAGGCGTCATTAGCTAAAGTGGTGCTTCAGGTTAAGAACAGTTTCAGGTCAAGAACAGACCTCCAGAACGAATTAAGTTCTTAACCCGAGGTACCACTGTACAGTACATTGATTATTGCCTTCATTTTATGGATCTATGGGCTCGTTAGACAGTAAAATCCATGTTAAACTGCTGTTTTAGGGGGTGTTTTTCATCATCTAGAACAGATCAATTCACTTTTCCATTACTTTCTATGGAAGAGTGCACCTCTACTTATGTACGTTTCTAGTTATGACCAGACCTCCAGAACGGATTATGGTTGTAAGTAGAGTTTCCACTGTAGTATACCATCCAATCTGTCTCATATTGAATTGTAAGTTCCTGCTACGTTCCCTTGAATCCCACTTAAAAGAATAAAGAGATGTGACAATCTTTTTCAAAGTCAATAAAAGAAGTTTACTCACATCAGTTTACAGTTGGATCCCTGAAGGCAGACTTAGTTACAAATATGTATATGCGGATCTACCCCATATGGGGGAATAATCCCAGTGCTTCTGCTAACTGAGAGCTAGCAGAGCAGTCCTAGCTAGAAGCTGGTCAAACGAAGAAGGAAGTCAAAAAGAGGGAGGTGTGCTGCGTGACTCATCTTTTTGTTACCTGGACAGGTTAGGTCACGCCCACCTTCTATCACATGCAAAAGGAAGGATGCTCCAGCCAGGAGGAACAGGAAGTTTTCGACTGGCTGGACCAAACATTCCCTCCCATGTCTTCTCTAGCAATTACAAGGAATGTTGTACTTGGCTGCCTCTCATGGATCACATCCCACAATCACTTCGTGCCAGAAATTCAAATAGGTTTTCGGGAGACAGGAAAAGAAAAGTCAGATCTGCAGATTTAGACAAAGGCAGTGATTTGGGGTTTGCCAAGAGAACGGCTACCATATTCTAGGGACACTCCGAAACTCACTTTTTCCGGTCACATCCCAGCAAAGTCAGGCTGCTCCCCACTTTGCTTAGTCGCCCATGGAGGGTAATGGGAACAATGATGGGTTTTGGAATCCCACCTTTCTTTCCCATAAAGATTTCTTCTTCTTTTTTGGCAGGTCTGCAAAATTGCCCCACGCATCTAAGCTTCCAGGTAACCATCACTGTTGGTTCTTTTTTGCACATAATTTCCCTCTGACCCAACTCATCCACATCTGCCCATCCCTGTTTCCCAAAACAGACACACACAGATATATGCTTGACAGTTTAAGGTTAGGTGGGGATGGGGGGAAATTTGATTCAGCGCCCAGGAAGGAAGGGAAAATATGTGCCTATGTGTGTATGACTATATACAACAGGGATGGGAAACTGGTGATCTTGCAGATGTTGCTACAACTCCCATCATCTCTGGTCATTGGCTATGTTGACTGACTGGAGTTCAACAACATCTAGAGAGCAACACATTCCCCACTCCAGTATACAGGTAATACAAATACAGTGGTACCTCGGGTTACATACGCTTCAGGTTACATACGCTTCAGGTTACATACGCTTCAGGTTACAGACTTCGCTAACCCAGAAATATTACCTCAGGTTAAGAACTTTGCTTCAGGGTGAGAACAGAAATCGTGCTCCGGTGGTGCAACGGCAGCAGGAGGCCCCATTAGCTAAAGTGGTGCTTCAGGTTAAGAACAGTTTCAGGTTAAGAACGGACCTCCAGAACGAATTAAGTACTTAACCTGAGGTACCACTGTACCAGGGAGCACACACACTGTATTTTTTATATGCATGTTCAAATTTGTATGTAGACCCAAGCTTTCATAGAAGAATCTTAGAACCGGGATGGACCACAAGGGTTATCTATGCAATGCAGAAATCTTTCGCCCAGTGTGGGGCTCACACCCACAATCCTGAGATTAAAAGTTTTGTGCTGTGTGCACAGTTTTCATTAAAGCTTATTTTTTTAATTCATACATGGAGCAGGCTCGAGGTCTGGGACCAGTTTGGGCTCCGAATTCAGCTCCTCAGCTGGAGACTCTGAAGCCTCCGGTACCAAGGTATGAGTGCTGCTGGACTCTGAGGTCACAACTGGAAGGGGCACCGGTTTGGCTCTGCCAGGGCACCCGCCCTGCCTTGACCTCACCATTCCACCTCTCCCCTGCGCTGTACCAAGTGCATGGCGGCGATGCCACAGGTCTGTGGCAGTGAGCCACTCCTGGCACTTGTCCAGAGCTGCTACGGCTACAGCTGCTAAATGGAACCTCCACCTTCACAGGCAGTGTATCTGCAAAGACAGGGACGCGGATGGCGCTGTGGGTTAAACCACAGAGCCTAGGAATTGCTGATCAGAAGGTCGGCGGTTCGAATCCCCGCGACAGGGTGAGCTCCCGTTGCTCAGTCCCAGCTCCTGCCGACCTAGCAGTTCAAAAGCACATAAAAGTGCAAGTAGATAAATAGCTACCGCTCCAGCGGGAAGGTAAACAGCATTTCCGTGCGCTGCTCTGGTTCGCCAGAAGCGGCTTAGTCATGCTGGCCACAGGACCCAGAAGCTGTACACCGGCTCCCTCGGCCAATAAAGCGAGATGAGCGCCGCAACCCCAGAGTCGGCCACGACTGGACCTAGTGGTCAGGGGTCCCTTTACCTTTTTATCTGCAAAGACCAGTTGCTGGGGGAACAAACCATGGAGGACGTCCATTGCCGTCGCTCCCAGCTTGTAGGTTTCCCTGAAGCATCGGGCGGGCTGGCTACCACCGGAAATAGGACGCCGGAGGGAGCGGACTCCCATGCCAGATTCGGCAGGGTTGTCCTGAGGTTGCTGCCTCTTATGTCTGTGCATGCATGTGTGCGAGGATATAAAACACTTCCAGATTTGATTAGCCCTGTGATCCACTGAGCCTTGCCTTTTGTCTCCAACAAGCGCCAGCCCCATAACCTTTAATCTCCCTCTGCCCTTGGACTGCCCCGCGCTGTCCTGTCCCTTGGGCCCGTGGCCTTTCCCTCTTCACCATGATCTCTGACTAGGAAATGCCCCTTCAACAACAGCGTCGCCCTTCTTCCCCAGAGGCCGCTCCATCAGAGGCCACAAATCAGGCGCGGCAACACCTGTAAGCGTGTGGCTCCATCCAGGAAGACCTGACACAGCATCCCACACAACTTCCCCGAAGGAAAATGGGGGGATATTGATGGGGGGCAAGGCCTTGATCTCGCCCTCCTGGCGGCCCGACCGAGGGTGCTCTCGGGTGGACAATGTAGGCTCAGAGATTGGCCTAGCAATCTTTCAGAAGCGCCCCCCAACCCACCCCCTTCATCCCTCAAAAATTTATGTCTGCTACATTGTCGGCTACAAAGAGGCTACTGTATGGGCTGGAGAGCTCATTAAAAAGGCAATGCGATGCGGCCACCGGGCTCCCTCCCCCTCGTAAATCTGTTAGTCACGCTAAATGCCTGCAGCCCCTGGGTCGCTCGCGGCGTCACACCCCTTCCCTCCTCTCGAAGCAACTCTGGGCCGTGGGGCTTTGATTCATCGTAACAGAGGGAGGCCAGAGTCGGCCACTTTTGTTTGCTTATTCATGAGGCTCAGAGATCCCACCAGAGCATTTATGCGTGTGCATGTGTTTTTGGGGATGAGAGAGACAGAGAGACAGACAGAGAGAGAGGCGCCCCTTCCAGCCTTCGCTCTCCTGGCTTTGAGGGGCATGAGGGGTGATTCAGAGAGAGAGGCTCAGCCCTGAAGTTGGGATTTATTTGGTACCTACAAACAGACACATCGAACAGCGGCTAACGGGGGGAAAGGGAAGTCTTCCATAGCTTGTGGGATAGCTCAGTTGGTAGAGCATGAGATTCCTGATCTCGCCCCATGTTGGGCCAAAGATTGCTGATTGGAGGAGGTTAGACGAGACGATTCTATGATTTTTAGCCCAGATAGTTTTTTGCGGCATCTGCATGGCTTCGTCGTCATCAAATGCCAACCCGTATTTGCCCCCTTCCAGCCCTGCCGCCTGTTATTCCAGATTTACCCTTTCTGAGGGATATCCAATGAGTTTGTTAAAAATGTTGCCAATGACCTGCTTGCAATAGATCAATATTTGCAAAATTAAACCCTCTGTCAGGAAACACCCTGTGGGGGCACACAAGAGAGAGTCATAATGTTACAATGCCGTTTGGGCGTGGCTTGATACATCCTATTGAACAAACATTTTAATAGAACACCTATAATAAACTGTATGCTGCCATGCTGTTCCTAAATATTTATACATATTTCTAATAAATAAACAAGTGTTACGGTATATTCACTGGCTTCTTGGCTCTTCAGAAGCTGTCAACTCCTCTATCTCATCGTAAGGACATTGGGGACTCCCTTACACAGACTCAGGCCATTGGTGCATTTAGTTCAGTGTTGCCTACCAGTATTTCCTAAACTCGCCCCCCCAAATGTTTTGGGACTACAACTCCCATCATCCCTAGCTAGCAGGACCAGTGGTCAGGGATGACGGGAACTGTAGTCTAAGAACAGCTGGAGGCCCAAGTTTGGGAAACACCATGGGTAGCTATCCTGGTGTGCTCAAGAGGTAGCCGTGTTGGTCTGCCATAGTCAAAATAAAAAAAATCCTTCCAGTAGCACCTTAAAGACCAACTAAGTTAGTTCTTGGTATGAGCTTTTGTGTGCATGCACACTTCTTCAGATACACTGAAACAGAAGTTGCCAGATCCTTCTATATAGTGAGAAGGTGGGGAGGGGTATTACTCAGAAGGGTGGTGGGAATGGGAGATTGGCAGATAGCTGAGATGAGCCTGTTGACGACTCTTAATGACTGTAATAGGTCTTACAGGAAAAGGCAAGGGGTGAGAAAGTGAAAAATGGCTTAGTCATGTATAATGAGATAAGAATCCAATGTCTTTGTTCAGACCAGGTCTCTCCATGGTTTTAAGTTTGGTAATGAGTTGCAATTCAGCAGCTTCTCTTTCCAGTCTATTTCTGAAATTCAGAAATTTCATTTTTCACCTTCTCACCCCTTGCCTTTTCCTGTAAGACCTATTGCAGTCGTTAAGAGTCGTCAACAGGCTCATCTCAGCTATCTGCCAATCGCCTATTCCCACCACCCTTCTGAGTAATACCCCTCCCCACCTTCTCACTATATAGAAGGATCTGGCAACTTCTGTTTCAGTGTATCTGAAGAAGTGTGCATGCACACAAAAGCTCATACCAAGAACTAACTTAGTTGGTCTTTAAGGTGCTACTGGAAGGAATTTTTTTATTTTGCTCAAGAGGTGTTCAACTACAATTCCCAATGGCCCTAGCCAGCATGGCCAATGGCCAGGGATGATGGGAGTTGTAGTTCAACAATATCTGGAATGCACTAGGTTGGCTACACCTGTCTACAGTGAGTGGAAGTGGCCGCCTGGGATTTCAGGCAGCGGTGTCTTGCCAGGACATGTCTGGGTTTGAACAAGGTCTAGCTTCCATTTTAATTTTCCATTGTAGAAAATTAAAATGTCTAGGATCAATTGCCTGGCCCTGTTGGGAGTTCTGCTGCCAGAGGAGACCTTGCACCCTTGGCAATGGTATTGGCACCCTCCTTAAAAATAAATAAATCATTTGATCATAATAGCCACATTAGAAATTATGGTACATTCTTCCTGTTTGTTTACATTCTTCCTGTAATCCATTTGTACTTAAGACATGCTCTCCCTGGATAAATTCATGGAACTCTCTCATTCTCTGATCAATGAGTTTTCTGTGGCTCTCAGCCAATCTCAATCCAAAAGTATTGTTAGACCCATCCGCACCTAGGCAGCAAAACTCTACATCTACGATTCAGTGAACAGAATGGAGACCACATAATTTTCTTCTTACTGCAGAAGCAGCTTTGTCAGCAGAGAGCGTGTCTGAACCAAACTTGCGTTAGGTCCTAAGTGTTTGTAAAATTGCACTGCTTAAGTATCTTTACAAGGGAAGAGGATGGGGAGAAAACCGGAAGCCCTGTGACCTCATGGGCAATGGCCCCTTGACCTCCTAGAAAACCCTCTGGCTCCAGAGGGCACCAGCCCACACTGCTTCGGGGCCTTGAAAGCTGGAAGTGGACTCTCCAGGACTCTGAGAAGGCCTGGTCTGGACTGAAAATAACGGACGTCCTCCTCTTATGTTTGGCAAATATGCTGAAAAATTCTGGATCAAAATCCAAGTGTGTATCCACTTCTGATTGCTTGTGGTCTACTATGCCTTGTCAACAGAGACATGGAATGTTTGATTACTGATTTACTTGCGATGTCCTCAAGAAAACATACGTCCATTCGTCTGGAATGGTAACCAAGATTCCTTCAAAACTGTGCCCTGCTTCTACCAAATGTCTTTTCGGAATTTCATGACGCACCATCAGCTGTTTCAGGGTTTTATTTCTGAAGTCATCTGGGACATGATTCTACTAGGTCTTCAATTTGGATGCGCATTCCCAACCGATAAACAGCTTCTCCAGCACATAAGGTCTAATTCATTTCCACATTAGTTTGCGCCCGACTTGTATGTGTAGCTGCATTTGTGCATATTCATCCCAAGTTGGGTGTCATGCTGCGACAAGCTTCCCTCCTTCCTGGTGTTCCAGGGCAAGAAATAGGATGGAGAGGGAGTGGCAAAGATAGGCACATCAATGGAGTCTCAGATTTCTTGGGAAGGACCCAGGGGACCTCACTGGGTCAAGACCTACTGAGAAGAGTTGCTGTGCTCATTAGGCATGACTCTCCTGAGCAGGCCTTGTTTCTGCTCATATAGAGTTAACTTCACTTACACCGTGTGATTTATTGCTTGTCAAGGTACTTCCAGATGTGTATTTGATGCGGAACCATTTATTTTGCAACTCCAGCACAATGTTGTTGGCATCAAAAGGCCAGCCCTCTCCCAACCCCCGCTGTTATATACTGAAGTTCTCACCCTGGGCCAGCAGGGGGATACTATAGATAGTTTTCACTCAGGTCCACATATGCAAATAAGGAATTGAAAGTGACGTTCAGTGATTGGATAGTTACAGAAAGTTGTTACTGTTGCGTTGTAGTGGAGCTCTATATAAGCAGGCTGACTGAATCCTTCAGTTCAGTTCTGTTCTGGGCCTGTCCTGTGAATAAACAAGAGCTGTTTAAAGAATCGCTGTGTCGTCTGATATGTTCACCCACAACTTAACACTCGCCACCCCCTATTCACTTTGGATTTTCCCTTTCTGAGGAAAATCTGATACCTAAATAAAAAACTTTCTCCCAACGTTTGCGATATCTCAATGACCCCTTTGTAATATTGAGCCCCTGTCTGGAAACACCCTAAGTAGCTCCTTTAACTGCTAGAATGCAGTTTCATGGATTTTTATTTACATTTGTATTATGCCACAAAAACATTTAGGACATCCATACAAGGAGTACACATTCTACAAATTATTCCTCTAGCGAAGGACCGCTAGAGGAAAAGAGCAATAAAATAAGGGATCCAATTTAGTAAATTAAAGGGGAGCTCATAAAAATTAACTCAAAAATCTATATTCTGTTTGGCATGTTCAATAATACTTCTATATCACATTCAACACTTCTTGCCTCGCATTTTCCAATAGATTTGCTATGTCACAATATCTAAGAAAAGGCCGCCAATCGCCAAAAGGTTCTTTTATTGTTTCTTAACCAACCCACAACGTTTTATAATATGTCAATTTGCTTATACATCAGTGCTGCCTGTCACAATTTTCTTGGGCATTTCTTAGTTTGAAAGAAGACCTCGTTGTTCCCAGTGGCTTGTAGCAACCCAAATCATTGCACTAATCACCTTGCATCAATACTATTTATTCCCATTGCTCACCTCTTTAAGTTCATTAAGCATTTGATTGCTTTTATTTCAAAAAACCCCACTTCCAAATATGCTTAAAGTGCTTTTATTACATCTCCACCTCTAAGCTTCCTCTTGACTGGGGTGTAGAACCGATGGAATAACATCTGATAAAATGAATTTTCCAGAGCAACACGACTCTCCAGCACAAATCAAGCCCCTCTGCTGTTTACCTGAAGCAGATTTTAATTTCTTGTTGCATTACACTTACCCAGGTACTCTTTTCAGTTCAAGCTCCTAATGCAATATGCAAACTGCCTTTCGGTACCAAAAAGCAAAGGACAGAGGTAATAAATATATGAGTATTCAAAGGGGGGGGGGGGGTGAAATGATACCAAGGAGGATGATTCCCTGCTAATCCCTTCCTAACTTGTTCCAATGGCCACTGAGCAGGTCAAATAATTCCGTTCGGAGAAGGCTTGGTTACTTGTCCACAGAGAAGACACAGGAGCTATGGTGTTTATACACCAGCTGTAGGAAGGTGGATATCAGACCCCCTTCCAGTTTGCCGCACTTTGCCCATAACCCAGCCCTGACCTGGTTCTGAGAGGGGTGAGGTTAGAGGAGACACCTCCAGGGATCTAAATCAATCGGCCAACTTCCCTTCCTGGCTAAATTATAGTGCCCTTTTTGTGATGGTGATGACCAAGCACTGAAGGGCAGCTGACCTCAAATCAGACCACCAGATTCGCTGTTTCCACCACACCCTGATCAGAAAGGTGAAAGATCAGGTCTTTAATTCCTGCAGAAGGTTGGCTATGATTTAGTGCCCGAGTCCCATGCTCCCATGTCCAAAGAATGGCTTCATCTTGCAAGTGGGGGGTAGGGTGGAATTTGGGACCTAGAAAGGTCCCAAACACACACACACACACACACACACACACACACACACACACACACTATCCATGGTCATTCACACAACCCTCTGATGACTTTTGTTCCTTCTGCGCTAAAGATCTGTCCCTTTCTTAGTGTAGCACGCACGACTTTGCTCTACAGTGCAAAGAAACCCAAGCGTGAAACACCGGCAGTGATTAGAAATGTGATCGTAAATGCACCTTGGTGAAAACAACATTCAAGAATGTATTACAGAAAGGAAAGTGGCTTTGCGAAAATGTGTACAGTAGGGGAAATTGCAGACAAAGATATGTGTTTTAGAAGTACAGTGGTACCTCGGGTTACATACTCTTCAGGTTACAGACGCTTCAGGTTACAGACTCCGCTATCCCAGAAATAGTACCTCGGGTTAAGAACTTTACTTCAGGGGACCACCGGTATGAAATTTACGGCATGTAATGCCTTAAAGGAAAATACTATGAAAATGATTTATAGGTGGTACATGACCCCAGTCAAGCTTGCAAAAATTTAACATCTGCCTGATAATAAATGTTGGAAATGTAATGAGACTGAAGGTACATTCTTTCACCTTTGGTGGACGTGCCCAAGGATTAAGGCTTTCTGGGAAATGATATATAATGAAATGAAAAAGGTATTTAAATATACCTTCCTTAAGAAACCAGAGGCCTTTCTCCTGGGCATTGTCGGCCAATTGGTGCCAAAGAAGGACAGAACATTCTTTATGTATGCTACAACAGCAGCAAGAATACTCATCGCAAAGTATTGGAAGACACAAGACCTACCCACCTTGGAAGAATGGCAGATGAAGGTGATTGACTACATGGGATTGGCAGAAATGACTGGCAGAATCCGAGACCAGGGAAGAGAGACGGCGGAAGAAGATTGGAAGAAATTTAAGAACTATCTTAAGAAATATTGCAAAATCAATGTGTGTTAGAATGAGGCGGCTTTAAAAATTAAATGGAGTACAGCTGTAAAGATAAGTTAAAAGAAAAGAAAGGTTGACAATTAGATAAAATTAAGGGTGAGGATTTGCTGAACTAAATTCAGTATTTAAAATGGGAATGCAGAAAGGGGAGGTATGAGGAGGTCGGTGAAGTAAGTTTTAAGAAAATAAGGTTCTGAAATTATACTTGTTGTTTTTTTTGTTTGTGTTTGTGTATTGTTTTGTTTGATATAATTTGTAAAACTTCAATAAATATCTTTTTTTAAAAAAGAACTTTGCTTCAGGGTGAGAACAGAAATCATGCTCCGGCGGCGCGGCGGCAGCAGCAGGAGGCCCCATTAGCTAAAGTGGTGCTTCAGGTTAAGAACAGTTTCAGTTTAGGGGTAGAATAAGAACATGTGTTAGTAAATATCAAGGATTAGAATATTAAGAAAGGAGAAGAGGTTAGTAAATGATAGGAGTTAATATTATTAGAAATATGAATTTGGAGAACTGTTATACAGGTGATATAATGAAATTCAGTTGGAGGGGAATCGAGGAAGTCAGTTATCAATGTTATGAGAATTAGATATTGAAGAAATAATTATTTTCTGTGTTTAGTTTTATTGTATTGTAATGTGTTTTTTCTTGTTGTGTGTTTTGTATGTTATCTTTGTTATAAATGTGAAAAATCAGTTTTAAAAAATTTGGGGGGAAGGGGGGGGAGAACAGTTTCAGGTTAAGAACGGACCTCCAGAATGAATTAAATTCTTAACCCGAGGCACCACTGTAATTCGCACTACAGTGCTGATGAACTTTCATGGGGACTTTAAAAAAAAAAAAGCAAATTGAGTGTGAACAAGTGAACTTAAGTCGAAAAAAATTAGAAACTGAAATTGACGTATTTTGCCTGTCCGTAATAAAAGTGCAATGATAAAGAAACGTATGCAATTTAGGGCCACGCTATATGAGATCTGTGATCAGGACTCCTGTTGTTTAACACTGAGAGAGAGAGAGAGAGAGAGAGAGAGAGAGAGAGAGAAGCAGTCAACAAACTAAACAGAATCCAAGGAAGAGCGATAAAGGGTTAGAAATGTGGATAATGGCAGTGCCAGCCTTAGCATGGCATTTAGCTTGAAGAATGGAATGTGAACAAAGGAGGGAGAAAGTGAAGAGGGAGCAGCCAGATTCCTGGCAGGGGAGTGGCTTCAAGAGACCCTTCCCATGATCTCTAGAATAATAATAATAATAATAATAATAATAATAATAATAATAATAATAATAATTTATTTATACCCCGCCCTCCCCAGCCAAGACCAGGCTCAGGGCGGCTAACAACCAATAATAAAAACAAGTTGATTAAAATACAATTTAAAAAGATTAAAATACAACATTAAAACATTAGGGTGCAGCCTCTTTATAGGAGGAGAAAGGAAAAAGAAAGAGGGGGAGGGAATCAAACTGATTCTAAGCCAAAGGCCAGGCGGAACAACTCTGTCTTACAGGCCCTGCGGAAAGAAATCAGATCCCGCAGGGCCCTGGTCTCATGAGGCAGAGCGTTCCACCAGGCTGGAGCCAGTGTTGAGAAGGCCCTGGCCTCTAGGTGTTGCTATATATGGACCTTAAGGTCCTCCGTGGGGCATACCAGCTGGGGCGTACCCGTAGGTACAAGAATGGCCTTATACACATCATATCTTTTCCATCAGCCACACAGTCCTGGGGTGGATCTAGACACAGGAAAACCCCCACTATAACTAAGCCAGAATTTAGATCGTTATAACAAAAGAAAAGAAAAATCTATATGGAATATTGTGTTTTAAAAATTCCTGCTCTCTGGCGCCATCTGGTGTTGCATTCAAATCACTGTTTCTTCACTGATGTAGCCGAGTCCCCTGTTTGTATTAAACTCCCAGATTCCATCTTTTCCATTCCCCATAACAATTTCCTACTGTGCGTGCTTTGCGTGTCGAGGTTCCCAGGTCCACCCCGATAACTCACGCATCACACAGAAATTTTTGTTTAAGATTTTTGGCATAATTTTGGCCACAACTTTATTAAAATACAAATTTGTGAGTGGTTGCGTAGGCATTGGTTGCGACTATTTGCCCCCACCATGGGGGACAGACTGACATTCCGCACGATGCGAAAGTCAGAATGGGGGAATACACTTGGGGGTTACGCGGAGCAGGGAACCTGCCCTCACCCCAAATGTAACCAGGAGCTCATTGCTATGGCCCGAGCCCCCTTGACAGAGTGGACAAGCAATAGTTAGCCCCCAATTCCTTTAACGGAATACCTTGCAGCAGCAGCATTAGAGGGGCAGGCACAGCCAATCCATGCCCCTCAACCAACCAAACCATAAACCAATGCCCAACCGCCACCGAGCACTCAAGCTCGCCGCCAACCACTCACAGCTGCAACCCCACCTTCAAACCCAACACAACAGAATTTAACCATGTGTCATTTCCCAACGGGGAAAGATGCACAGCATCGTCCCTGAAAAGGACGGCCTCTGTGAAGGTGATATTGGGGTGCTCAATAACGGAACCACCATGAGCAACGACTGTTTTCATTGCCACCTTATTAACGCGCTTTCTGGCTCCTTCAGTGGCAGCCGGGCAGCGACTGCCGCGCCAGGTGCGCCTCTGCAGCAACTGGGACCAAAAAACTTTCACACCCGGTAAAAACTCTGCCAATTCAACTAAGTCCCTTTGGATTGTAAAGCGTAAAGAACAACAGTCTGTGGCGGGCAGATCGTTTTCCCCCAACTGGAGCACGATAGCTGAAGGGGGCCCTTCCAACCTCACGTGCTTCCGAACAAGGGGAAGCAATTCGGCCCGCAGCATTCCACGTCTGGTCAGCCAGGACACCTGCACACGATGAGGCAGGCCAAGACTGGGTCCAAGTCCAGACTCCCTCGCTCTGATGCTGGCCCAGTGGACAATGCTGTGGCCCACCATCCAAATGCGAACAGCCGCCACACCTAAGAAAGACAAGCAAATGTAAGTACAAGCAATCAACGACGGCTATGCACATAGCCCCGAAACGCATTATTAGAAGAAGAAGAAGAGTTTGGATTTGATATCCCGCTTTATCACTACCCTAAGGAGTCTCAAAGCGGCTAACATTCTCCTTTCCCTTCCTCCCCCACAACAAACACTCTGTGAGGTGAGTGGGGCTGAGAGACTTCAGAGAAGTGTGACTGGCCCAAGGTCACCCAGCAGCTGCATGTGGAGGAGCGGGGAATCGAACCCGGTTCACCAGATTATGAGCCCACCGCTCTTAACCACTACACCACACTGGTTCTACGACCACACTGGCTCTATGACCCATGACTTCCAACGACCCATGTTCTTAATTCTTTCTACAGACAACCCCCAATGAGCTGCCGAAGTGGCAGCACCAATGCGGAAAGAATGAGGGGCGTAATCTGCTGCCGTCAAACCGCAAGCTGCAATCACTTTGCGCATCACCTTGGCAAATTGATGCCTGGCCAATGGGGCACCATTCTCGTGAATAAAGAAGGGACCCTCCCCCTGAGGCCTAAGGTTCAAATATTTGGAGGTATCCTTAACCGGGCAAGGACCTTTACCCCCAGTGGCGGGGAGCCTAAGAGTAGCACCCCTGCCTAACTGGTCTGTCTTTGAATTCCGGATAGATAGGACCACCTCCGAAGGGAATAGAGTTACATCCTGCAAAAGCAAACCCCTAGACTCTCTGCCCCGGATGACCTCCAATACCACCTCACCTACCCTCAGGGCACCAAAAAAGGCCAAAGAAAAGGCGGCTGAAAAAAGCCGCGCTTCATATCTGGACCAGCAGACACTCCTCAACTTCGAGCGCATGCTGGTAAGCAAATCAAAAGTTATAGGCTTTCTTACCAAAGGGGGTCGAGTTCCAAGCCTCCCCCAACCTTCCAGAGCCCTGCGCACAACAAATTTGGCGCAAGGATCCTTATTAAAGAAGGCTTTACAGAAAAAGGAAATGGCCACTGCTTGGATCCTGAGCGTCCTGGCCGCTCGACTCAATTGAAAAAGGTGCGCCAAATACCGCAGCACCTGTGAAGTAGAAGGAGATGACACAATCTCCATAGACAAAGACTGACGACAAAATTTAAAAAAGTCAGTCCAAGCTCGATTATATGAGCGCAGAGTGGAAGGTGAAATGGACGCGGCTACTCCCTGTAAGACTAATTGCTGCCAAGGTTCCAGAGATGATCCGGGAAATTTTCTGGCAGCAGATTCGCCTCTGGAGCAAGGGACCTGAACCGCTCCATCTGAAAACGGGACAGAGCACCAGCGATTTCGTTAGAAACGCCAGGGATGAATCGAGCTGAAAACACAATGTTAAAGCGCAGGCAATGCAAAACAAAAGCCCCGAGAAGGGCCGATACCCTGGCTGAACGGGACGACTGTTTTGCCAACACGTTCACAACGGCCTGGTTATCGGACCAGAAACAGACTCGATGGTCCTTAAATTCCTTGACCCACAGGTGCACTGCCACTGCAATGGGAAAGAACTCAAGAAAAGTTTAGTCCCGCGTAATAGGCTCCCCGCGCCACGATGGCGGCCAGGGCAATGCGCACCAACGACCTTTCCAGTATAGCCCAAAACCCAGAGAGCCTGCTGCATCAGAATGCACTTCGAAGTCATTATGGAGGTTCAAAGTGTCCTGCCACAATCACACCCCATTGAATTCATTCAAGAATTCAAGCCATAACTGCAAATCCGCCTTTACACCAGGTGACAGCCCCACCCGATGATGAGGGGCACGCAAGCCGGCCGTAAGCCTGGCCAGGCGCGCACAGAATAGGCGACCGGTAGCCACCACCCTGCATGCAAAATTAAGGTGGCCTAATAAGGATTGCAACTGACGCAATGTCACCTTAGGTAATGGGAGCAACTCCTCTATTATCCTTCGCAAATTAACCAATTTGTCCTCAGGTAAGCGAGATGTAGATGCAACTGTATCCAATTGGATACCTAAATACAGTGGTGCCTCGCAAGATGAAAAGAATCCGTTCCGCGAGTCTCTTCGTCTTGCGGTTTTTTCGTCTTGCAAAGCAAGCCCATTAGCGGCTTAGCGGATCAGCTGATAAGCGGTTTAGCGGCTTAGCGGATCAGCTGTTAAGCAGCTTAGCGGATCAGCTGTTAAGCGGCTTAGCGGCTTAGGATCAGCTGATAAGCGGCTTAGCGCCTTGGGGAAAAGAGGGGGAAGGGAAAAACCCCGCAGGAACTCGCAAGACATTTTCGTCTTGCGAAGCAAGCCCATAGGAAATTCGTTTTGCGAAGCACCTCCAAAACGGAAAACCCTTTCGTCTAGCGGGTTTTCCGTCTTGCGAGGCATTCGTCTTGCGGGGCACCACTGTAAGTCAATTGAGTGGAAGGTCCCTCGGTTTTATCCGATGCCAATGGGACACCCAACTCTTCCGTAAGAGATGCGAAAGCCTGAAGCAGGGCCGGGCAGTCACCCGTGTCCCTCGCCGAGGCCAGTAAAAAGTCATCCAAAAAATGGGTCGCCCCATCCAGGCCGGTTTTAAAATACAAGGCCCAGTCGAGAAAAGTACTAAAGCACTCGAAAGCTGCGCATGCAATTGAGCAGCCCATGGGCATGGCTTTGTCAAAATAAAATGCCCCTTCAAACTGGAACCCTAAAAGCCAGAAATCCTGAGGATTAATTGGCAACAAACGAAAAGCAGACTCAATGTCACATTTTGCCAGCAGGGCACCTGTCCCAAATTTTCTGATCATCTTGATCGCATGATCAAGAGTAGCGTATTTTACCGAACAAAGCTCCGGGGGGATACCGTCATTTACTGACGAACCCTTGGGATGTGATAAGTTATGAATAAGGCGAAATTCCCCGGGGACTTTCTTCGGAACAATTCCCAAGGGGGAGAGATGCAGATTAGCGAAAGGAAGAGTCATGAAGGGGCCTGCCATACGATGTAAGGCAATTTCTTTCTCAATCTTTTTACGTGCCACTTCATGCCTTTCCCTAACTGACTGCTGATTAACCGGATTCTGTGCTACGGGGACCGTAGCTACCGGAATCCTAAAACCAGAAGAAAAGCCCTCCTGTAAATAAGCAGCTGCCTCACGGTTAGGGTAAAACTGCAACCAATGAACCAATTCTGGAAGCCGTACCGGCGTATAAGCTAAAACTATATCCGCCTCACTTAGAAACGCCAGCTGCTGCTTGAGGGGGGCCCGCTTTTGCAGCTTGTGACCCCCCCTTTCCCCCACGAAAGGGCCGGCGGCCGCCAAAGCAAGTGGAGCCCGGGTGCTTGCCACCACATTTTTCGCAGACATGAGGAAACCTACATGATTGTCGCTGGCAAGAGCCTTTACTGTAATCCCAGCAATACAAGCACTTTTTAAAACCTCCTGTTTTTGGCTTTTGAGGTTCAGGGATCTTCTTTTCAAACTGAGGGGCCACATAAGTGGTCCATACATCCCAATCCCTCCGATCCCATCGGGCCGTGGGAATTTTTGCTGCCCTTCTTCTGAAATTCTCATCATAATCAAAGGCAGCATTCTGACCAGCCATTTCGAACGCCTTACGTACGATAGACTGGTAGACAAATAAATGAACCGCTCTCTTGGGATAACATGCTGAAACGATCCCAGCAAAAACCTGGAAACAGTCCAACGAGCACTTGAAGGTTCTATCTACTTTAGAATCAGCAGCCCGTTTCTTAGAGGATAGAACTGACTTCTCTTGGGCCTGCGAACTGTCTACTGGAGGGCTCAGTTTGAACATGTCGACATAGCGACCATTCAATATCCTAGTTCTCAACTTCTTTGAAAGGTGACACCCTGGGATCACATCCCTAGCCGAATTAGTCGACGTCTTAATATCAGGTAACAACACCCCATTTAAGTATTCCTGAGTGGCCCCATACAGTGGTGCCTCGCAAGACGAAAAGAATCCATTCTGTGATTCTCTTTGTCTAGCGGTTTTTTCGTCTTGCGAAGCAAGCCCATTGAAGGATTAGCAGATTAGCGGCTTTTAGTGGATTTTAGCGGCTTATCTGCTGATCGGATCAGCTGATAAGTGGCTTAGCGGCTTAGAAAAAGGGGGGAAGGGAAAAAAACCAGCAGGAACTCGCAAGACATTGTCGTCTTGCGAAGCAAGCCCATAGGAGATTTGTTTTGCGAAGCACCTCCAAAACGGAAAACTCTTTCGTCTAGCGGGTTTTCTGTCTTGCGAGGCATTCGTCTTGCGGGGCACCACTGTATTTTGCTCGATGGGAGTTGGCCCTCCGCTCCCAAATCCATTTGGGGAAACCAGAGGCCGATTCCCCCAGACCCCAATAAAATTCTGAGGCCTCTGACTCAGATTCTGAACTCTGCGAAGATGTACCTGACGATGAAGAGGTGTCCCTCCGCCTTCTCTTCGCATGCTTTCCAGAAGACTTCTTGCGGCGGCGTGTGCCGCCCGAAGAGGACTTGGCTGGCACAGGTAGGCTGTCTTCCTCAGAAGACTCTGACGCTGGACCCTGAAGTGCCGCGCCTGGGACAGACTGAGAAGAGGTGGCAGGTGACTGATCAGAACCCACGGAGGTATTAGGTAAGGGTTGCAAAGCTGACCCTGGCCTAGAAGACCCCCCCACGCCTAGAAGGGGCCTTTCCCCGTCTCCCCCTCCCGGTTGTGCGCCGAGAAGGGGTTCTGCCCTCCCGCGTGTGACTAGATGCAGGGGCTGAGGCCGCATTCCGAGAAAACTGAGAATCGGAAAACAAAACACCAGACATGGGCAGACCATTTTCATCGCTAGATGCGGAATCGGAAGGTGAAGAAACTGCAGCCGCCGTGGTCACCGCTGGTTGATGGCTAGGCCCGGCGCTACAGCGTTGGATCAGGCCATCTACCTCAGAAGCAAAGCGAGCCAAAGCAGCTGGATCACCCGCCAGGCTCGAAACCAAAGATTGCAGACGCCCTGAAGCTTGACCAGTCGAGGGGGATCGAAGCGACTGAGAAGGGGCTCTCTTCGGAGACATGATGGCTACCAAGGAAGAGAAATATCAACACGAGAGAAGAAGTTAATGCACCCCAGATACCTGGTGATCACAAAATGAACCAAAATAAAACAGTAAGCTACTTAATTAAGGAGCATCCAATTAACCAGAAGGTGCCTTTTCCTTTATTGGCCACTAGCTGGCAGCAAATTAGCTTCCCTGTACTAAAATAAAACAACAGGCTGCAATGCACAGAATGTCCACAAATTGGCAGCGGTTAACAGTCTAAAGTATTTCTTTATAATTAAATCAGGGAGACAGCAATGCTCAGAACGGCCACCAGATGGCAGCAATTATGAGCCTAAATAAAGCAATAATAAAACAGGCTGCAGTGAGCAATTTAAGCCCGGAAAATGGCGTTCCCGCCAAAACGGAGCAGGGAAAGGCGGCTGAACACAACGGGCCTGCACCCAAGTTAGGCCGCGCCTGCCTCCCTGCAGCCTCGCCAGACACCAGGCCTCCCCGCTTCGCCGGGAGGGCCGCTGAGGACAAAAGAAGGCCGAATCCGGCCTTGGAAATTGGCGGGGGGCAGGGGGGCTCGGGAAAGCCTAAGAAGGCCCAGCAGGGCCGAAGGCACCCCCCGCTGTGGCACGGCACCAGGCGCTGCCGAAAAAAGGCCCTTCGTCCAACCAGGAACCAGGCCTAGGCAGGTGCGCCCCTGCGGGGGCCGCGCGAGCGCCCCTGCGGCTGGGCGCACTTCGTTAAGGTAAGCTACAGTAGGGGGGAGGGGTGGGGGAGGGGAAAATTAAAAGACTAAGGGGGGTGGGAATGAAGGGTAAAAATTTTAGAAGGAGAGAGGGAAAATTAAAATAAAATTAATAATTATTACACAGAGAGGAAACTTAATCAAAGGACAAAATTAAGAATTAAATAGAGCTAACGCAATTAAAGCAGGCCAAAGACACAAGGATAATGGGTAATTAGTAGAAAAATACAACCGTCTCCCTTCGCTGTGTTCAATCCGATGCACGGGCGAAAAGAGGAAGCCCTAGCCTCGTGCAAGGAGTTTTAGTATTTCTGGCTGTCAATCAATAAATGGCAACATTAACTTCTTGTTTCCTGCTTGGCAGGGGGTTGGACTCGATGGCCCTTGTGGTCTCTTCCAACTCTATGATTCTATGATTCTTCCCAACAACAAGGGAAGCCCCAATCACATCAGTGGCCAACAATCAATTAGCCCGCCCCCCAACTTTGGAGTGTCCTGGCGGCCCCCACCGCAACATGTGCTCTCCATGAAGGAGAACACGCTTTGCAACAGGGGCAGCCAATGGGACACCCTCCGGGCGAATATTGGACTACAACCCCCATCATCCCTGATCATTGGCCTCCTTCGCTGGGGCTGATGGGAGTTGTAGCCCAACAACATCTGAAGGGCATCATGTTGGCTCTCCCTGCTGTTAGAACCCACCCACCCACTGAACATACCTCACCACAAAGTTATTCCTGGTGGTCCTGTGAGAATTGCGTTCCAGGCATCACAGCTCAGTCAGTATGAGTATCACCCGTGGGTGTTTGACCAAGGTAAACACAGCTCCTGATCATAAACATCCGGGCAGATGTTGTTATGTACTGAAGTTCTCACCCTGGGCCAGCAGAGGGATACTGTAGATCGTTCTCACTCAGGTCCACATATGCAAATAAGGGATTGAAAGTGACGTTCAGTGATTGGCTAGTTACAGGAAGTGGTTACTGTTGCGTTCTAGTGGAGCTCTATATAAGCAGGTTGGCTGAACCCTTCAGTTCAGTTCAGTTCTGTTCTGGGTCTGTGAATAAACAAGAGCTGTTTGAAGAACTGATGTGTCGTCTGATATGTTCACCCACAACCTAACAGATGTTACCCTTTGGAGTCTATACAGTCCTCAGCAGCCCACCTAGCAAAAGTTTCAATAATCTCTGAGCAGGAGCTGTGAGCTCAGGTTATGAGGTTTCACTGACCTCATAGGGGCCCAGAGAGGCTGCAGGAACAGGGGTGTGCAAGGCACAGAGACACAGGGAGCTGGACAACATGACAAGTCCAGCAGCCACACACACCCCATGCTAAATGTAGGAGACCAGAGCTGATCTTGACCCTAGGCTATAAATCCCATCTCCTCTACCATGTTGGCATTAACAGGACTCCCTCTCTTCTTGCTGGCAACACAGATGACCTACATTAAGATGGCAGCTAATGACCCCGAGGCCACTGTGCTAGGCTGCATCTCAGAGCTCTTGAACCCGGAAGAATGCCACGAGCTCTACATCCGGCTTGCCACCCCTCAGAAGGATGCCCAGTGGCCGTCAGAAGAGGAGGACCTCTACCCTGCCGGCCAACGGGAAGGCATATCCGACATGGACCAGTGCAAAGAAGGCCTAAAGCAGTGGCTGCAGTTGCAGAGAGGCGCCATCGACTGGGACCGCCTGGCGCGAGCTCTGCGGCAGATCGGGCGCCCCGATGTCTCCAGGGAGCTGAAGAGGAACCTCAGCAAGAACAGGAGCTTGGAACCCAAGTGGGACGCAGAGGGAAATCGGACGGTGGTGATGGACGCTCAGCCGTCGGCCCTCCCCGTTGAAAACAAGACGCCCACCCGCAGGAGCCGTTACGGGCCCATCCGCAAACACCACAAGACCTTTGTGAAGGAGGGCAGCTGGGATCTCAAGGCTTTCCTCCTCCAGTTGTTCCCGGTTGCTTTGCAGAATCTGACCCTACAGCAGTGCGTCTTACCGGCGGCCCGACTGCTTGTTGTGAGCTTCCTGGCAGGGCTGGTCGTCTGGCTGATTTCCGTGTATTACGTCATTTGCTGGAATCTGGGGCAATGCCTCTTTGCCAGCGGCTTTCGCTACGGTGCGACCCCAGCTCGGCAGAACATGAACTTGACGGTGATTTGGAACAACCAAGCCGTTGAAGACTCTATAGATGACGAGGAGGACCCGGACAGTTCCTTAGAAGAGGATGCTACAGAGGATGAACAGTGACCCCAGCAGCTCCCGGTGAATTCTGCAGGGAAGTTGATCTCATTAAATAAATTCACTTGCGGATCTTTTGTTTTGAGCCCGTTACCTAGCTCAGGCTTGACTCAGTTGAACACCTCGCTGACTCAGGGCGCACGGTACAATCTCCTGTTGTGCGGTGACAGTAGGTGAAGGAATGTCACAGGGCAAAAGGGGAGGACATATGCCCTGGGCCCATTGAGAATGATCTAATGGAATGAAGGTTATTAAAATGTTTAATTATGCTGCTATGTGTTCTTTTCAGTCTATGGAATAGCGAAACGTGCTCATTTAAGATGGTAGATGGCAAACTTCTGAGAGGTTTAGGGCTAGATAGAGTGGTACTGAGGCCCAGCTCCTGCCAGCCTTGCAGTTCGAAAGCACACCAGCGCAAGTAGACAAACAGGTACCGCTGCGGCGGGAAGGTAAACAGTGTTTCTGTGCACTCTGGTTTCCGTTACGGTGTCCCGTTGCGCCAGAAGTGTTTTAGTCATGCAGGCCACATGACCCGAAAAGCTGTCTGTGGACAAACGCTGACTCCCTCGACCTGAAAGCGAGATGAGGATCGCAACCCCATAGTCACCTTTGACTGGACTTAACCGTCTAGGGATCCTTTACCTTGCCCTATTCTCGTTGATCCTGTGACTGCAGCCTAGCACACGTGGCAGAAATAAGAGAGATGTGCTATTGGATTAAGGCTGTTAGCTGGTACACAGAGAGAGAGGGAAGGGGGAGAGAGAGAGAGAGACGTCTAAGAAGGGGCAGACCGTCAGAGTAATCAGAATTTTGAAGTTTGGCAATAGTGTCTTTAAAGGTCCACAACGGTTTTAACTCACCCCAGCGCCAGTTCCTGTCGCTGCTCAGATGTAATGAGAGGCCTGAGTAGCAGTAGCTAGAGCCAGGACTAGGCTCGCTTTGACTCCAAGGTTAGTTAAACCCTTCACAACCAGGGTGGACTGGCAGATTAAACTATTGGATTATGCAGAGACAGCAAGAATGACCGAGAAAATCAAAAACCAGGAGGATCAAAACTTCAGAATGAGAGAAAATTATATTATATTTGACGGACCACTGTAAACACTTGAACTCTTTGGCAGGTTTTAAAAAACTCTTGTCATGTTACATAGATTTATAGATTTTGGAGACAATGAAGGATTGAATGCAGCTGAAAATGTTAGTTAAAGAACCCACGGAGGGAAGTCTTGCGATTTAGAAGAATCTTGTGTAATTTTTTATTATTTGTGGTTCGGGGTGTGAATGAATTTGTAAAATCAATACAAATCATTTGATAATATAGTAATAACGAACCCTTCACATTGGTAGAAGAACATACCCTCCAACATTTCTCCAATGAAAATAGAGACGTCCTATTCTATAATAGGGATGCGGGTGGCACTGTGGGTTAAACCACAGAGCCTAGGACTTGCCGATCAGAAGGTCGGCGGTTTGAATCCCTGCGACGAATGAGCTCCCGTTGCTCGGTCCCTGCTCCTACCAACCTAGCAGTTCAAAAGTGCAAGTAGATAAATAGGTGCCGCTCCGGCGGGAAGGTAAACGGTGTTACTGTGTGCTGCTATGGTTCAGAAGTGGCTTAGTCATGCTGGCCACATGACCCGGAAGTTGTATGCCGGCTCCCTCGGCCAGTAAAGCGAGTTGAGCGCCGCAACCCGGGTCATCTGCGACTGGACCTAATGGTCAGGGGTCCCTTTACCTTTTTATTCTATTATTATTATTATTATTATTATTATTATTATTATTATTATTATTATTATTATTAAATTATTCATACCCTGCCCATCTGACTGATCTGCTCCAGCAACTCAGGGCAGCTTCCAACATTAATAATAATAATAATAAACATTAAACATTTTTTAAAAAAAACTTCCCTGTACAGGGCGGCCTTCAGATGTCTCTTTGGCTCAGGGGGTTGCATAACTGCCTCATATTTAGGATAAAATAAAAAAATTCCTTCCAGTATCACCTTAAAGACCAACTAAGTTAGTTCTTGGTATGAGCTTTCGTGTGCATGCACACTTCTTCAGATACACTGAAACAGAAGTTGCCAGATCCTTCTATATAGTGAGAATGTAGGGAGGGGTATTACTCAGAAGAGTGGTGGGAATGGGATTTCGGATTTTGCATTGAGTTGATGGCTGGAAAATGGAAGGAAAAGGGTAGCAGCAGCAACCACTCACAGTGTTTCTGTTGTCCCTCCTTCAGACATGCTTCTCTGGCTAGTGGACTTCACATGTATCCTAAATCCAGGGCATAGGGCTGCCTTCAGATTTGCAGTCCACCAACTCCACCTTGTGGTGCTTTTGGACTTTTGCTGCAGCTGATGCCAGAAGTGAGGGAATGGTAGGCCGTGACAGACAAAACCATCAAACTGAATAGGCAGGAGTTGCCAAGATGTGGTTTTGAGTTCATCTGCCCAGATTCAGGATCCACTTTGTCTTTGCCAGGCACAGATACTGGTTCACATTAAGCATTTTCCTGGAAGCTGTGCTTAACTGCTTGAGAGCTGCACTGACGTTTCAAATTCTGGGCACTGCTAGTGTGATGATGTTTATATATTGATGTTTCTCATTGCTCTGCCCTGCTCTAAAATGTGGAATTTTAACTGTACTGCCTGCACTTATTTGTGAGATTTTGTTCCGTGCTGCTTTAAAATTCAGAATGGTTTTTTTTTTGTTTTTTTTGTACTTGTTTGTGGCAATTTGTGGTAAACCGCTGAGAGACTTTTTTGAAGTACTGAAGCCGTATATAAATCACCCAAATACATATTAAATTAACAGATGTATTAAACACATCTGAAGAGGGGTTGTGGATTCAAGGGTCAGTCCGTGGCATCTCCAGGCACGGCTGAGAATCCCTCCTGTCTGAAACCCTGCCAGTCGTCCTAATTGTTTTATTCTTTCTTGAAAAACCCTACAAGAATATGTATGAAAAAGAATCAAACAATCAACACAATAGAATGGAGAGGGAGATCTAACCCATAGCTAGCCTTGCCACTAATCACTGTTTTGCGTGTTCAGACCCAGAAACCTCCCCCCTAAATAAATTCACACTTGATTCAAATTTTGGTTTTGGTTTTTGGCAGAATTTAGGCCACAACCTTATTGATTACAGAAAGTGACTGGTTGCATAGGCTCTGGTTTGACTAGCTCCCTGCCACACAGGTAGCGCTGACCCAGGGTTCCAGCATAGGTCAGCCAAGGGTGAACACCTGGATAAGCGGAAAGCCGGGAACAGGCTATCTCCGCCACCCAAATGTCCCCCTGGACTCAGGCACGGACACTACCCCCTCTCAGGGGTTGACCAAATATCGAGTCCCTGGATTCCTTTAACGGAATACCCTTCACATAGGGATGGCAAGAGCGTTCTCCCATCCTTATCACCTGAACCGGAGCCTATCCGCAACCTTACAAGTTGTGACGATTTCCTACGTGGCAGGCGAAACCCAAATGGCAACAGCCAACCAGCCAAGTAGGGGAAATTCCTGCCGTGCCCCTGTGCCAATGACAGACGACACACAACAGCATAGCAAGGTCAAACACAAAGCCCTAAAAGTAGGGAGAGGTGGGCAAGTGTTCTGAATGCATGCGCCAAAAGAGGAAGCTCTGGGTCACTTGCATGGGCATAAATAGGTCCCTCAACCCGTTTATGGTATGTACTAAAGTTCTCACCCTGGGCCAGAAGGGAAAATGTAGATAGTTTTCACCCAGGTCCACATATGCAAATAAGGAATTGAAAGTGACGTTCAGTGATTGGATAGTTACAGAAAGTTGTTACTGTTGCGTTGTAGTGGAGCTCTATATAAGCAGGTTGGCTGAACCCTTCAGTTCAGTTCAGTTCTGTTCTGGCCTGTGAATAAACAAGAGCTGTTTGAAGAATCGCTGTGTTGTCTGATATGTTCACCCACAACTTAACAGTTTAGACTGCATCCCATTGGCCGGATTGCTCCCAGCTATGAGGGACCTACCAATCGGGTGTTGTGGCTGACCAATTGTACCCACCCATAACACAGGGTGTCGGTTTTCCAGGTCTCACCACAATACGTGCCCTCTTTAAGGGAGGACCCGATTTGCCAGTTTCTTGATGGTCTTTATGCAGGTCTGGCCAGTTTTGTGTTAGGCTCCTTGACCTGTAGTAACTCTGATGTGTATTTGGACATCAGTATGCAGGCTAACGGGACATGGGTGGCGCTGTGGGTTAAACCACAGAGCCTAGGACTTGCCAATCAGAAGGTCGGCGGTCCGAATGTCAAAGTGCAAGTAGATAAATAGGTACCGCTCCGGCGGGAAGGTAAACGGTGTTTCCGTGCGTTGCTCTGGTTCGCCAGAAGCGGCTTAGTCATGCTGGCCACATGACCCGGAAGCTGTACGCCGGCTCCCTCGGCCAATAAAGCGAGATGAGCGCTGCAACCCCAGAGTCGGCCACGACTGGACCTAATGCTCAGGGGTCTCTTTACCTTCATGCAGGCTCGCCTTAGCGTGTGATGCCACCAGTAATTGCAGACCCTCCAAGTGTCCATATTTTCCAATGACAGTCCTGGACTTACAAAAGCCGCCCTGATCCCGAAATGTCACAGTTTTTCTTAGAACGGCCCTATTTTCATTGAAGAAATGTTGGAGGGGAATGGAGTTTTGTGACGCCTCTGAGCCAAGGAGATAAGTAACTATGCAACCTTTAGAAAACATCTGAAGGTAGCCCTGTATAGGGAAGGTTTTTTTTAAAAAAAATATTAATGTTTTATTATGTTGTTATATATGTTGGAAGCCTCCCAGAGTGGCTGGGGCAACCCAATCAGATAGGCGAGGTATAAATAATATTTTTTTCAATTATTTTTATGGAATAGGACATCCCTATTTTCATCAAAGAAATGTTGGAGGGTATGTAATTATCCTAACATCCCCTGGTTCCTCTCCTCTGAGGGAGGGTGGTGTTGTTGTTGAAGGAGGGGCCAGAAGGGGGCGCCGTTGGAGAAGCAGAAAGCAGATCAGAACAGACTGGGAAAATGAGCTAAATAAAAAATGCACACGAAAGCTTATACTCAGAACAAACTTTGTTGGTCTCTAAGGTGCTACTGGACAATTTTTTAAATTTATTTATTTATTTCAATTGCGTCGGACCAATACAGCTATCTACCAGAATCTGAAACTGAGCTGTTTAAGACGTGTTTTTCAGATTTAGGGTAATGCCTGGCTGCCATAGTCTAATAACTGTACAGTGGTACCTTGGTTTGCATACGTTTTGGATTACAAACACGTCAAACCCAGAAGTGCATGTCCCGGTTTGCAACCTTTTTTGGGATTACAACCCATTTTTTATTTTTATTTTTGGATTATGAACAATTTTTTGGGGGGGAGGCCCCATTGGCGAAAGCGCGCCTTGGGTTACAACCTGTTTTGGTTTACAAACGGAGCTTCAGAATGGATTGTGGTTATAAACCAAGGTACCGCTGTATTTAAATAACACGATGCAAATGTTCTCCCAAGATGTGAACCAACATCCTGTATACCAAGAGCAAACTTATTTTCAGCAGCCTGGGGGTGGGGACTCTTGCGATTTGCAAAATTATACACACAGACAACCTTTCGAAAATAAACCCCAAGGGGAAAGGACCCTAAAACAGCTCAATGTGGATTGGGCGTATTCCCTAAGGAATGCTCAGCAGGAACACTCCACGCTGCAACACTTTATTGCAGCTCTCAATGCTAAATATACATGGAGCAGAGATGTTGCAGGAAGCACGCTTGCAAGCGATGCCTTATGAGGAACGATGCCTTATGAGGAACGGCTAAGGGAGCTGGGCATGTTTAGCCTGGAGAAGAGGAGGTTAAGGGGTGATATGATAGCCATGTTCAAATATATAAAAGGATGTCACATAGAGGAGGGAGGAAGGTTGTTTTCTGCTGCTCCAGAGAAGCGGACACGGAGCAATGGATCCAAACTACAAGAAAGAAGATTCCACCTAAACATTAGGAAGAACTTCCTGACAGTAAGAGCTGTTCGACGGTGGAATTTGCTGCCAAGGAGTGTGGTGGAGTCTCCTCCTTTGGAGGTCTTTAAGCAGAGGCTTGACAACCATATGTCAGGAGTGCTCTGATGGTGTTTCCTGCTTGGCAGGGGGTTGGACTCGATGGCCCTTGTGGTCTCTTCCAACTCTATGATTCTATGATTCTAAGCGCAGGAAGAGAAAAAGAGCAAACAGTACGCCTAACCGCCAGCCTGCGAAGGTTTCAGAAGTGACATAACCCGCTCAGAACTTGCTGAGCTCATAGGGAGGGGATTATAATACACAGCTCCCTAAGATAACCTCCGTGAGCCCTTAAGCCGCTCCGGGTCCTTTCCTTGCATTAAGGCAGGAGGAGAAGGTTAGCTAATTGTCTATCTCAGAAGCACGTGGACTGCATGTCACCTCCGCATTTTGCTTTCATCCACAGCTCCCAGAAAGGGATTGGCTTGGTGAGCGAGGGATAGAAGTTGACTTTATTTTTAATTTTTATACTTTTCAAGTTTATACATCTCACTGATTTTACAATCGTTTTGGCATTTCAGCACTTGACTTCCTACCCGCTCTTTCTGCGCTTCCTTAAACTTGTTTCCAATATCTTCTCCATCTCCAAATTAACTTCATTTGCTCATCTATTCATCTTTAAATGTATACTCTTACAAAACTGCAGGTTGCCACAATAATCCTGCCAATGTTTTTATCTGTTTGCAATGCATCTGTAAATGTTCAGCAAACCATTTCCATTCTTTTATAAAAGATTTGTTATCTCGATTCCTTATTCTGGTAAGTTTCGCCATTTCTGCATATTCCATGAGTTTTTGTATCCATTCTTCCTTTGCTGGTACATCTGCTTCTTTCCATTTTGGGGCGAGTAACATTCTTGCTGCTGTAGTAGCTTACATGAATAAGTTTCTATACATTTTAGGTAGTTCTGTCCCTATAATTCCCAAAAGAAAAGCTTCTGGTTTTTTGTTTTGTTTTGTTTTGTTTTGTTTTGTTTTGTTTTGTTTTGTTTTGTTTTGTTTTTACAAAGGTTATTTTAAACATCCTTTTCATTTCATTATATATCATTTCCCAGTAAGCTTTAACCTTACTACAAGACCACCACATATGATAAAAAGAAGATGGGATGGCAATTGACACTCCAGGTTGCTCTTTACCTGGATGTTATGCAAAGTTTGTTAAAAGATCTTGCTTGCTCTCCCACCATGAAATATGTGGCTTGGTGGTTGTGATGGGGACAGTGGCGTAGCGTGGAGGGGTGCAGGGGGGGCCAGCCGCACCGGGCGCAACATCTGGGGGTTAGGGTTAGGGGGCGCAAATACACGGGTTAGGGGGCGCAAATTACTTGCCTTGCCCCGGGTGCTGACAACCCACGCTACGCCACTGGATGGGGAGCATCAAGCCAAACAAGAGCCAAAACCCTTTTAAAATTTTTGGAGGCAGACTAGCAGGCAGGGCCCATTACTTACATCAGTAATTACTTATTACTTGCCATTGCCTTCCATTAAGAGTTTGGGTGTAATCCTTGACGCCTCCCTTTCCATGGAGGCGCAGGTTACAGCAACAGCCAAGGCGACATTTTTCCACCTTTGCCGCATCAAGCAGTTGGTCCCTTACCTTTCCCGCCCCAACCTGGCCACAGTGATCCACGCGACGGTCACCTCCAGGCTTGACTACTGTAATTCGCTCTACGCGGGGCTGCCCTTGAAGCTGTCCCAGAAACTTCAGCGGGTACAGAATGCAGCAGGGAGGCTCCTCACGGGGTCTCTGCCATGGGAGCATATTCACCCAGTGCTTTTCCAGCTGCACTGGCTCCCGGTGGAGTACAGGGTCAGATTTAAGGTGCTGGTTTTGACCTTTAAAGCCCTTCACGGCCTAGTACCTATGGGACCGCCTCTCCCAGTATGCCCCACGGAGGACCTTAAGGTCCATAAATAGCAACACCCTAGTGGTCCCGGGAGGAAGTTAGATTAGCTTCAACCAGAGCCAGGGCCTTCTCAACACTGGCCCCGGCCTGGTGGAACGCTCTGTCTCATGAGACTAGGGCCCTGTGGGATCTGATTTCTTTCCGCAGGCCTGTAAGACAGAGTTGTTCCGCCTGGCCTTTGGCTTACAATCAGTTTGATTCCCTCCCCCTCTTTCTTTTTCCTTTTTCCTTTCTCCTCCTGTGATGAGGCTGCATTTTAATATTTTAATGTTTCAATATTTTAATGTTGTGTTTTAATCTTGTTTTTAAGTTGTATTCATTCAACTTGTTTTTATTATTGCTTGTTAGCCGCCCTGAGCCCGGCCCTGGCTGGGGAGGGCAGGGTATAAATAAAAATTATTATTATTATTATTACATCATAGAAGCCTACACAACACCAAACACTGTTTCTGTATGTAGGTTTTATTTTATTTGCTTTTTATCTTATATTTTGAAAATGTACATCCAGGTTTTTTCCCCTGCAAATATTTTGGGGGGCCCCAAGAAAGTGGGGCCCTAAGCTATAGCTTGTTTAGCTGATACGTAAATCCGAGACTGAATACGGGGGCCTGGAGTCAGGATTTCCAGCAACTTGCTGCTTTTATCTACCTCTAGGTCAGTTCCGACAACTGACTTACCAACCAGCAGCCTATTATGCGCTGCTGATGCGCCCTTATCAACCGGCAACTGCTTTCCCGGCTGCCAGAATACACACCACATGTGCAAAGTCAACGCCAGCTGTAGGAGATCAGAAAGCATGAAGTGCTCTCCATCTCTTGGATCCAAGGGCTTCCTTCTTCCACGCTGCTTCATTCCCACTTGTTAGGTCCCGGAACCCCATGTATAAATAAGCAAATGAGAGTCGGGAGGCTAAATTTAACCCTTGACTTAAATACTTTCCAAATCCTGCTCAGAGCCGTTTTAAGCAACATTGCAAATTAAGATGTCTTCCCTAGCTAAGCTTACGGCAACGTGCAAGCTGTCACAGCTCCGGAGTCTAAATCCCCATCTTGGGCCCAAGGCCGAAGCTCCTTTCATCCCTGGGGGCGGTAGGAGGCTGTGTCCGAAAACTTCCACATGTCTTCGCGTCTCGGGGTGATGCTCCACCCAGTGAATGCGGCAGTGAAAACCAAAGGGAGGAACAAGGGCTGAAGATTGGAGTGCTTCAGGGTAAGTCTTGGCAAGGAGATAGGGAGCGGCGGGGCAAAGACCACCTTCTGAAGGACTAGGTCTCAAAGCAGGAACTGGATATTCCCCAGAGATCGCTGTTCATGAATCAAACTGAGCTTTCTAGCAAACTCTGGGAACAGATTCCAGTTTTCTCTAAAGACCACAAGCAATGGAGAATCCACATCAACCTCAGGTATGGTTTTCCAATGGTTCATTCCTTTTGCTGCCATTATTATTATTATTATTATTATTATTATTATTATTATTATTATTTGCTTATACCCCACTCATCCAACTGGGTTGCCCCAACCACTCTATTACCACGACCAGAATTTCTGCCTTATCTGTGAGGCCTCAATTGTTTGATGTTGCATTTTGTTCTGAAAGTGTGTAGATTCATAGAATCGTAGAGTTGGAAGAGACCACAAGGGCCATCGAGTCCAACCCCCTGCCAAGCAGGAAACAATTTAGCTAGTGCTTTTTTGGGGGGGGTGCAGGGGTACGCATAGCCCTAAACATTTTGTGAATCTTTGTACTTTTGTCCATTTAGTGTACAGTGGTACCTCGGGTTAAGAACTTAATTTGTTCCAGAGGTCTGTTCTTAACCTGAAACTGTTCTTAACCTGAGATACCACTTTAGCTAATGGGGCCTCCCGCTGCTGCCACGCGATTTCTGTTCTCATCCTGAAGCAAAGTTCTTAACCCGAGGTACTATTTCTGGGTTAGCGGAGTCTGTAACCTGAAGCGTCCGTAACCCGAGGTACCACTGTGTTTGTTTTTCCCGATTTGAACTATAAAATGGTGGTTTTCTTGAGTCAAAATGAGAGTACCCCTAAAAAAAAATTAGAAAAAAAGCACTGGATTTAGCTACAGTAAAACTATGCAAGGAAGAGCCGACAATCAGGAAATAGGGTTTTAAATCCTAAATGCATTTTGAGACTAATGAAAGGGTTTCATTGACTGAAATTTGCAGAGATTGCTTTGTCGGTTCAATAAGGTCCATGCTATTAGTAGGCAGTCCTTTCTCCTGGGAGTGTTAAGTAAGCCTTTCAACTTTGCGTTCTCAACCAAGAGCTCAGGGGCAGTTTTCAGGGCCCCTACCACATCCCGCGCAAATTGTTGAATCGTTTGCAGCCTACCAATGTTAAAGAACTGACAATCTGCCAGAAGACCAGGAAACAAATTCATGCCTTGAAAAGTGTGAAGGAATGGATGTCTTGACCCATGCATTTAAATCTGCCTTATGCCAAGTCAAATCCTTGATCCACTTAGTGTAGAACATAATACAGTACAGTACTCTGCTCTCCAAGGTCTCACATGTAATTCTTCCATGAAAAACTATGGGGAGGTGCTGACTTGAGTTTCTCCAAGAGCATTTATCTCTCACAGTTATCGACTGGAGGAAAATCAAGGAATGCGATTCGTCCTGATTTTCATGTTAATTCTCTTCACCTTCCATTAACAATTTATATTGGGTGATAGTCAACTAAGTTTTACTCAGAGTAAACTTGTTGAAATTAATGAACATGACTAGAATTGTAGAATCATAGTTGGAAGGTGCCCTGCAGGTATGTGCAGTTGTCCCATACGGGGATTCAGCCTGCAGCCTTGGCATGATCAACACTACGCTTTAACCAACTGAGCTATGCAGACGAAGTTAGTTCCATTAATTTCAACAGTTCTTCTCTGAGTAATGATTAGTTGGCATCTGTCTGTCTCGGAAGACAATCGAAGGGTGTGCCTTCGGGGGTAAAGTCAAACATTTGGAGCCCTTGTGCCCTAAATAATTATTTAAACATTCCCATTCTTCTTTCACCAATTTTTAAAGTTTATCTCTTATTGCATCTGTCAGCTTTGCGAACTCCGAGTACTCGCACAATTTGACTACCCATTCCTCTTTAGTGGGTGTCTTTTTATCTTACCAGTGTTTTGCCACTATAACCCTTGCTGGTGACCCTTGAATGCTCCCTGATACCAAGATGAGGGATTCCTTTGGAATGCAGATAGAGAGAATTGATAAGAATAATGATCTGTTGTGAGCTTGACAGAAGTGTACAATAGATTATCTTTCCTGCTTTGGCTCATCTTCCTTTTTCTTTTGATTTTTGTTCTATTTTTCTTTTCTCTTTCCCATAGTTGCTTATGTTCTGTGTCGTGTACTTTGATTTTTTTTTTTAGTTTTTTCCCCATTACTATTAAGGAATTTTCCTTTGTACTTTTGATTGTCTATGTTTATATGTACTTGTTTAAAGCAAAAAAAAAAAAAAGAGGGGGGGAAAGAAGTCAAACCATTGGAGAGTTTCTGCACCCGTTGTGGCTCTAGAAACCGATCCTGTGTCTGGAGGTGGTTGGAGGATGGATGGCAGCTAACAGATTGAGGTTGAATCCTGACAAGACAGAAGTACTGTTCTTGGGAGACAGCGGGCAGGCAGATGTAGTCCTGAATGAGGTAACCAGGGCCGTCTTTATCCAGGGGTGGAAGGGGCGTGGGGCACCCGGGAGCTGAATTCTGGGGGGCGCCCGGCGCCCGCCACTGAATCCGCCTAAACTCTTAACTATCTACCCGTTATGAAATAATACATAACTTTGATCAAGCTAGAAAAACAAAATACATATATATCTAGGTATTGCTGAAATGTATACCTACTGTTTCACTAAAGGACTTTCGACTTGCGCTCATTTACCAAAGACGCACCGTGCTTGTCATTCACAACGGCGGTGCTTGTCAGACTCAATGATGGCGCTTGTCATTCACAACAAGAGATAAGGTGTAAGTGTGGTGTCTGACATAAGCATTAATTATGTTAATTTGGGGGCTAACCTAAATTTGGGGGTGCTGGATAGATCTTTGCACCCCGGCGGCACATATGCTAAAAACAGGGCTGGGGGTAACTGCCGCTGAAGGACCAGGTGCGCAGCCTGGGAGTCATTTTGGACTTACAGCTGTCCATGGAGGCACAAATCAATTCTGTGTCCAGGGCAGCTGTCTACCAGCTCCATCTGGTACGCAGGCTGAGACCCTATCTGCCTGTGGACTGTGGTGCCAGAGTGGTGCCAGAGTGGTGCATGCTCATGTGTTCTATGTGGGGCTACCTTTAAAGGTGACCCGGAAACTACAACTAATCCAGAATGCAGCAGCTAGACTAGACTAGACCTTTAAAGCCCTAAACGGGCTCGGCCCAGTATACCTGAAGGAGTGTCTCCATCCCCATTGTTCAGCCAGGACACTGAGGTCCAGCGCCGAGGGCCTTCTGGAGGTTCCCTCACTGCAAGGTTACAGGGAACCAGGCACAGGGCCTTTTCGGTAGTGGCGCCCACCCTGTGGAAAGCCCTCCTGTTAGATGTCAAGGAAATAAACAGCTATCTGATTTTTAGAAGACATCTGACGGCAGTCCTGTATCGGGAAATTTTTAATGTTTTGCCATTTTTTATGTGCTGTAAGCCGCACAGAGTCGCTGAGGAAACCCAGCCAGATGGGAAGAGTATAAATAATAAAATTATCATCGTCATCACGATTATTATACAGGAGAGACATGTTTTGTTGCAGCTGGGGCAGATGAAGGCGTCTGTTTGTGCTGTTGCAGATGCACCATGGCGTTTCTTCCCTCTGTGCTCCTCCCTGCAATCATCCCTCCTCTGATTACTGCTATGGATACATGATATGATTATCACCAGTGTAAAACTTAGTTGAATTCCAACCACAGTTGGCAATTACTAGTTAATTTTGTCAGAAGGAGAGACGCTTTATTTTTCTTCTAGAGCAGGCATATTCAATGCTAAAGGATCACATCAGAAGTACATTTTGACAACGTCCGACTACATACCGTATTTTTCTGTGCATAAGACTAGGTTTTTTCCTGAAAAATAATATCAAAAATTAGGGGGCGTCTTATACACGGCTACATCTCCTCCCGTTTTCTTAAACCTGAGTCCCCAAAAATAGGACTCTTATACATGGGGGCGGAAAAATACAGTATGTTATGGAAGCTCCATGGTTTTAACTCTCAGTGCCTGATTCTATTAGGGAAAGTATCCATAGGGAGATTTGGATAGGGTCCATGGTGTGTGGGAAAGCGTCTAACTTTTTGCCCCAGCACCATGCTACTAATTCAGATCACTGCAAAGCTGCTAT
This sequence comes from Podarcis vaucheri, assembly GCF_965113315.1. Lineage (NCBI taxonomy): Eukaryota > Metazoa > Chordata > Lepidosauria > Squamata > Lacertidae > Podarcis > Podarcis vaucheri. Next base: position 19,131,293 of record NC_138760.1, on the reverse strand, counting down.
TAGCCACAAAAGAATGAATTTAGCAGATTTAACCATTTCCCCCAATTTTCATATAAATGTATTGATATTGAAGATGCCAAACATATTAGAAATTCTGGGTGCATCTTTGATTCCAATAATTCTTTGCCCTCAAGTGCGAAAACCTTGGTATAGTCTCTGAAAAATCTTGACACTCTGTTGGAAAGAATGAGTCTTGAGAACACAACAAATAGGAAACGTCAGAAGAGAAAGCTGGAATTCTCAAGAGTGGAGAAGGAGCTCACAGACCAGACAGAAAGGTTTTGCAAGACTCGTATTGTCATGCTTTGCTATGCTATATAATCATAGAATTGTAGAGTTGGAAGGGACCCCAAGGGTCATCTAGTCCAACCCCCTGAAATGCAGAAATCTCAGCTAGATCATACATGACAGGTAGCCAGGCAATCTCCGCTTAAAAGGCCCCAAGGAAGCTATAGAATCATGCAAAAGAAGATTGTGGTTGCTGCTAATTCTACAGAAATATCTGATCACAGGCATTGGTCGGGGTGGGGGTGGAGAGGGAGTTTGGAAAGGCTTAATGTGACTTGTTTTCCAGGGGGGTGGAGGAGAGAATTTACATTTTAAAAAAAAAAAATCCATATTTTATTGATTTGCAAATAATTAAAATGGCAACAATGTTAAACAGGTGAGGCTCAGTGAGCCAAAAAAGGAGTGCATATACAGTGGTACCTCGGGTTACAGACGCTTCAGGTTACAGATGCTTCAGGTTACAGACTCCGCTAACCCAGAAATAGTACCTCGGGTTAAGAACTTTGCTTCAGGATGAGAACAGAAATCATGCTCTGGCGGCGCGGCAGCAGCAGGAGGCCCCGTTAGCTAAAGTGGTGCTTCAGGTTAAGAACAGTTTCAGGTTAAGAACGGATCTCCAGAACGAATTAAGTTCTTAACCTGAGGTACCACTGTAATCATATATAGATTCGACACACCACACCACACCCCGCCTGTCTCCCTATTTGGTTCTATATACTTCACCAGGCCCTTTGGTAGATTCACCCAAAGCAAAATACATTTTGTGTCAGAGGATTTTGTGGCAAAGCTGAGATTAGGTGGGGCTAGACCCTATTCAGAAGTCAAACAAGACACAGCAGGAGCCAAATGAGCAGCAAAATTCTACAGGAAGGCAGTACAGTGGAACCTCGGGTTAAATACTTAATTTGTCCCGGAGGTCCACTCTTAACCTGAAACTTTTCTTAACCTGAAGCACCACTTTAGCTAATGGGGCCTCCTGCTGCTGCCGCACTGCCGGGGCACGATTTCTGTTCTCATCCTGAAGCAAAGTTCTTAACCTGAAGCACTATTTCTGGGTTAGCGGAGTCTTTAACATGAAGCGTATGTAACCTGAAGCGTATGTAACCCGAGGTACAACTGTATTTGTTTTGATTTAAAAGAAGCTGCACGTTCAAGTCAGGATCCTGATGTGATACAGCCATATGCTGTTTGACTACTTTGAGCTATTAGTACAATGCTTTGGATCAGACTACATCTACAACAGCAAAAAAAGGCCTGGGCTAGCTGCAGCGCTGGTGGGCAACTGACCTGTGCAATTCATAAAGCACATTTCCTAGCACAATTCAAAGTGTTGGTGCTGACCTTTAAAGCCCTAAACGGCGTCGGCCCAGTATACCTGAAGGAGCGTCTCCACCCCCATTATTCAGCCACTGAGGTCCAGCGCTGAAGACATTCTGGTGGTTCCCTCACTGCGAGAAGTGAAGCTACAGGGAACCAGGCAGAGGGCCTTCTCGGTGGTGGCACCCACCATGTGGAACGCCCTCCCATCAGATGTCAAGGAAATAAACAACTACAGTGGCACCTTGGTTTAAGAACAGCTTAGTTTATGGACAACTTGGATTAAGAACGCTGCAAACCCAGAAGTGGGTGGTTTGGTTTGTGAACTTTGCCTTGGAAGCAGAACATGTTCCGCTTCCTGTTGAGTGTGTTCCAACTGGAAATTGAGTCCCCCGCTGCTATGGGAAAGCATGCCTTGGTTTAAGAACGCTTTGGTTTAAGAATGGACTTCCGGAATGGGTTAAGTTCGTAAACCAAGGTACCAATGTATCTGACTTTACAAAGACATCTGAAGGCAGCCCTGTTAAGGGAAGTTTTTCATGTCTGATGTTTCACCGTGTTTTTAATATTCTGTTGGGAGCCGCCCAAAGTGGCTGGGGAAACCCAGCCAGATGGGCGGGATATAAATATTATTATTATTATTATTATTAAAGTGCAGTAGGCCAGCTCCATCCTGATATGCAATGACCTGCGGGACCCAAGCAACAAACTTTTTATGGGGACCCACCAAGTGTGGACTGGACCCGGGCCGTGGCATGAACTCTTTCCTGACACTTTGGACGTTTATTTGTCTGGGACTTTGGGGGTTGGGAGGAGGAAAGAGCTTGCCTTGCGGTTGTGACAGCTGTGTGGGTTGGGTCTACTTCTTGATTGTGACATTGAAATTCTACTCCGTATTGATCCAGAGTACAGTGGACGCTCGGGTTGCAAACGTTTTCCAGGGGAATGGAGGAGAGAATTTACATTTTGTTTCAAAACAAACCATATTTTATCGATTTGCAAATAATTAAAATGACAACAGTGTTAAACAGGTAAGGCTCAATGAGCCAAAAAGGAGTGCATATAATCATATATGAACGTTCCGGTACTTCCGGGGTTTGGCAGTCCGTAACCCCAAAAAACGCAACCTGAAGCGTTTGTAACCCAAGGTATGACTGTAGATTCCAATGTATAGTTAGCAGAGTAACAACTTAAACACTTTGCAGGATTCCCCCCAAAAAATGCACAAGAGGCAATTGTGTTTCATGCAGCAGAGCTTTACAGTGGTACCTCGAGTCTGCTAACCCAGAAGTAGTACCTCAGGTTAAGAACTTTACCTTGGGATAAGAACAGAAATCGCACGGCGGTGACGCAGCAGCAGCGGGAGGCCCCATTAGCTAAAGTGGTACCTCAGGTTAAGAACGGTTTCAGGTTAAGAACAGACCTCCGGAACGAATTAAGTTCGTAACCGGAGGTACCACTGTACTGCTACTGAAGGCAAATGAGCATAATGGTCACAATGGCACTGTCCATAAGAAATCCAGTTGCAGCAGACTTAAGTTAAACTTACAGCAACTTAACACAACATACGGAACACCACACCAGAAAGAAAGAGAGACAAAAAGAGAGAGTAAAACCCTGGCTCCTTCTGGCCTCACTATTATAATCAGCATGACCTTGACAGAAAGAGGTAACAGAACCAGTTTAAACCAGCTGTACGCAGCTTCTCTGAAAGAATAACCCAAATATCAGGAATCTTCTTTCACACAGAGAAGCTTCCAGAACCCTCTTGAATTAAGCAGAACAGGAAAGATCTCTGCACGTCAGATCAATACTTTTTGCACTAAGAAATGCAAACTGACAGATTGATGGTGTTGCAGGACCCAGGTTTCAGCAGGTGCTTTCAGCGCCCGTTTGAAAACACTGGGAAAGCCGTCAGTGGCAGCAAACCAGCCTGTGCTTCGCTGAACACTTGGGGAAGATGAAAATGCCTTACCCATCGTTCATGGAGATTTGTGTGCTGCTCTAATGTTTGCCCAAAGGCATGGTTCCTGCAGCAATGTTCTTGCCTTCTTGGTGCAGTCTCTTTTTTTTTATAAAATTTTTATTGGTTTTACAAAATTTTTAAAGAACAAACAAACACTTAAAAAGACATACAAACACGTATAATTTCATAACATTTTTTCATAAACCTCTTTTCCGGGACTCCCCCATACCCCCCCTTTCTGCATCCCAATGTCCAAAATTTTTATAGCAACTCCCAATTGTTCCTTTCCACCCTCTGTCATCTTAGTCTTTTCTTTATTCTGACCTTATATCACTGTATCCCTTTATTCCTGAGAACCACAACATTCTAACATTCATCAAGTTTATAATGGTCCTTAAGATAGCTTTTAAATTTTCTCCAGTCTTCTTCCGCCGTCTCTTTTCCCTGGTCACGGATTCTCAGCCAATGTCATATAGTCCATCACTTTCGTCTGCCATTCTTCCAGAGTGGGTAGATCTTGTGTCTTCCAATACTTTGCGATGAGTATTCTTGCTGCTGTTGTAGCATACATAAAAAAAGTTCTATCCCTTTTTGACACCAAATGGCCGGCAATGCCCAAGAGAAAGGCCTCTGGTTTTTTCAAGAAAGTACATTTAAGTACCTTTTTCATTTCATTATAAATCATTTCCCAGAAGGCCTTAATCTTCGGGCATGTCCACCAAAGGTGATAAAAGGTACCTTCAGTCTCTTTACATTTCCAACACTTATTATCAGGCAAATGATAAATTTTTGCCAGCTTGACTGGGGTCATGTACCACCTGTAAACCATATTCATAATGTTTTCCTTTAAGGCATTACATGCCGTAAATTTGATACCAGTGTTCCATAACCATTCCCAGTCAGCAGACATAATGTTATGACCAATGTCCTGTGCCCATTTAATCATAGCCGATTTAACTGTTTCATCTTGTGTATTCCATTTCAGCAGCAAGTTATACATTCTTGATAAGTTCTTAGTATTGGGTTCTAACAATTCAGTCTCTAATTTTGATTTTTCCACCTGAAAGCCAATTTTCCTATCCTGTTTGAAAATGGTGCAGTCTCAGACCTGACTGAAACACCACAGCGATGGCTAGCGCTAGCACTAGGCCTGTCATAGAAAGCCAAGACAGACCCTCCCTATTTTCCAGAGATGTACAGAAGCAACCCCAGTTTCTGATTTGAGCCTGGGATGTCCCACTTTTTCTTGGGACGTCCCTGAAACTGAATTTCCAGTGCATTTTCCTGCCACTTTCCAAGCCACAAACACCTGTTTTCATTTTCATTTTTTAAAGTGGATCCAAAAGGTTTCCCTGGATTTTGAATAATTGTGCAATTAATTGTTACCATTTTGAACTTTATCATGTTGTAATCTTCCTTCCTTAGTGGCTGGGGTCGCCCAGAGTGGCTGGGTCAACTCAGTCAGATGGGTGGCATATAAATGATAACATTGTTGTTGTTATTGTTGCTGTTGTTGTTGCTGTTGTTGTGTTTAATTGTGCAAAAACCTAAAGATCTGGTATGTGTTGGAATCCCTCTCACCAAATACTGAGAGTTTAGAGGCGTCCTTGAGAAAACTTGCCGCCATTCCTGATCATCTCACTGATTATCCCCCAATTATAATCTCCCATGGAACCTTGGTGCAAAAACCTGAGGAACAGAGTTTGCAAACGACTATTTCAGTAGCTTCTGAACAGATGGCTTGTGCTCAGTACAATTAAGGGATTATCAAATGATCTCTCAAACCCATGAAATGTTCAGGGAGTTGTATTTGTTCATTGAGAGCGGCTAATCTTTGTCTCTGCATCATCTTTGCTTCACAGATCCCCAGCGTGTAACTGAGGAGGGCAGTCAGGCACAAGAGAAAAGGTCATCGAGACTGAAACAAGCATGGGCAACCAAAACGACAACAAACACTGCTTGCGTTGAGTGGGCTGGATGACCGATGCCAGCAGGAAAGGAGAGCCAGACACATCGCCCACCCTAAATGAGTCAGACCCCGATCTAGACTATGAAGAAGATGAGGAGGACGAAGGGAGGGAGGGTGAGAGGGGAGAATCCGACACCTGCAGCATCCTTTCTGATGACTCTGTGTACCCCGTCTATGAATCTGCTCCGTCTGCCAGTGGTGATGGCACGACGCTCACGTTCTACCAGATCTGTCTCAAGAACGATGCAAAGCTATTGCAGGAGAAACTTGACAGAGGGGTGACCAGGGAGGAAGTCATGGAGCTGGACATCAATGGACGGGTAACTGGACTTCAGCACCTAAAAGCTAGCAATAATATGGCCTAGGGGGTGAATAGAAGGCCATGACTCTTAGCCAATCCTTAGACCAGAGCCATAGCCCAATCATGGCCATTCTCTAGTCCAAGAAACCATCCCTAGCATCGCTGTCCCTAACAGGAAGCTATGGTAAACCATCCCAGCCACGCAGTGAACTCGACATGCCTTGTGGGGTGGCGACTGCACAGCAAAGTGGTCATTGTACCGCTCCACTGTGTGTTGGTGGCTAGCTCCATCCATTTTCACTGACTACGTGTTTGGCGGGGTGGCACCAAGTGGGGTGTGCGAAACAAAAAGCAGTCAAAGGCATGAATGAATTAGAGAGTTACCTGAGGAAGGCCATTTGTCCACACTACAACCGATCTGGTAATGTCAGGGAGCCAACAGGCAGAGCAGGTCATTCACAGGTGTGTGTGTGAGAGAGAGACGCTTGGCAAAGTTGCAGTTAGTTTCTTTATTAAGGAAAGCAAAACACAGAGAGAGATATCTAAAGGGAAAGCCAGTTGTTCGAACCAGCTTGTAGCCCCTTCTTCATTCCCGTCCCCTCTGTGTCAGGCCCCTTCCTCTGTGATCTTCTGCTATGGCAAGCTGCAAGGGACTCCCTCTGTGTCTGCCTGGCTTGCTTCTTGGCAACACACAACAATCATTCTAGGCATAGGTTGGGGGCTGGAAAGAGAAGCTGTCAGAGTAGCTCTGAGGGAGAACTGCACTGTCTACCTCTCCTGTGTCCTGGCTGTCTGTCGGCGCCTGTATCCAAACTGGAAACCTCCTCAGCCTGTTCTGTCTCTTCGCTATCCCTCAAGAGCCCTGATTCTAACAGTTCCCAGCGCATCCCCTCCTCTGAGGTGTGGCCAGTGTCCCACCACCAGTCCCCAGGCTCGAAACCCTCTTCCTCTGTGCCTTTCCAGGGGAGGGGTGCTTAGTTATGCAGATTCCACATGTAAGTTCTAGAATCCTATGCTTATGCACGGCTTCTCCCCAGCCCTTTATCCCGGGATTGAAATTAGGAGCGAGTTAGACCATCAGTTCATCTAGGTCATTACTGTCCACACTGACTGGCAGTGGCCCTTTTAAGGTTTCAAACCAAGAGTCTTTCCCAGATCGGCGTATACAGAAATGCCAGGGATTGATCCTGGGAACTGTTCCATGCAAATCATGCTTACTGAACCACAGCCCCTCCCCTGCATTGGCAGCATTGATGCCTTGCTATCGATAACACAAACAAAGGACTTTGTTCCTGAGTGGTTTATAAATATCGCAAAAGAATGGGGAAAAAATGAAATGTGTTATCATGGCGTTCCAGCCATCCTCATGAGTTCAGTTGTACTTTCTTTCCATGCACGGTAAATAGAGGAACAGTATCAGCCGCATTTTGTATTTACAGTGGTACCTCGGTTTTCGAACATCTCCGTTGACAAACGTTTTGGTTTCCGAACGCCGTAAACCCGGAAGTAAACGCTTCCGTTTTCAAACACACCTCGGAGGTTGAACGGCTTCCACTGAGTGTATATGTTATTTTTCTCATTTTTCTCTATTAAATCAGCAGGCCGCCCCCTTTGCACCTCGGTTTTCAGATGTTTCAGAACTCCAACGGTCTTCCAGAACAGATTATGTTTGAAAACTGAGGTGCCGCTGTATTTCATAACAATTTATATACTGCTTGATTGTAATAAAACCCCAGAGCAATTGACAAAAGGAATGAACAATAAAATTAACAATTAAAAACAAGTATTTAAAACATTTTTAAAAAGTAATTTAGGGGGGGTTTAAATTAAAAAAACCACAACCAAAACATTTGTGCTATGTCCTGACTGACAGGTAGCAGTGGCAGGAATGCAATAGGAGTGGCTGTTATTGCTGAGGTGACTGGAGCTCAGGCTTTGTGTAGCTGCTGGGAGAGCATCGGAGTCACCCCTGGGGCAGGAAGTGCCATTTTGTTGGGACCAAAGGACTGTGTTTCTGGAACGGGCAAGATAGGCAGGAAAGATGTACGAGAGGTAGCACCACTTGCTCAAGTGGCTGAACCTTAACACCTGTTCCCTTTTCCTCCACAGAACGGCCTATTGGTGTCATGTTTCAAAGGCTTCGTAGACATTGTCACCATTCTCAGCAAATGTCCCTACATAGATATCAATCATCAGGATAATGATGGAAACACAGCACTCATGATAGCAGCTCAGGCAGGTAGGAAGTGTCTTGCTTTTACACCGTTGAGCAGGGATGGCAGACAGAGACAAGGAAGGTTGGGCACCTGGCCAGGATTGCTCTACTTCCATTAGTGACTTCAGGGGCTACTAACCCTGATGACAGGCTGCGTTCTTCCTCCGCTTCTGGGTACCGGATGCTGGAAACTGCAGGGTGGGAAAGCACTCTTGCACAAAGAGCCTTCTTTTGGGCTTCCATGGGCATCATTTTGGCCACATTAGGAACAGGATACTAGACTAGATGGGCTGCTGGCCTGATCTAGCAAGGTCTTCTTATATGCTTAATTACGAGCAAGCAGATGATAGATAGATAGATAGATGATAGATAGATAGATAGATAGATAGATAGATAGATAGATGATAGATAGATAGATAGATAGATAGATAGATAGATAGATAGATAGATAGATAGATGATAGATAGATGATAGATAGATGGATAGATGATAGATAGATAGATAGATAGATAGATAGATAGATAGATAGATAGATAGATAGATAGATGATAGATAGATAGATAGATAGATAGATGATAGATAGAGCTAGAGAGAGAGAGAGAGAGAGAGAGAGATGATGATGATAGATATAGATAGATAGATAGATAGATAGATAGATAGATAGATAGATGATAGATGATAGATAGATAGAGAGAGAGAGAGAGAGAGAGAGATAGAAGATAGATGATAGATAGATAGATAGATAGATAGATAGATAGATAGATAGATAGATATCTTGTGATTATTTCGAAATAGCGTTCTGGCAATGAGAAGTAAAAGGGGTTTACTGAAAGGTGACGATAAGCTCAGGTTGCAGATGGCCATTCCTCTGTGAAAATTGGAGCCAAATTGTATCATCTCAATAAAGATCAAATTTGATGAATATTCTGAAGGCAAGATGTGCACATTTGAATTCAGGCCTCTGTTGGCATTCCAGATTTGCAGAGGAGTTACCGTTTCACACTTCCTTCCCTTCCTAATTTATTTGTCTGTTTAGCGCCCTGTGATTTGTTTGTGCAGACTGTAGCCCAGACTGCATGTAACGCAAAGCCAAACTATGGCTAAGTGCGAACAGGCAAGGGTGCAGTTGCCCAGAGCAAGAAAGGTTGCCGGTTCTTTCTTCCCCCCAGTCCTGCTGCCGACATGCTACCTGGAGCTAAGCTATAGTTTGGCTCTATGGAAATCCAGGCTAATGGTTTGTCTCGCTCCCAACAAACCACAAGCTGTTACTGCAGTTTGTTCTTGGCTTATTGGCCATGGTTTGTTTGGAAGAGGCTGACCGTGCTCTCAGGTTTGGACGTAATGCTAAGCTAAACCGTGACTTAACTCTGCAAAGCAGCACCCTTATCCTGCTTAGCCATGGTTTGGCTGAGTATTATGTGTGAACAATGCCTGTGATTGATAGATGGCTGAACCACAAAAAACAGACCCAATTAAAAAACAGCTCAAGACGGTTACATTCACCAAAGGTGCAATGGGAGGGGGGATATGAAACAATGGAGGAGATAGATATAATATAATAATAGTAGTCAAGCATCATAGAGTTAGAAGGAACCCTGAGGATGATCTACTTTAACCTGCTGCAATGCAGGAACATTCAGCAATCCCTTATGGGGATCAAACTTGTAACCCTGGCGTTATCAGCATGAAACTCTAATCAACTGAGCTATCCAGCTGATAAGTATTTAAACTAGAAGAGTGTGTTTGGAAGTGTATCCACTGTGTTCAATCCAAATGCATTTTTCTTTCTCCAGGATTGAACTCTGCAAGAAAGAAGCAGAATATGGAAGTGCTTTTTGCAGAAGCAGTTAGCTGTGCATAGCACTGATTGGCTAGTGCCTGTGACTTTACCACGAACTCTAGTGTTCTTCTCCCAAACACACCTTTTAAAATAAGGGTTAGGGTTAGGGTTCCTTTTTCCTTATTTTATTTTAATGGAAAGCACTTTTAAAAATAGGGGGGGGGGGAAATAAACCGTCTTTCTGCAGCATGGAGAGAAGGCCAAGACTGACAGCTGAAGCAGTGTTTGATTGGCTGGTATTTACATCTATCATTCAAATTCTGAAGCTCAGTGGAGCTTTACTGGCAATCATTGTAGGGCTTTGAGGATCTGGGTAATGTGATCCCCCGCAATGCGCTAGATAACAGTCAGGCTTTGACATTCTGCATCAGCTGTAGCTTCTATAACATCTTTAAGTGCAGCCCCACCCCCATTGTAGTAATCTATTTTGGAAGTTATTAACATTGGTTAACTGAGGCCAAGCTGTCCTAGTCCAGGAATGGCCACAGCTGATGGATGGATCAGTCACACCTGGGCATTACTCGCCACCGAAGACACCTGAATCAAGGAGCAACCCCCAAGCCATGAACCTAGTCTTTTGGAGGGCTTCACAGGGACACAATGGTGATTTGGGCTTGTGTCAGGCTGGTAGACATCAGCCACTCACAGGGCCGTCTTACCCATAGGCACTAGGGGTGCGGGGCACCCGGGCGCCAGGCTCTCAGGGGCGCCAGGCCGAGAGTCTGGGCCCCAAGAGGCGGCCGAAATGTCACAGAAGGTAAACGAGAGCCGGAGGCCTGTCAAGAGGGCTTCAAGCGCGACCAAGGTGGAAGCTGGAGTCTTGGGGATACATGGATTTAAGAAACAGAGCTTGAGCTCCACCTTTAAACAAGTAGGCCTGGCTGGAAAGATCACGGACATTATAGAGAGAGTGCCCCTTCGAGTTTGGGTGTCAATCATAAGGGACTTTCAAAGAAGCCGGCTGAAAGGGACTGAGAGAGATTTGAGAGCCTCGGACGTAAGGTCACCAGGCTAAATAGATGGACTAATGGACTATGGTTTGGGACTGAAACCGGGGAGAGAAGGGTGGGGTTTGGAAGTCCAAAGGGGGCCTGATCTTTTTTTATGCCGTGTTAAATTTCATGTTGTTTATCATTATAAGAATGGGGAATTCGTGGAAGGGAAACAGGGTCAACCTTAGAAAAAGTTTTCTTTACATATGATTAAGGTATATAAACTAAAAGTTGATTTATAAACTGAACTAAATATAATAATGAATTAAGGGTTAAAATCTAATACAAATAAACACATTAACAAATTAAGGTTAAGACATTGGGGATAAAAACTTGTTGGAATAGAAGAAGGGGAGGTGTGGGGAAGTCGTGAAAAGAAGTTATTGAAAATGAGATTTTAAAAGTGGATTTTTTTTCTGTTTTTCTTTGCTTTTCTGTTTTGTTTTTTGTACCTTTTGAAACTTTAATAAATATTTAATATTTAATAAATATTACTTAAAAAAAAGAGAGTCTGGGCCCCAAGAGTTGAGTCTGGGGAAGAGCCCACCCATCGGTCAGCACGCCACAGTGGTCTCTTCTGCTGCGGGTGGCTCTGCGCCGCGAGACGCTGAGGTGGCTGGTCGGCTCTGCCATCCGGTGCACCTGGGACTGGGCAACCGGGGTGTGTGCACTGGGCAGATCTTTGCACCCTGGCGCCGCATATGCTTAAGACAGCCCTGGCCACTCAATTCCCAGAGGAAATGAAAGTCTACATGGATGGGAAAATACCGTATTTTTCGCTCTATAACACGCACCCAACGATAACACGCACATAGTTTTTAGAAAACTATGTTTTCTAAAACATGTTTTTTGAAACAGCAAAGTGGGAGAAAAGCCGCTGAGTGGGGAGGAGAGAGGGACAGAGAGCCTGCTTGCTTTAAAGGAGCCAACCGGACAGGAGCCGCTTACATGAGTGTAAGCGGCTCCTCTCCTCTCCCGCTTTGCTCCTTTAAAGAAGCAGGCTCTCTGTCCCTCTCTCCTCCCCACTGTTTCAAAGCGAGCCACGGAGGAGGGAAGGAAGGGGAACCATGGATCTTCTGCTCATGACTGCAGCAGATCCCCCCCCCCCGCCACCCGTAGGCATTCCCTCCATAACACGCACAGACATTTCCCCTTACTTTCTAGGAGGAAAAAAGTGAGTGTTATGGTGCAAAAAATACGGTAATCCATTGTGTGTTATCTCTTGTGGTCTTTAGTACATGCTAAACCTCTGGGAAACATTTCAATGCCTAACACGGTTTCTCTCTCTCTCTTTCTCTCTCTTTCTCTTTCTCTATCTCTCTCTCTCTCCATGAAGGACACATCACTATTCTCAACTATCTTCTGAACTACTATCCAACACTGGAGCTGGAGGTGCGAGACTTGCGGGGTCTGACTGCACTCATGAAGGCTGCAGTACAGGGGAGAAACGACTGTGTTGCAGCTCTGCTCATGGCAGGTATGTCACTCCTCATTAGCCAGTTCAGGAGGAAAGGATTTTTAAATTCGTTTTTTAACACCTGCTGCTCATCCTTCAAGTGTTCAACAGCGGCTGTTGCATCTAGCTGCCATTGCAATTTCCTACAATGCCCCAATAATGACGCTGTGTCGGTAGCATTGTGGAAAATTAAGGTGGCAGCTAGACCCAGCCACTTGGTGCTGCTTAGAGAGCCAAGCAACAGCAGTCTGGCCCTCCAAGTGTCCCTATTTTCCAGGAGCACTCCTGGATTTACAGAAGCCATCCCAGTTTCTGATTGGATCCCGGAATGTCCCGCTTTTCGTTAGGACCTCCCTGTTTTCATCAGAGAAATGCTGGAGGGTATGGAGTTATCTGGCCCCCGAGCCAAGGAGATAAGTAACTGTACAACCTTTAGAAGACATCTGAAGGCAGTTCTGTATAGGGAAGTTTTTTAATGTTTAATGCTTTTATATTACGGCCTAGGACCCTCGTAACTACGGGACCGCCTCTCCTGGTATGCCCCACGGAGAGCCTCAAGGTCCATAAATAGCAACACCCTAGTGGTCCCGGGCCCTAAGGAAGTTAGATTAGCTTCAACCAGAGCCAGGGCCTTCTCAACACTGGCCCCGGCCTGGTGGAACGCTCTGCCTCATGAGACCAGGGCCCTGCAGGATCTGATTTCTTTCCGCAGGGCCTGTAAGACAGAGTTGTTCTGCCTGGCCTTTGGCTTGGAGCCAATCTGATTCCCTCCCTCTCTTTCTTTTTTCTTTTCCTTCTCCTCCTGCGATGAGGCATTTCAATGAGGCATTTTAATATTTTAATGTTTCAATGTTGTATTTTAATTTTGTTTTAAGTTGTAATCATTCAACTTGTTTTTATTATTGCTTGTTAGCTGCCCTGAGCCCGGCCTTGGCTGGGGAGGGTGGGGTATAAATAAAAAATTATTATTATTATTATTATTATTATTATTAGTTGGAAGCCACCCAGAGTGGCTGGGGCAACACAGTCAGATGGGCAGGGTATAAATGTTGTGGTCGTTGTTGTTGAGTAGGACGTCCCTATTTTCATCAGAGAAATGTTGGAGGGTATTATCAACACATCAGCAATGGGCCCTGCCAGCTGTCTGAGAATGCCCTGAGTGTGAGGAGGGACAGATGACTCAAACACCCTGGCATGCCTTACCTATGGAAACAAATCCAAGGGAAGGATGTTTTTCCCTTACCATTCAGCCTCCAAAGCAAATACAGTTCTCCTGTTTGATCCACAGTCGTACCTTGGTTTTTGAATGTCTTGCGACTTGAACGTTTTGGCTCCCAAACACCGCAAACCCAGAAGTGAGTGTTCCGGTTTGCGAACTTTTTTTTTTTTTTTTGGAAGCCGAACCTCTGACGTGGCTTCTGATTGAGTGCTGGAAGCTCCTGCAGCCAATCGGAAGTCGTGCCTTGGTTTTCAAACGTTTTCGGAAGCCGGACTGACTTCCGGAATGGATTCCACTTGAGAACCAATGTACGACTGTGTTTGAAAAAGGCTGAATTGGGACTTCCGGGGTTGACGCGATCTGGGAATGGCGGATTCCCTCCGAGCTCCGGAGGGAATCGGCTCAGCAGGGGACGGGTCTTGCCGTGCCGGCAACACGGGGACCCTTAAAACCGCAGGCGCGGTGCCTGCGGACTGAAGACTCGGCGGGTGCCTTAAGCGCCCCCCCTGATTCGCGAAGAGCCTTTTTAAAGGCTGCGGAGGGGATACGGGGGGTGGCGCGGCACTGAGAGTCCATCGCTACCTCTGCTGAGCGAAGCCGCGAGCCATGACCGGAGAGCGCTGACTTCCTTCCTTGAAATTCGGCTGAAAAAACAACCCGTGAGTAATTTGGACTTGGCTTTTAAGAAATTTATCCACTGAATTTGAGACGATCGGGGGATGTGCTAAAAGGAAGTCCGCACCCCCTACCTTGCAGACGATCTAGAGCAACGAAAAAAGAACTAAGCTGGAGTGCCTACCCTGTAAAGGGTGAGTTTTAAAAAAGACAGTGACTTCCAAGATTTGGAAATTTTGAGCAGGAGAGAGGAGTGTTGGATGTTTTATGCTCTGTTGTAAACAACCCCCCCTCCCGGGCCCGGGAGCGTCCTGCTTTGGAGCTGGTTTAAGAAGTGCAGAGTTTGACAGCTGTCAAAGCTGTCAAACGGACTGTTAATAGTGGAAAATTGCTACCTAAGTTACCTCTGGATTAAAAAGAGTTACAATTGATCTAAAATTGTTGGAAATAAAGAAACAATAACAAGACAGAGGACTGTTGGGGAAAAGAATACTAAGTAACCAGATTCCCTCTAGAGGGAATTCTGTGGAACTACAATGGCTGTGGATGGAAAGATACTGGGAGAAATCGAAAGGATGTTTTATTTGGTTGGAATCTTACAAGAGCAGACTACGGCTATGAGTGAACAATTGATGACCTTGACTTCTGAAACAAGTAGTCCTGCTGAATGTAACGAGGACCTCAATGAGAAAGAATCCACAGCTGAACCAGAAATGATAATAAAAGAAGAGGAGAAGACAAAACAAGAAAGAGAAGAAGTGATGTGGGAAAATACTGAGCAGAAGCTGACGCCTGTGGAATACAAACAAGGAGATTATTGGAGTAAATCTACTATAAATCCACGAAAGATGCAGAAGACGAAAGTGGAGGCCCTGGGAGTCTATGAAATTAAGGAATTTAAAATAAAGAAATATAATCGGGGCCTCCACATAGACTCTGACTTTGATTACCTTCAAGATTCATGCCTTGTGGAAACTCTTCAGCAGCTGTTTGCAAATATGGGAAGAGACTTTGGATTGATGGTGAAAGAACTCTTTCGAGATGTGACGACTGGCATAAAGGATTACCAACAAGACCGGCGGAGAGGGACTGAAAGAGACTGGAGGGCCTCGGACGTGAGGAACCCGGGCTAATAACTGTTATTTTGGACATGCTTTGGGAAGGGACGCAAACCGGGGATGGGAGGGAGGGAAAAATTAAGTTCTAACAACACTCATGATTATGGGATTTGGTTAAAAAGATCATTATTCAAGACAAAATGGGAAATCGATGGAAGGGAATTGAGGTCCAACTTAGAAAAAATTAATTTTGTTTGCTTTTATAAAAGGACTAATATTAAGACAGGGAAATGCCAATTTGCTGACATAAATTTGGAAATGGGGATGCAAGAGAGGGGGTAGGGGGAAGTCAATGACCAGGGTTAGGAAATAACATTTTCGGGAAAGTATATATGTTTGTTGTTGTTTTCTTTTTTTTTTCTTTGTTTATGTGTTTACTTGTTTTTTGTGTTTTTGTTTTTGTCTATATAAAATGTGAAAACCCAATAAAAAATTTTTTTTTAAAAAAAGAAAAAGGCTGAATTGTTCAAAAACACAAAGCAGAGGTTTCATTCAAGACTGAGTTCCCAAAGAGTCTCTCGATAGCTAGTGACTCTTCACTCACCTCTTGTCAACACTGAATAACTCACATTAGGCGTAACTTCTGATAAGCCCCCTTAGTATTTGCAATCCTAGTACTGTACTCCAGTATTTCCACTCCTGTGCCAGTGATGGAAACCAGAAGCTCTGTCTGCTCACGTTCTCGATCTAACTCTGTAGATGCCTTTTCACTTTGTACCTACTGCCATCTGCAGGCCCTTGCAAAGGACAACATGTGACCGGTTCATGAGTGCCCCAGTGCCATCTAGTGGCAACCTGTGGGCCAAATTAAACACGCTTGCAGGTTTTGTGCCTTTTTTCTATTTAGTCCAAATAGGAAAGAGGTGTGTGTGTGTGTGTGTGTGTGTGTGTGTGTGTGTGTGTGCTGATTCAGGATCAAGACTACAAGTTAGGGGTTTTTAACCACTTCCTTACTCACCATGAACCAGATGAAAGTCACCCCCCTCCCAAAAAAATAGCTGCTCTCACCCCACAGAAGGACTCTTCCCATTGGTTCCAGCACAGGAGAACTAGGGAGATCTTTTCCTGCCCAAAGGACTTGTGCAATTAAGGCATGCAAAAGTTATATGGCCAGTACCATGTGCAATGAGCCCCATGCAGGTGTCATGGCAGGAATGGTCAAATAGTCAGATGCGCTCTATGTGGGCTACCTTTGAAGGTGACCCAGAAACTACAACTAATCCAGAAAGCGGCAGCTAGACTGGTGACTGGGAGCGGCCGCCGAGACCATATAACACCGGTCTTGAAAGACCTGCACTGGCTCCCAGTACGTTTCCGAGCACAATTTAAAGTGTTGATGCTGACCTTGAAAGCCCTTATACCTGAAGGAGCGTCTCCACCTCCATTGTTTTGCCCGGACACTGAGGTCCAGCGCCGAGGGCCTTCTGGCGGTTCCCTCGCTGCAAGAAGCCAAGTTACAGGGAACCAGGCAGAAGGCCTTCTCGGTAGTGGCACCCGCCCTGTGGAACACCCTCCCACCAGATGTCAAAGAGAAAAACAACTACCAAACTTTTAGAAGACATCTGAAGGCAGCCCTGTTTAGGGAAGCCTTTAATGCTTAATATGTTATTGTATTTTAGTGTTTTGTTGGAAGCCGCCCAGAGTGGCTGGGGAAACCCAGCCAGATGGGCGGGGTATAAATAATAAATTATTATTATGATGATGATGAGGAGGAGGAGGAGCTCAGGTGTCAAGGTGCTGTCAATGAGCCAGGGCAGGCACACACACAGAAGGCACGGGATGCAATTAGCTTTTTATTAGCAGGGGGGAAAACAGCAATCAAGCAATGTCCCTGGTTTGTCTTATCTCAATGAAGGCATTGCTGAAACTAAGCCCTAGGCATGCCCTTCCCCTCTAGCCGCTCATTCTGGATCCCTCCCTGGAGGACGAAGGCTGCTTCGAGGGGATGGCCTCCTACTCAGGGCCAGTCTGACGCATTGCTCAGCAACATGCAGAATCCTCCACAAGCAGGGAGTCACAAGGGGTGGAAAGTCATCAGGACTGGGACGGTCTGCACACCCACTGGCTCTCAGCTTTTAATCCTGACCTGGAGGACCCTCCTTCTCCTGTTGCCCCTTGATCGCTCAAGTGCCCTGTTTTTATCAGCTTCCAGCTCATCCTTTCCACTAATTTCTCCTAAGTGTCCCACCACCAGGCTCCGGGCTCTAAGGTGTTATCCCTGGGGGGGTTCTTGGGGGGCACTCTTGTTCATCTAGCCAGTCCAAGCTCTCTCTGGGGGGTACGGAGTCTCAGTACTGAACTACCCCCATCTCCTGCCCCGTTCATTCTGTACTATATACTGAAAGGGAATGGACTACGGCAGGCTCCCTAAAACCTTGCGATTTCTCCTAGGAGCCGACCTCGCAGCTGTGGACCCAGTGAAAGGAAAGACGGCGCGGGAATGGGCAGCCCTGACGGGGCGCTTTGAAACAATTGTCCGGATCCGAACCCTTCTGCAGCGCCCGTGCGCCGAGCAGTTCTGCAGCAAGTACTTGCCGCAGTGGCCCGCTCTGCCCGAGCTGGTGGCGCAAGCAATGGCCACAAAATCCAGAGCCAAGCGGCTGTCGGAGACGATATGCTCCACCTTCACCATAAATTTCCCGCACGACCCTGAGCCGGATGGTGTGATGGACCACATGGTGCGCATGACCACTTGCTTGGCCAGTCCGTTCGTGGGCACTGCTTGCCAAACCGTCTGCCCTGACAGCCCGCCGGAAGTGGGGAAGCAGAGACTCTCGGTGCCCGAGATCCTCAAGGAGTACACGCCGGACCCTGATGCCAAATCCATGGTTAGTGCGTCGGCCTGCAATGGCCAGCTCATGACACCCACCCGGGTTCTGGTGCCCTACCGGCCCCCCAGCACCATCGTCAAGCTGCTGTCGTTCCCCTTGCGCATGCGCCATAACAGCATCTACCCGGTCCCGAAAATTGAACTCACCAAGTCGCCTGCTCAGTCACCACCCAAGGAGAACGTGCCGCCACGTTCTCAAGACAAACACATGCTGGAGCTGCCAAAGTGGCGCTATAAGGAGTTGAAAGAAGCGAAGAAGAAGAAAGAGGAGGAGGAAGGGAAACCCAAGAAGAAAGGGAAGGGAAAGGGGAAAGGCAAAGGCAAAGGCAAAAAGTCATAACAGCTTGAGGGAGGGGAGCTGGACAGATTGGGAAAAGAAACTGCAGTCAGCTCACTTTCCAAGTGTAAATTTCAACTCGCAGATAGATCACTTCCGTCATAATTCATCAGTCTCAAAAGTAATTTTTAAAAGGGATGTTTTGTTTACCTTATTCCCTGATGACTGACCCTAAGGACTATTATGTAGTGTTTGAGCACAATCGAGGTTCCTTGCTTTAAGTCACTCACCTCTATCCAGATCCCCCAAAACATCTCGATCTCCCAGTGTGGAAAGCAGCTTTTTCAAAGCATCAGAACTTAATCCCTGTTCTCCCTGTTTCCCAAGAGAGAATGTGATAATAACCAAGATTTATGGCTTGGCTGTCATTAATCACCACATAATTATCTCTGTCAATGGAGTGTAGACAGTAGATGACTCGTCCGCCATCTTCCTCTCCCCGGAAGTCTCTACTCCAGTGGTTTTAGATAACATTATTGCCCACTCATCATTCTTGACCAGCTTTTGCCAGGCTAAGGGACTAACAAATGGGATGCGTGGAAAAGGACTTGGGTGCTTCTTGCAGGAGGGAACGCAAAGTAGAGCAGTGGAAGTGAAAAGTGTTTAATCCCCAACCTGCCTGCCATTTCTCAGCTCCAAATTACCCATTCTCATCAACCCTCATTTCCCATTCTCCCAGGTTTCAGATGTGTGTTTGCCCTTATGTACAGAGCTCTAGGGCAGAGGGGAATTTGGAGAGGATTTGGAACACACACCCCCAATGCACACAAACACACACTTCTCCTCTCTAATTTCCCTTCTCTCAAAGCAGTTCTGTTTAAAAAGGAATCAGGGAACGGCCACATACATTCACATCAGCGCTGGATTTAGGATGGTGTGGGGAGTTCCCCCACTCAGGGCACCAAGCTGAAGGGGTGCAAAATAACAACAACCTATATTTATACAGGTACCTACTGAGATGTTCCATAAAAAAGCAACCGTACCAAAAGGAATTATTGTGAAAGGAGGCAAAAGGAATTATTAGAAAGGGGGCAAAAAAATATATATCCTTGTTCAGGGCACCATATTACCAAAATCCACTCCTTTTCACACTGATGGTGTGACATATAGTTCACCCCTAAGACTTCAATTTCACCAAGCCCTTGTTCCTTCCAAGGAAACTCTTTCTACGTTAAGGTGAAGATGGAAGTTACATTGGTAGATAAGCAGAGCTGGGTTGGAAATGCCCTTTCCACCTTTAGTGCAAATTACCGGTATATACCATTCTCTTGGGACGCGGGTGGCGCTGTGGGTTAAACCACAGAGCCTAGGACTTGCCAATCAGAAGGTCGGTGGTTCAAATCCCTGCAATGGGGTGAGCTCCCGTTGCTCGGTCCCTGCTCCTGCCAACCTAGCAGTTTGAAAGCACGTCAAAGTGCAAGTAGATCAATAGGTACCACTCCGGCGGGAAGGTAAATGGCATTTCCGTGTGCTGCTCTGGTTCGCCAGAAGTGGCTTAGTCATGCTGGCCACATGACCCGGAAGCTGTACGCCGGCTCCCTTGGCTAGTAAAGCGAGATGAGCGCCGCAACCCCAGAGTCAGTCATGACTGGACCTAATGGTCAGGGGTCCCTTTACCTTTACCTTTACCACTCTCTTGCACCAGATTTCAAGCTCTGGGATGGTGGGCAGCAGAAGTGGACTGTGGCTAACACTTGTGATGTCATCCAGATAGCACAATAGCACATGTGATGTCACCTCCCATATCTCCAAAGCGGTTTTGTCCTCGTTTTTAACACCTGTCCTGAAAACTGTGCAGCTGGGAGGAAGATGAGCGCAGTCTCTATAAGTATAGAATCCCCAGCAACTTCTCTTTAAATATTACTTCCGTCTTCACCCTTAGCAAGGCCCCAATGTGCTCTTCTCAAAATATTCACAGTTCTCATACAGATGCAAAGAGACTCAGATTTTGCCATAGCCCTGTCAACTATACCCCTGTCTCACAACCGTTTTGCATTTTGCTGACTTGGCAAAAAGTTCCTGACAAATCCCATCTGTACCGTAAGCCTTACAGTAAAGTTGGGATTTGTCGAAATTTCTCCGCAATGCTTTTTTCCAAGCCTTATTGTTTGCAGGGAGAGGAAAGGGACACACACACACACAGAGAGAGAGAGAGAGAGAGAGAGAGAGAGAGAGAGAGAGCCTGAGAGGGCAGGTTCATTATTTAACCGCGGAAATTTTGGATCCCCTCCAAACCAGTGTGTGAGAGAGAAAGAGACAGAGAAGGAATGACTGACTGGATGACTAAAGTATGTTTGTTTTGCTTGTGTGTGTGTATGGCATGTGCTGTACATGTGTATGCATGGATGCATGGGATGTTTATGCACATGTGTTGGGGCACTAGAGAGAGGGTGAGGTGGCCCTACCCACTGCCAGCTTTAGCCACTCCCACTGTGTCCACACCCACTTTTGGTTGGATCCCACCCACCACTACCATGTGACTCCAAAAGGTTAGCCTTGAGGAAATTCAGCCCTCTGGCCGAAAAAGCACAAAGGATCACAAATTTCAGAAATAAACAGCTCCGGGGAACAGGAGCTACACAACCAGCAGCAAATTTAATGGTGAGAGGAGTTTGCAAATGTTGATGAGTTCCTTCTTCCACCCCAGGGATACATCTGCAAGTGGACTTCTCCTGCTTGCAGTATGGTGCTTTTAGGACCAAGTAGGAACCACCTAAAGTTCACTTCAGAAAATGGTGCCGCAAAACCCCATGATGGTGACATATCTTGGATAATTTGGACAGGGCAGGCCATCCTAGCTCTGCTTTTATGCACACAGGTTGTCCGGGCTGACCTGAGGGGGTCTTCCAAGAGGGAGCCAGTAGGCCTTTATAGACCTTCTCAGTAAGGACAGGCTGGTGGGCAGAGTCGCTCCAGTAGCTGGGAATCCTTTCATGCCCAGAGACGTACTTCACTTGGGACAGCTGCACACAGCGCAACAGGAGCCCAGTCCTTGCCCTTCCTGATGCCTTGTCCAGAGAGAGCTTATTTTGCTGCTAGAGTGGCTCTGTGTCCTACTTTACAAAAGTGCTCTATTCCAAGAGTACAGGAGGCCCTCCAGCTGTTGTGAGCTACAACTCCCATGGCCTACGATCAGGCACCATGTTGGCTGTCCCTGCTCCATTCAAAGAGCTCTCTGGTGCCAGCCCAGTTTAAGAGGTAAATAGCACAGGTGCACGTTGACAGTTAACACCTGGGCAGCGGGCTAAGATGTCACCTGGTTCCAGTCCTCCCTGCTATGATGAGGTGTACTGTATTTCTATGTGAACTATAGTAATTATTTCTAAAATTGCATCTGTATAGATCAGGCATAGGTAAACTCGACCCTCCAGATGTTTTGGGACTACAACTCCCATCATCCCTAGCTAACAGGACCAGTGGTCAGGGATGATGGGAGTTGTCGTCCCAAAACATCTGGAGGGCCCAGTTTGCCTATGCCTGGTATATATGATACGCACATTCCATGCAAATCTGCCCTTGTTTATCCTCTTATGTTGGTGATGCCCGTCCTCCTCCTCCTCTTCTTCTTTTTGCAATGATTAAGCGCCCGCCCTATATTACTGGGTGTGTAGGGTGGGCCAGGGCAAAAGGAGAAGGGGCCCTTTACGTCTTCTTGATTTTAGGAAACCCTTAATAAAACTGAAAGTGATTGCTGTATGTGCGTTTATTAATAAACAAAACCTCAGAGCTGTGTCTGCTTGGTTGTTGCTGTTCCCATCACCGCCAACAGGACCGGATTAGATTGTAGGAAGCTTACAAAATAGTTCTGTGCCGATACCTTTGTGTTAAACATAAATAAAAATCCATGAGGCCGCTAAAGCCACTTACTTTGGACAGAGAAGAGATGAGCAAGTTGACCATATTCCTAGGAGGGCAGGGACTCCTTAGGACTGCAGTCACCACCAAGAGAGCCAATGCTAGCTTCCCAGGCCTGGGGAGATGGTCTCTACTGGACTGCAGCTCAGGTAGAAAGAGTTTTAAAAACAAAACACTACATCATGTACCATGATCCTGATCAAGATCTCTCTCGCCATAAGGTAGGTAAAGGTAAGGGGACCCCTGACCATTAGGTCCAGTCGTGACTGACTCTGGGGTTGCAGCGCTCATCTCGCTTTATTGGCCGAGGGAGCCGGTGTACAGCTTCCGGGTCATGTGGCTAGCATGACTAAGCCGCTTCTGGCGAACCAGAGCAGCGCACGGAAACGCCATTTACCCTCCTGACGTAGCGGTACCTATTTATCTACTTGCACTTTGATGTGCTTTCGAACTGCTAGGTGGGCAGGAGCAGGGACCGAGCAACGGGAGCTTACCCCGTCGCGGGGATTCGAACCGCCGACCTTCTGATCGGCAAGTCCTAGGCTCAGTGGTTTAACCCACAGCGCCACCCGTGTCCACTCTCTCCATAGATGCTGTTATAAACCACTTGAAGGTTTTTTTGAGAGACAACTAAACAATAACAAAAAAAAAATCTGTTTTCTGCTCCTCCAAATCCCAGAAACATGGCTCAGTGGGAGTGTTCTATAGCGGCATTACACAATATGCTGAAATAGCAAATGGATACAAATTCCCAAACCTTTTATATGTGCCAAGCTTCTGTATTTTCATTTTTTTCTAACCTAGCATTTCCAAAATATCTCCAAGCAACTGTTAACATTGCTATGAAAACAGTCAGGAAAGCTCTCAAAGGAACAAATGAAGCAATTGTCAGAGTCTCCAGAGATGTTTTTGAACCTGTACAGAATTCTGCAGCATTAGTGCTGTATATCATAAACAGTTAAAACCGCAAAAGACACCCACGAGTATTTCAGAATCATGCAGAATTCTTTGTTGCCTTAGAGGCTAATGTGATAGTAAAATATATGCGTGTAACCCAGCTGCTGAAACATTTGTACAATAGGTAGAGAGCACTTAAAGGAAAAGGTAAAGCACTGACAGTTAAGTCCAGATTCTGTGGTTGCATTGCTCATCTCGCTTTACGGGCCGAGGGAGCCAACGTTTGTCCGCAGACAGCTTTCCGGGTCACGTGGCCAGCATGACTGAGCCA
The DNA here is from genome assembly GCF_965113315.1 of Podarcis vaucheri. Taxonomy (NCBI): domain Eukaryota; kingdom Metazoa; phylum Chordata; class Lepidosauria; order Squamata; family Lacertidae; genus Podarcis; species Podarcis vaucheri. The sequence continues at coordinate 19,107,747 of NC_138760.1, read as the reverse complement.
CTTCTGGCGAACCAGAGCAGCGCACAGAAACACCGTTTACCTTCCTGCCAGAGCGATACCTATTTAGCTACAGTGGTACCTCAGGTTAAATACACTTCAGGTTATATACGCTTCAGGTTACAGACTCCGCTAACCCAGAAATAGTACCTCAGCTTAAGAACTTTGCTTCAGGATGAGAACAGAAATTGTGCAGCGTCAGTGCAGCGTCAGCAGGAGGCCCCATTAGCTAAAGCGGTGCTTCAGGTTAAGAACAGTTTCAGGTTAAGAACGGACCTCCGGAACGAATTAAGTACTTAACCCGAGGTACCACTGTCCTTGCACTTTGATGTGCTTTCAAACTGCTAGGTTGGCAGGAGCAGGGACTGAGCAATGGGAGCTCACCCTGTCTCAGGGATTCGAACCATCGACCTTCTGATCGGCAAGCCCTAGGCTCTGTGGTTTAGACCACAGCGCCACCTGCGGCCCTTACAGAGCATAGAAAGGTAAAGGCAAAGGACCCTTGACAGTTAAGTCCAGTCATGGCCGACTCTGGGGTTGCGGCGCTCATCTCGCTTTACTGGCCAAGGGAGCCAGCATTTGTCCACAGACAGTTTTTCCAGGTCATGTGGCCAGCATGACTAAGCCGCTTCTGGAAACCAGAGCAGTGCAGTGAAACGCCGTTTACCTTCCCACCACAGCGGTACCTATTTATCTACTTGCACTTTTTTGGTGTGCTTTCAAACTGCTAGGTTGGCAGGAGCAGGGACTGAGCAACGGGAGCTCACCCCGTCACGGGGATTCAAATCGCTGACCTCCTGATCAGCAAGCCCAAGAGGCTCAGTGGTTTAAACCACAGCGCCACCCACAGAGCATATACAACCACCCAATTATATCCATTTTGTACCAGATGAATGATCATGACGACTTCCCTTAAGGATACTGGGAATTATAAATTGCAAACAGGTTCAAATGTCAATGGAATTAATCTTGCATGCTTAAAACACTGCATGAGTAGAAAATGACATTTGCAGGTCTGCCCATCCCTAGCTCCAATACAACTTTGCTCAGGTGTGTATGTAAAAGACGAGGGTTGGAATTCAGTGATGTCCACTTCCAAGCATTCCGTCTGCACAAACATTCCAGCTTGCCAGACAGAACAACACCCCCTCTTCCTGCTGGGGGCACACAGGGAGGGTTGCCATATTTTGAAGAGCAAAAAAGAGGACATATTTGCCGACTTTTAACCATGGATCACTAGGATGACTGTACCCATGAAAAAGAGGACGTGTCCTGGAAAAAGAGGACATGTGGCAACCAGTGAAGAAGCCCGGCTGCACATATTCTGTGTCCTTGCACAGAGATTCCACTGATGGGGCTGGTTAGGTGAATCTCACCCCATATGCACCACTGCATAGGTGTAATATTTTGTGTGTTCAGACCCAGAAACCTCCCCCCTAAATAAATTCACACTTGACTCAAATTTTTGGTTTGGTTTCTGGCAGAATTTAGGCCACAACTTTATTGATTACAGAAAGTGACTGGTTGCATAGGCTCTGGTTCGACTAGCTCCCTGCTATACAGGTAGCGCTGACCCAGGGTTCCAGCATAGGCCAGCCAAGGGTGAACACCTGGATAAGCGGAAAGCCAGGAACAGGCTATCTCTGCCACCCAAATGTCCCCCTGGACTCAGGCACGGGCACAACCCCCTCTCAGGGGTTGACCAAATATCGAGTCCCTGGATTCCTTTAACGGAATACCCTTCACATAGGGATGGCGAGAGTGTTCTCCCATCCCTATCACCTGAACCAGAGCGCATCCGCAACCTTACAAGTTGTGACGATTTGCTACGCGGCAGGCGAAACCCAAATGGCAACAGCCAATCAGCCAAGTGGGGAAAATTCCTGCCGTGCCCCTGTGCCAATAACAGACGACACACGACGGCATAGCAAGGTCACGTGCAAAGCCCTAAAAGTAGGGAGAGGTGGGCGGGTGTTCTGAATGCATGCGCCGAAAGAGGAAGCTCTGGGTCACTTGCATGGGCATAAATAGGTCCCTTGAACTGTTTAGACTGTGTCCCATTGGCCAGATTGCTCCCAGCTTCGAGGGACCTACCAATCAGGTGTTGTGCCTGACCAATGTACCCACCCACAACACAGGGTGTCGGTTGTCCAGGTCTCACCGCAATACGTGCCCTCTTTAAGTGAGGACCCAATATATCACATAATCCTGCAACAAACGAAAGAAGTGTGTCATTAAAGACCAAATTAAATGAGGAAATCTCTGCATGCAGAGGCTGCACCAAGACCAGCAGAGGGACTGCAGTGGTACCTCTAGTTGCGAATTTAATTCATTCCGGAGGTCTGTTCTTAACCTGAAACTGTTCTTAACTAGAGGCGTGCTTTCACTAATGGGGCCTCTTGCTGCCGGCGGCACACGATTTCCATTCTCATCCTGGGGCAAAGTTCTCAACTTGAGGTAACTCTTCCAGGTTAGCAGAGTTTGTAACCTGAGGCATTTGTAACCTGAGGCGTTTGTAACCTGAGGCGTTTGTAACTCGACGTACCACTGTAGTAGGGGAGGAAGGGAGGAAGGAGACAGCAGTAAGGGAAAGAAGTTGAATCAACAGCTCAGGGCTCTTTCCCCAGCTGTGACTGAGCCCCAGGAGCACCCAAAGTCTCCACTTACTGGAAAGATGTACTTAAATATTTTCTGAAGATTTAATTCAAAATTTGGGGTTGCACAGTGTGCATAAGAAGAGTGCATGTCACACACATTAGCAGTCCCTTGACGTTCTTATGATGTCTTCTCCCGAGCAAGCTATGTGTCACTGTGAAAACAGTCAGTTGTCAATTTCACAGTCAGTTTATTGATATGCCACAAGCAGTTCTGTGCTCAAAGTGGTTCACACAAAAATCAGAGCCCAAGTACAGTAAAGATTTTATATATAGAGTGGTACCTCGGTGTGATGGGATGGTTAGCTGCTTGTGCGTAAAAACGTGGTCCCTCAGAGTTTGTGCAACTCCACAAACCTCTGTGTGTGACAGAGCTCCTCAGACATGTCTGCCCTAGTCACTTGCAGATTCCGACAGTGGTTGTTTTCGGAAGCGCTTCCAACATAGAAGCTCCTTAACGGAAACACGTCTTCTGGACTCACGACGTGACAGCTTCCGGCGAGGAAAGGGTCTCCCTATGGGAGCTTCTGACACCTCCCCACGGTTCTCGCTGGACGTGTCCCGGAGCCCTCCCTCTTGCTCACTTTCCCTCAGAGATCCTTCCCCTTCCCTGCTAGTTCCTGCTTTAGCTGCTGCGTCTCTCTCCGCATTCATGAGACCTTCCTCCAGAGACCCATCTCTCCCCCTGCTGGTCCCTGCTTTCGCTGCTGAGTCCCTCCCAGCCTCCATGAGCCCTTTCCCCACCTGTTCCTCCGATGGCAGTTCCCTGACACTCGGGTTAAGTACTTAATTCGTTCTGGAGGTCTGTTCTTAACCTGAAACTGTTCTTATCCTGAAGCACCACTTTAGCTAATGGAGCCTCCTTCTGCTGCCGCGCCACCGGAGCACAATTTCTGTTCTCATCCTGAAGCAAAGTTCTTAACCTGAGGTAATATTTCTGGTTTAGCGGAGTCTGTAACCTGAAGCATATGTAACCTGAAGCATATGTAACCCAAGGTACTACTGTGTGTATATATACCGTGCTCCAGCGGTGCAGCAGCAGCAGCAGCAGGAGGCCCCATTAGCTAAAGTGGTGCTTCAGGTTAAGAACAGTTTCAGGTTAAGTACGGACCTCCGGAACGAATTAAGTACTTAACCTGAGGTACCACTGTATACACACACACACACACACACACACACACACAAGAATATAATGTATAACATCACTGCAACATATCACTAAATTAACCAAAGCAGCAGCACTTGATGTCCGGAGACTATTTTTGACATCAAAAACTCAGGAGAAAATGACAGCCACCTGCCCGTTGTAGAGTTCCCTTCCCCTCCTCCCAGTTTCTGTGATTTACTAGTCCTACTGCAATAGAAGAGGCTCACTTCGGGTTTCTTTGTTGTGTTGGGATGGGCAGTGCAATATTGCTACGGAGAATGCAGTGTTTTAATTCTGCTTGCAACTGACTGAAGTGTTGCCTCAGGCGGCAGCATTAATGGGCTGTAGCAGTGCGGGGGAGGCCAAGAATGCCCATCCGACATGCCCTAGGGACCCATCAAGATTAAGAATCTGACTGGTCCAATCTCCCCTTAAACTATGGACCCCGAAGGGGTAAGGATGAAGACAGAGCGCTGATGAACGGAATGAGAAAAAACAGTATGTAGTCCTAGGACTACAAGTAGGACTACAAGAAGTTTGGTAAGGAGAAATATACGAAGTGTTACAAAGTAGAAAAAGATAGAGATATTGCTTATGAGTTTGAAATGTAATAGGGAAAATAAATGCATACTGAGAGATTAAATTGGAAAATTTTCAGACAGGATTGATGGAAGACAAAAAAAATGAATAAGATGTAAAAGTATGTTTAATTACCGTATTTTTCGCCCTATAGGACGCACTTTTTCCCCTCTAAAAATGAAGGGGAAATGTGTGTGCATCCTATGGGGCGAATGCAGGCTTTCGCTGAAGCCTGGAGAACGAGAGGGGTCGGTGCGCACCGACCCCTCTCGGTCTCCAGGCTTCAGGAAGCTGTCCGCAAGCCTTGCAAGCCTGGCGGGAGGTCCCGCGGGCTCGCAAGGCTTGCGGGCAGCACCCTGCAGCCCACAAGCTCGGGGGATAGCGGGGAGGCGAAGCGCCGCCACCCCGCTATTCCCTGACCTGATCTGAAGGCTGGCGGGGGGGGGAGAAGCAAGCTTACTTCTCCCCCCCCCCCGCCAGCCCCACAAGCTCGGGGGATAGCAGGGAAGCGGAGCGCCGCCACCCCGCTATTCCCCGACCTGATCTGAAGGCTGGCAGGGGGGGAGAAGCAAGCTTGCTTCTCCCCCCCCCGCCAGCCCCACAAGCTGCCCCACGGAGGCTAGAGAGGCTGTCCCTGAAGGCAGAAGAGGGAGACGGAGCGCTCTGTCTCCCTCTTCTAGCTTGGGGATGGCTGCGCAAACCTGGGGGGGGAAATAAAAAAAATTTCCTTGATTTCCCCCCCAAAAAACTAGGTGCGTCCTATGGGCCGGAGCGTCCTATAGGGCGAAAAATACGGTACTGTTGAAAATGATATATTAAACAAAACTAATTAAAAAATTATTTAAAAAGAGAAAAAACAGTATGGATGTGTCTAAAAAAAGGTTTAGAGTGGGGCTGCAGTAGACACAGGCTTTGGGCACACTTTAAAGCACACCCAAAGCACATTTCTTTCCTCAAAGAATTCTGGGAACTGTAGTGTTCCCCGTTGCAGAGTTAAAATTCCCAGCAACCCTTAACAAACTACAGTGCTTGGAATTCTTTGAGAAGGAAAAAAGGTACAGCTGCATAGCCCAATTCTTCATTCAAATGTCACTCTGGTCTGGTTCACAGGACTCTTTCTCTCTCTCTCTCTCTCTCCCAAATGTCGTCATCAGAGCAGGATGGGGTCAGGTGTCCCCATAACCTGCCACCTGGGGCACCTGCCCTCCTCCCAATTTGAGAATTCTGCTTTGGAAGCAAAAGGATCTTCAGTGTCCCTTCCAACTCTACGATTCAGCTTTCTGTATTTGTCAATATTTTTATTAGCAAGTAACAGTTCTGGTGGCTTTATCTTAAGACTGCCCCCCCTTTTATTATTATTACAGAAATTCAATTCTTGGCGACACAGAAGAAGTTCCCTTTCTTCCCGACCATTCCCCCAGCCCTGAGTACCTGAAGAACCAGCCAGTGTAAAAAAAAAAAGTGCTTTCAGGGGGAAGATTTATAATTTCATCTCCATGCTCTGTGCCTGTTTTTTTCTTTATCTAACTTCTCCAGCACAGCACCCATATGGGATGGGGGCGGGCGGCACACGGATGTGGGAAATAGATGCTCTGCACACACTGTCCTAGTTTGTCTTCAGCGTCTGGTGGGGAAGGAGAAAGGGGGAAGCTAAGGATAAGAAGAACCTTGCCAAATCAGGCCAGAGACCCATCTAGTCTCATAGAGGCCGACCGGATGCCTACAGGAAACTTGCAAGCAGGTTGTGAGCACAACAGGCATGTCTGTCTCTTTCTCGTATATAAAGGGGGGGGTCTTGTTTTTTAAAGAGTAAAAAGAGTGTTATGTACTGAGTTGAATAGGATCAAAAAGGCAGCAGTCTGATTGGTCCTAGAACAATAGGATTCAGAATGCAGCAGTCTGATTGGTCCTAGAACAATAGGATCCAGAATGCAGCAGTCTGATTGGTCCACAGGAGCCACCCAATCCAGCTCCAGGTGGAAGGGAATCCGCAACCTGATTGGCCTACAGGAGAATCCCGGAATTAGCCAATCACGTGGGGCCCATTGTGTAAATAATGTATATAAAGCAGACATTCTGGGGGAACTCCGATTCCTCTTCACCACTATGAGCTGAATAAAGAGCATGAAATCCACTCTCGAATCCGAGTATATTTCAGAGAGCACAGGTCTCCTTGGATGGCTGCTACTGGCAGGGGCGGAATAAGGTGGGTGTGGTGGGGGCAGTCTGCCTGGGGTGTCATTACCAAGGGGGTGACATTTGGTGCAACGCGCACCCGTGATTCCCGCCTACCACGATCCATTGGGGGAAGGGGTGGAGCTGTGGCATTTTGCTGGCGGCCTTTTCCCTTCGTTTTGACAGCCCCACGCTCCTGGGCTGCTGCAGGAGGCATGCAAACAGGCAGGGAGAGGACGGGAAGGAGGCAGGTAAGCAAACAAGCAGAGGGGGGAGTGAAGGAGAGAATAATAATAATAATAATAACCCTGCCAAAGCTAGATGGCTTTCAGGCAAAATTTCTACAATCTCTGCTGCTGGTACCCAACTGCAGTCCCCAACTCCATACTTCTGTTAGAAGCTGGTGAATGCCCAATTTCAACTAAAGCGTGGTGGGCTGCCCTAAAACATTGGCTCAGGATTTCCGTGTTTGATCTAGGGAAGGGTTTGTACCAACACTTGACCAATGAGGAATTTGTCAGCAAATGGCAGAAAACCATGGCTAAAAAAGCCACCTCTATTGGTCTGTCACCCCCCCCCCAAACAGTATTACCTGGGTAACGCCCTAAAGACGTTATGGCAAAGATTATGGGATAATGCACAGTGACTTGCGATCTCGATCGCACACAGTCTGTAGTCCGCTGGCAGTAGGAGTACAATATGGGCATGTCTTTAACTTAACATCTTACATTAAAAACCTGACAGTACCAAACTATCGAAGGCTTTTCACCAAAGCCAGACTAAACGCCTTTCCTTCTGCAGTGTTGGATGGCAGGTTGAGAGGAGTTCCCTACCAGGACAGACTTTGCCCATATGCTCAAGACATCGATTCCATAAAACATATTTTGTTGCACTGTGCAAAATAAGAGCAAGCCAGGGCTGAACTGATATTACCCTTGCTGGTACCTTTCCCGGGAAAATCAGAGGCTCACTATGTCAGGTTCCTATTGGAAGACCGGACAAACGCTAGAACATTAGCAGTGGCAAAGTTTTTATCGGTGGTTGCAAGAACCAATGATCCCTATATTCTGAACAAAATGTTTGTTTAACCTGGAGGTAGGCTGTATGAATTGTGTATTGCTTTGTAACGATTTGTTGGGTCTCTGGACCGTAATAAAGATTGATGATGATAATAATAATAATAAATTTTATTTATACCCTGGCCAGAGCCGGGCTCAGGGTGGCTAACACCAGTAAAATTACAGTAGAAACATAATAAGGGGGGGATTTAAAATACAGGTTAAAATGCAATTTAAATAGCCCATAGCAGAATCTTCCTCAACTCAGGACCCAAACCATGAAACTCCATAAAAATCTCAACAACTTTGGCCAACCCTCCCCTAAAAAAAGCAAAAAAGCTCAACAATTCCGGGCAATGACACTGGGTAGATCACAGCCAGTCTTTTTATACTGTGAGTAGATCACAGTCTCTTGGAAGTCCAACCAGATTTCAATGGGGGGCTGACAAGAAATTTTCCGCGGCGGGTACCACCTGACCTTGCTATGCCACTGGCTCCCGGTACAGTCATTACGTTTGCTTCATGATACTTTTTTCAAGTTGCGTCCCGCAGCAACCCGGAAGTACCGGGTTTCGCCGCTCGTGCATGTGCACAAGCGCTAAATCGCACTTCACACATGTGCACAACACCAAATCGCACTGCGCACCTGCGCAGATACAGCGCTTCAGGTTGCGGGCTTTTCATGTTGTGAACGGGCCTCCGGAACGGATCCTGTTCACAACCAGAGGTACCACTGTACTTCTCAAACTTGAGCCAGGGATGGAGAAAAGTGCCTGGGGGAATGGAATGAGGCAAGGTAAGGTGTTGAGGCACAACGTTGAGGCAGCATTAGGCTTGGTGGCGGCTTTGCTGGGCTGTGAGCATCCTGCAGGGCTGCAACCACAGCCCAGGCACTTCCCCAGGCTTGCGGCCATGTTGCCATGATTCATCCCCACCCAGATGATGGGGACATCGCCTCCAGGAGGGCCCTGCTGCTGTTACACCCAGTCATGCGCCACTGCTGAATACCTGGCACATAGAAAACAAGCACACGGAGAAGAAAAGTTCTTTTTTGCAATATTTCTCATTATCTTTTCTGCTTTACCATTTCAAATAAACATTTTACGGACTTTAAAATATCCAATGACTTCCCTCCTCTTTCCATGGTTCATTTTACATATCATTACATCCCTGCATATTTTACTACAGTGGTACCTCTGGTTACATACTTAATTCGTTCCAGAGGTCCGTTCTTAACCTGAAACTGTTCTTAACCTGAAGCACTACTTTAGCTAATGGGGCCTCCTGCTGATGCTGCGCTGACACTGCACGATTTCTCTTCTCATCCTGAAGCAAAGTTCTTAACTCGAGGTACTATTTCTGGGTTAGCGGAGTCTGTAACCTGGACCGTATGTAACCTGAAGCGTATGTAACCCGAGGTACCACTGTATAACCATTCAAACCAATTTTCCACTTTTACACCCATCAATCATTATTTATTCTTTTGAATTTATCTTCATGTTGCCAGCGTTTTCAGCTGTACACAGTTCCCTTCCATATATTCAATCAATGTTTTCCAATCTTCAAACGTATGTTCTTCTTGCTCTCTTATTCTATATGTTAAATCTGCAAGTTGTGCATAATCCGTCAACTTAAGTTTCCAATCCTCTTTAGTTGGGACCTCAATCACTTTCCATTTTGGGACTAGCAGAACACAGGTTGCTGTTGTAGCATACATAAATAACCTTTTCTGACACCTGGGAATTTCCATCTGGGTTATCCCCAGCAAAAATAAATCTGGTTTGGAGATACGCTTCAGAGATCCAGACCATGGGGAGCTCTGAAAAATTAATAATTATAAACTGGACTATAATTTGGTCTTTTTAATTTTAATTGGAGTATTATGATAGGATATATTAATTGGATGTTTTTTATTGGAAAATCAATAAAAACATTTTTTTAAAAAAATAGGAATCTGTTTTTGGGGGGAAAGTAATTTTGAACATTTTTTTCAATTCATTATAAATCATTTCCCAATACCCTTTTACACGTTCGCAACATGTGGAAGAACGTTTTTACACTTCCAACGCAGTAGAAAAGTTCTAGCCCATTCCTTCGTTTCTTGTGCTAGTTTTCTATTTGCAGGAAACTTTTTATTAATATTATTATTATCATCACGGGGGGCATGAAAAAGGCAGTTCCCTTAAGTCTTGCCCGAAGTGGTATTCTCTGTTCTTCCACCTTGACCTTTGCCTCATGGTCAGGCCAGGCCACAGTTGCTAAGGGAAGCACAAGCCCTTCCTTGTGACCATTCTTTACAGTGGTGCCCCGCAAGACGAACACCTCGGAAGACGAAAAACTCGCTAGACGAAGGAGTTTTTCGTTTTCTTAGCCGCTTCGCAAGACACATTTCCCTATGGGCTTGCTTCGCAAAACGAAGCTTGCCCTGCAAGCTCCGGGAATAGCGGGGAAGCGCAGCGCGTCTTCCCCGCTGTCCCCGGACCTCTTTTGAAGCAAGGGGCGGCAGGGAGAAGATCGCTTCTCCCCGTTGCCAGCCCCGCAATCTCCGGGGACAGAGGGGAAGGCGCGCGCACCTTCCCCTCTGTCCCCGGACCCCTTTTGAACCAAGGGGTGGCAACGGGGAGAAGCGATTCTCCCCGCTGCCCCTTCCCTTGCTTTAAAACAGGTCCGGGGACAGAGGGGAAGGCGCGCGGCGCTTCCCCTCTGTCCCCGGACAGTCTCCATAGGAACGCATTGATTGATTTTCAATGCATTCCTATGGGAAACCGTGCTTCGCAAGATGAAAAACTCGCAAGAAGAAAAAACTTGCGGAACGAATTAATTTCGTCTTGCGAGGCACCACTGTATTTGGATGTGGGCTGTTTTGTTTCCCTCAAGGCCCTCCATTTTAAAAACAAACCCTGTTGCCTTCCTGTTTCCCTTAACGCCCATTCCTCAGAAGAGAGCAGGATCGGCCTCGAAGTTATTTTGTTTTACCTCTGAGACCGAGTCCATCTGTCGCTTCATTTTGGCAGGCCTGATAAGGCAAAATTTCACTTATTCCCACCATTCCCACCCTCCAAACAACATAAGGGGGGAAGCTGAACACTTGAACAAAACATCTTTCTGAAATCTAAATTCTGAAATCCCTCCTCCCAGCCCTTTCTCCATTTAAATCTTTTTTGCAATGCCTGACTGATGTCATGTTTCTCCTCAAGAGCTCGTGTGTGGGAGTCAGTTCGGCTGCCGTTTTTTGTCCGCTTGATGAGAAATTATTGACTCTGGTTGTAACAACGCACAGGCGGTTTTCCCACAGTTTTTGCCCAAACTTCAGAAATAATAATAATAATAATAATAATAATAATAATAATAATAATAATAATTTATACCCTGCCCTCCCCAACCAGAGCTGGGCTCAGGGCGGCTAACGCCAATAAATTAAAATCTCAGAAAAAACATTTAAAATACAGGTTAAAATGCAATTTAACTTTTGCTGCTTTTGTTTTGCTGCTTTTAATCTTGTTGTTATTTCTCCTGCATTGTATTTAAGAATGCGGATTACGGTTATTGATTCTTAGGTAAGCCGCCCTGGAAAACATTATTTGAAGGGGTTGGTTAAAATCTGCCATCCAAATAAACAAACAAACAGGATAGCTCAGTTGGCTGGAGCACGGTGCTGGTAATGCCAAGGTTGCAGGTTCAGTTCCCGTAGGGGCCAGCTGCATATCCCCTGTTATGTACTGAATTGAATAGGATCCAAAATGCAGCAGCCTGACTGGTCCTAGAACAATAGGATCCAGAATGCAGCAATCTGATTGGTCCACAGGAGCCACCCAATCCAGCTCCAGGTAGAAGTGAATCCACAACCTGATTGGCCTACAGGTGAATCCCGGAATTAGCCAATCACATGGGACCCATTGTGTAAATAATGTATATAAAGCAGACATTTTAGGGGAATTAGCATTCCTCACTACTATGAACTGAATAAAGAGCATGAAATCCACACTCGACTCCGAGTATATTTCATCCCTTCATTGCAGGGGGTTGGACTAGATGATCCTCAGTGTCCCTTCCAAACCTATGAGTCTACAAGTCTCATATATACTGCAAGGGAACTCAACTCTTCCCATCAGGGATTTGCAGTGACAGGAATAGCCTCAGACAGGGAAGTATTTGTTTTAATTCTGCACAACATTTACAAAGAGAACAAAAGAAAAGCTTTTTATATATTAAAAAAAAGCAACAACCGCCAAGCTTGTTTCTCCAAATCCTGCAGTGAAATAGGGGGGAGGAAATAGCATGTGGTTCACTTTGAAATTAGATACGAGAACCCTCTGAGATCTGGGAATCCCAATGGATACTGGGCAAAATTATTTGCAAAGTAAAGACAGCAACACACACCAATCCCAAGAGATCATATAGAGCAGTCCTAATAACAGGTCACAACCATACTTGTAAAAGCACTCTTATATCTCTTTAACCATCATCGCTTATCCTCAAGAATCCTGAGGTTTTTCGTTTGTTGAGAGTTGTTAGGAGACACACACACCCCTCACAGAGCTGCGATACCCGGCAGGCTTAACATCTACATTTCCCATGATTCTTTGGGGGAAACCATGACAGTTAAGTGTTTAAGATGGCACCATGAACATGAGAGAGCACATGGTTCAATGAATGGTTTCCCTGCGCTTTGCCATGACTCCATTACACTAACCCGTATTAGTGTTTTATTATACAGTGGTGCCCCGCAAGACGAAATTAATTCGTTCCGCAAGTTTTGTCGTCTAGCGAATTTTTCGTCTTGCGAATCACGAAATCCCATAGGAATGCATTGAAATTCAATTAATGCGTTCCTATGGTCAAAAAAAGTCCAAACAAAGCCAAATTTGGTACAACAACAGTTTATTAACTGCTCTTTAAAGTCACACATACTGTAAAGAGCAGTTCAAAAATTGAAGGGAAAATAAATTAACTTTATAAACAAAACATGTCTTTGTTTTTAGACAAAGGAAACAAAGTTGCGAGACGTTTTCGTCTTGCGAAGCAAGCCCATAGGGAAATTCGTCTTGCGAGGCAAATCGAAAACGGAAAAACCTTTCGTCTAGCGAGTTTTTTGTCTTGCGAGGCATTCGTCTTGCGAGGTACCACTGTATGTATATAATGTACCAATAAGCAATCAGAGTGTTTATTTACATAGTTTTCCTAATTTATGCCTCATGACCAGTCAGAGCCTTCATGACATTTGAATGCTATCTCTCTTTAGAGTTTCTGCCTCCCCCCCCCCCAACATGGCTCCTATGCTTTTAATTGCTGCTGATTTAACAGATAAAGCTTTCTCATTGCCGAAACTTCATGCTGGGTGACAAGGAAAATTCACATGATGAGTTTCTGTCGGTATCTGACAAAGAGCAACTCCACTTCTCTCTGTCTTGTGGTTTTAGAGTGCTGGGGGGTTACACTTAAAAAGAATGAAAAGTGAGGTAGTGGGGAGACTGAAAAGAGAGAAATCTTGCACAACATAATCCTTTAAAAGGAAGGGGGGGGAAACCTACGGATGTCACGAGGTTGTGCTGAAAAATGCACTTCCACTGTTAAAAGGAGCAGTAATGAAAGATGGATTCAGAAATAGACCGGGACCAACTGACTCCATTATGAAGGGGTGGGCAGCTGAGATTTCCAAGAAGGAGGAAAGATGGCTAAAGCGATTAGCAAAAGGTATTCCAAGACACATTTCCTGCAAGGAGGGGACTTCCTTTTCCTGCCTGCATGGCAACAGACCTGCTTTTTATCAGATCAAAACTGTTTATTTCCAATTGAGGGATGCAGACTCAACGAAGTTTTCTTTCCCATCCAAAAAGTCGTTGGCTGAGATAATGAAACAGCCCTTTAAAAACTGAGCGGCATTCTAAACTCAGTTGATATGAATCAACCCACACATTTGGGGAAACAGGATAAGGGGAGTTTAGCAACCTATTCTTAAATAACTCTGCAGTGTCTGGAAAGGGTCTGTCCCCATAGCTTCTCATAGCAGGACATTTCAGAGGACTATTTCATTCTGGCCTTTTTATTTCCACTCCTGTCATGTCACTGGCAGCTTACGTTAAATTGACTATTTGTCCTTTTTCTGCATTCTGTCAAAATTTGAATTTTTCGACACTTGAAATCAACTTCAAAACGTGGTTTGAAAACAACAACCACTTCAGACTCTCATACATTCCAATAAATATATGCATAGTCTTTATTTTATATCAGATATGCTAAGTGCTTCTTTTCACAGGTGGGGGGGACGCAGGGGGATGCATAACCCCAAACATTTTGTGAATCTAAGTTTGGCCTTATTGAGGGGCAGTATTTCAATATGAGTGGGAAAATGACAGTACCCCTAAACATTTTTTTAGGGAGGAAAAGCACTGGATATACTGATTTAATCCAAGTGGCACACAACATAACATACTAGTCCAGTTATTGAGATAAATGTGCAGTCAAATGGCAAACTAGCACACTGGAGAAAACAAGTTGCTCCATCTTTCATGTGACAGCCCTTTAGATATTTGAAGGTGGCTATCATATCTCGTCTCAGGCCATATCTTAGCCATAAACAGTTATCCAGGCTAAACATACTCAGTTCCATTAACTGTTCCCCATAAAGCTTGGTTTCCAGACCCTTAATCATCTTGGTTGCCCTCTGCACACGTTCAACATCCTGTCAACATCCTTTTCATTTTATTTTTTTATTTTTATAATATTTTATTAAGTTTTATCAACAGAAAAGTTCAGAAAAATACAAAAACAGAAAAATACAAAATTACAAAATACAAAAATACAAACATTAAACACAAAAAAGAAAAAGAAAAAACACATATAAAAGAAAACAAAACTCCCTCTTTTTTAATTTCTCATCTTTAGTTAACTTATTTTCTTGACTTCCTCACGCCTCCCTTTTTTGTATCCCTTTTAAAAATTGGTTCAGCAAATTCATATCCAATTTAGCTTATCTATTATCAATTCCATCTTACATTTTACCTTGTTGCTAGAACCCCTTCAGTTCATTTCAACATCATCAGCATTCAAAAAGTTTACAATATTTCTGTAAATAAGTTTTAAATTTCCTCCAATCTTCTTCCACACGCTCTTCTCCCTGGTCTCGAATTCTGCCAGTCATTTCCGCCATTTCCATATAGTCTATTAACATCCTTTTTAAACTGTGTTGTCCAGAACTGGACACAGTACTCCAGGTGTATTCTGATCAAGGCAAAAGAGAGCAAAACTATCACTTCCATCGATCGGAACACTATACGGTGGTACCTCGGGTTACATACGCTTCAGGTTACAGACTCCGCTAACCCAGAAATAGTGCTTCAGGTTAAGAACTTTGCTTCAGGATGAGAACAGAAATTGTGTTCCGGTGGTGCGGCAGCAGCAGGAGGCCCCATTCGCTAAAGTGGTGCTTCAGGTTAAGAACAGCTTCAGGTTAAGAACAGACCTCCAGAACGAATTAAGTACTTAACCTGAGGTACCACTGTATTTCTGTTGATGCAGCATAGAATAGCACTAGCTAGTCATCCAAGTCATTTACAAAGACGTTGAACAACCATGAGCCCAGGACAGAATTGTGTCGCAACCCCACTTACCACTTTTTTCCAGGATGGCAAGGAACTATTAGTGAGCAGTCTTTGGGTTCAGTCAGTCAACCAGCTACAAATCCACCTAAAAATGACCTCATCCAGACCACATTTTACCAGCTCCTCTGCAAGAATATCATGGCTGATTTTGTCAAAAGCCTTACTGAAAGCTCCTTCCACAGCATTCCCTTGCTCCCCCAAGCTTAATAAAAAAAAATGGAAATGTGATTCATCTGGCATGACTTGGTTTTGAGAAACCTATGCTGGGTCTATTACTATCACTGCATCATTTTCTAAGTGCTAACAGACAGACTGTTTAGGATCTATCCTGGTATCAACATCAAGCTGAAGCATATGTAACCTGAGGTACCACTGTAAAAGGTAAGTGTGCAAGAATTTAGGGTCACATATTAATGGTACAGTACGCATAGCTTAAATTTGCCAAAAAGTGTTCTTCCAAGTGCCCATCTTCAAAGAAGACCACTGGACACCATCCCATAATACTGGATGAGGGAACTGAAAACCAATTGTTGCAGTCCCAGTTATATATATGTAGTAGCTTTTTCAAAGCCCTTTCGTGTTGGAAATGTCCTTTGACAGCTGTTTGTACAGCTGGAAATTGTGGGTGGGTGTTTGGTTTAGGGTTTTGGATTTTACTTGTGTTTTGTTGGCCTGTTTTATTTATTTGTAAACCGCCCTGGGATGTTTACTGAGTAAGGGTGGCTTAGAAGTGCAGTCGATCAATCGACCGACCAATCAATCAATCAATCAATCAATGCTCTGTAAGAGTTGCTGCAGTGTGGCATTGACATTCATCCCGTAGTCAAGAATGTTGGTCAGCTTTATATTTAGTCTCCAGAGTTGACTTACACAAAATTACCGAAGCTATGAAAGCAGAACAGTCATGAGATGCGGCTGGTTGGTACTACTGGTCCTTTAAAAAGAATGGTAGGGACTGCCAAAATTCGCTTATCAGTCCCATGTCCAGAGCAGATAAATGCCAGTGCCTGTGGTACTGCTGGTCAATAAGGAATGAGAGCTTTTGATTGCAAAAATACAGGGCCACTGGGCTGAGGACAGAGCCAAGACAAAATTTGGAGATACACTGTCAAGAGCCAGAGTGGAACCTGATGCATTGTGGGTGAACAATCTGGACAGAGGCAACTCCAGATGGTGGTTCGTTTTCTGGGGGTCCAAGCATACTCCAATTCTCAACTAACATAGGGTCTCTCTTCAAGGTCACTGCCTTGTCTGGTCCACAGACCTCTGTCCTTCCAGATTAAGAGACTTGGCCCAAGGCATCCACAAAGCCTATCCACAAAGTAGCCAGGACTGTGGGTTTTGGTGGCTGGCTAGATCACTGTTCTGGTTGCCTGACAGAAATAGGGCATAATTTTTCTGCCCAGACTGGTGAAACAGAGAATGATCTGGTTGAAAGCCCCCACTCCCACCCCCTGAATTAGTCAACGGCATTCTGAAAACGAAAACAAGGGGGGAAAGGAACTGACCAGCTGGAGGAATGAAACAGAGTAAGGTGAGGCAATAAGAATCACTTAGTTGTCAGAAATAGGAGATCATGAAGAATAATTGCGCAGGACCCTACTGTGCTCTGGGGGGAGAGAGGGAGGGAGGGACTGGGACTGTGTGTGTGTGTGTGTGTGTGTGTGTGTGTGTGTGTGTGTGTAGATCTGTGCTTTGCAATAGGAAATGCTTTATTAGCTGGCAGTGGTGGAGAAAAGCCAAGCAGGAAGAGGCAGTAATAAGAAACATTTTTAACTTCTCTCCCACCTCCAGAGCTTGCCAAACCACTGCTTTCAGAGCGAGAGGGAAAGTGCAGAGGGGACTGACTGTAGAAAAGAATCCTGGCTCCTGCTCCCCATTTAATCAACCCTGCTTTCGATACGCCGGCCTCCTCCCTGGGATACGCTTTGCCAGAAAGGAGCTTTAGACTGAATCAGGGGACGCTGCGCCTTTAAAGTTGGAAAATTCAGGAAGGTTCGCACGGTCATCGGAAAGGAGACCCATGATTCTGTATCAGGCCAGGCATCCGAGAATGATGAGGAGCTGCCCAGGGTGATCTAAATACATGCATCTGCTGGTGTTTTTAAAAAAACAACAACACTTCAGACTTTGGTACCGAAGAAAACTTTTAGCCGAGGCCCGTTGAAAGCAGGAAGGCAGCAGGATACAGGACGTGCCTAAGCTTCACTCTCTTCCACCTACATAGACTTCTGGGTAAGTCGGATTCAATGTTTTCTGACATTTTCATTTTTACTTGAGGGGGGATTTTTTAAAAGAAGCTGTCAAGCAAAACAGGAATTTCTAAGATCCGATCTTTAGGCACCAGGCCCCACATAAAAGAATGGAGAAAAGGTTGAAATGTATCACTGCTGAAATCAAATTCCTAGCAGCATTTAGCATCTTCGGTTTTCTCTAGCCTGGCTCTCAGACAGGACAGACCGGCTCCCTTGAGCTCCTCCACAAAACCAACTGGCCATTGCTTGGACTCTTGTTGAGCTCAGCTCAGCTGGGGATTATGGCGAAATCCTTGGGCAAAACTGCCACAAGGACAATGCTAGACAGCAGACCAATTCGCGGAGAAAAATCGAAACAGATGTTTCCAGGGTGGGTTGAAATATTTCATTTGTGGATCGTGGGAATCTGGGGGGGGGGGGTTGCCAGACCACTGGCAGTGAAAGCTGACCACAATAATAATTATGACTTTTTTATTTATACCCCGCCCATCTGGCTGGGTTTCCCCAGCCACTCTGGGTGGCCCCCTTCAGAATATTAAAAACACAATAAAAGATCAGACATTAAAAACTTCCCTAAACAGATGTCTTCTAAAAGTCAGATAGTTGTTTATTTCCCTGACATCTGATGGGAGGGTGTTCCACAGGGCGGGCGCCACTACTGAGAAGGCCCTCCGCCTGGTTCCCTATAACCTTACTTTTCGCAGTGAAGGAACCTCCAGAAGGCCCTTGGAGCTGGCCCTCAGGCTGAACGATGGGCGTGGAGATGCTCCTTCAGGTATAAGAGCAGCTGTAAGAGGATTGTAATGGGACGCGGGTGGCGCTGTGGGTTAAACCACAGAGCCTAGGACTTGCCATTCAGAAGGCCGGCGGTTCGAATCCCTGTGGCGGGGTGAGCTCCCATTGCTCGGTCCCTGCTCCTGCCAACCTAGCGGTTCGAAAGCACGTCGAGTGCAAATAGATAAATAGGTACCACTCTGGCGGGAAGGTAAACGGCGTTTCTGTGCGCTGCTCTGGTTTGCCAGAAGTGGCTTAGTCATGCTGGCCACATGACCTGGAAGCTGTACGCCGGCTCCCTCGGCCAGTAAAGTGAGATGAGCACTGCAACCCCAGAGTCGGCCACGACTGGACCTAATGGTCAGGGGTCCCTTTACCTTTTAAGAGGATTTATGGCAGTGGTGGAGAACCTTGTGCCTTCCAGATGTGTTTAGACAACAACACACATTGCCTTGGACCATTGGCCATGTTAGCTGGGCCTCATGGCAGTAGAGAGTCCCAACAACATGTAGAGGGTCACTGGCTCCCCCCCCCCCCATTGCAGTGATTTTGTCTCTGTCTTCATCTGAAATTGATAGGCATGTCCGTTAAAAATATAGTTAGTGTAGCATTCTTGAACACAGTGAAAGGGCAACCTGACAAAGCACAGGATACAACTTTATTATTCCAGGTAGTATAGAGAAATTCCTAAAATTCCAGGTAGTATAGAGAAATTTCCTAACTGACTGGTTCCTGAGGAAGCTACAGTTAAGTCAGCTACCACTGCAGATGTGAGTCGTTGCACAGGATTCAAAAGCGGAAGCCCTGTTCAAAGGCTTCCACCTGCACAATGGGGCTATTCCCCCCTCTCCTCCCCCATGCGCCCCCCCTAAAATTGGCTGGATGCAGGGAAGGAGTCCGAAGAACCACCAGAACATTATGCAGGGAATGGAGAAGAGGATTGCTCCATCTGGCAATCAAACAATTGCCTTAGTGAGATGCTAAATTCCTCCCATGTTGCAGGAAAACAGAGCTGAAAGGAGGAGGTTGCAGGAGGATGGTAGTGGGTGGGGTAAGGGTTAAGCACTCCCCCCCCGCCTCATTTTTCCACTTCAAATCATATCCTCCCCCTTCTGTTTTTGCAGCTGTTTGGCAAAGGCTCATATTCATAGGCCTAGGTTTGCACCCCAGTGTCTGGTTCCAGCTAGGAACAGACGAATCTATCAATTTTGCTTTCTCTCAGTTTTCCTACCTTAAGTTCAATTCTCTGCATTTCCACACCAGTCTGTGAATTTATTTAAGTTTGCAAAAATTTGTTAGCGTCATGGTACAGATTTGCCCTAATAGTCACACCTTTATGCAATTTTGCCTAATACAGTGGTGCCTCGCAAGACGAAATTAATCTGTTCCGCGAGTCTCTTAGTCTAGCAGGTTTTTTGTCTTGCGAAGCAACCCTATTAGCGGCTTAGCAGATTAGCGCTATTAGCGGTTTAGCAGCTATTAAAGGCTTAGCGGCTATTAAAGGTTTAGCGGATTAGCGGCTAAAAGGCTATTAGTGGCTTAGAAAAAGGGGGGGAGCGGAAAAAAATCGGAACACTCGCAAGACGTTTTCGTCTTGCAAAGCAAGCCCATAGGGAAAATCGTCTTGCGAAGCAGCTCAAAAACGGAAAACCCTTTCGTCTAGTGGGTTTTCCGTCTTGCGAGATATTCATCTTGCGGGGCACCACTGTACTGTACACATAACTTTTGTGAGCAAAAGCAAATCTCATTTTATTTCCGTTCATGACAACAGAAACTATGCTGTGATTTACATCAGTTTCTACAATGCAAAACTGCGCATGCTCAGAGTATTTCTGCAAATCACATTTTCCTCGACCACTGTCCAGGCTGACTGGGGCTGATTAGAGTTGTAGTGTAGCAACATCTGGAGAGACACAAACATCTGGTCTAACACATCAGGAATGTAGACACCCTTGTAAAGTGTGGAATGGCGGGTGGGAATGTGAATTGTGTGCTTCACAACTAAAGTAATACATATGCCTATCTAAGGGAGCCCCTGTAAGGCCATTGGATCAGATCAGTTTATTTGTACCTAGCCATCACAGCTTCTCAAAACAAAAGTTTAGCAGTGTAAAAGTAGCACAAGATGACATCAGGCCTATTGAAGGCTTTCTATTCCCGCAGGCATTTTAACGAAATTCTGGTTTTATAGTTTTATCTGGTTTTTATCTTTTTGCACCCTGATTAGAGTTGATTATAATTAAGTGGCATATACAGTGGTGCCCCGCAAGACGAATGCCTCGCAAGACGGAAAACTCGCTAGACGAAAGAGTTTTCCGTTTTGGAGGTGCTTCGCAAAACGAATCTCCTATGGGATTGCTTCGCAAGACGACAATGTCTTGCGAGTTCCTGCTGGTTTTTTTTTCCTTCCCCCCCCCCTTTTTCTAAGCTGCTAAGCTGCTTATCAGCTGATCCGATCAGCAGATAAGCTGCTAAAAGCCTCTAATAGCCTCTAATAGTGCTAATAGCGCTAATCCGCTAATCCTTCAATGGGCTTGCTTCGCAAGACGAAAAAAACCGCTAGACGAAGAGAATCACAGAACGGATTCTTTTCGTCTTGCGAGGCACCACTGTAAATTGTTCAGATAAGTAAATAAAACTCAGACCTGAGCAAAACTATTGCAGTAAGCCCACAATTTGCATGCATTTAACTTGTGCGCATTTAGCTTTACGCGCGTGGCAAAAAATTGTAAAACAATTAAAAAGAGGGCAGAAAGGGTACAGGGTTCCAGGGAAAATGAGGTTTGGCTATATGCAGTGCTATTTTTCTAGAAAAAGATGTGCCGGAACTCACCATGAACGCCTCTCTTGTTCTCTAATAATGGCAATGGCGCCCAACTGAGAGGTGCCGGAACTGAGTTCCAGAGAGTTCCTGCTGAAGAAAAAGCCCTGACTATGCACAGTTTTGGCTTTAGATGCAATCCCCAGAACAATTCAGCATTAAACATATTAATTCATCACATTACATATATAAATCAAGCCTATTTGGTACTTGCAAGCTTTTTCCAATTAATTTAACTTAGCGTATTTAACTAAATAAGCATTAAATTTCTTCCATTCTTCCTGGTACTCCTCCTCATTGTGGTCACGGACTCTTCCGGTCAAGTCGGCTAGCTCCAAAAAATCCACCATCTTCATCTGCCATACTTCCACAGTTGGTACTTCTTGCATTTTCCATTTCTTAGCTAGTAAAATTTGAGCAACAGTTGTGACATACAAAAATAATTTAACATCTTTCTTGGGCAATTCTAAACCTGTTAACCTGTGACTCTAGGTGTCCTCTTAGGCCACCTACATTTTTAGGGCACTATGATACCACTTTAAACAGTTGTGTCTTCTTCTCCCCCAAAGAACTCTGGGAGCTGTAGTTTTATGGATGCTGAAAATGGTTAGGAGGTCCCTATTTCCCTCCCAGAGCTGTGGCTGGTGTAATAATAAATCCCTCTTCACAGGAAACTCCGAGAGTTGTAGCACTGTTAGCGGAAGAGGGGCCTGCCAACAAAGACTCTCCTCCCTGGAAGAGAGGGGAGTGGTTGTGGGCAGGAGACTGAGCTCCGCCCCTGGTAGGGGGCATTAGCCTCCTCCCCTCCTTACCTGGCTGGCACCCACGCCCACCAGAGGTAGCCAACCAGGTGCCTCCGGGGGGGCGTGTGTAGCAGCTTAATGCTGTGGTGCCAGCTCCGCCTCCCCCTCATTCATCGTCGTCCCTCAGCGAGTCACACACCCTCCACTCCCATTTAGCTCAGGGTCTAGGTTTTTGGCCTTGCTATGGACCTTAGGTTGGTCGCCCCGGTTGTCTGGGGGGCCTGGTAGGAATTTTTCCATTAGGCATTAGGCCTTTTGGTTTTTTTCGCCTACCTCGTAGCAATCGTCACAACTTTTGTGGTATTGGTGGGTAGGTTAGGCATTGGATTCGTGTTTTGTGCTGTGTCAAGGGCTAGGTGTGGCCATCGCCTATGCTATCTACCGTGGGTTATTCCGTTAAAGGAAACTGGCGGTCGTGTATTCCGTCCGATGCCTGCTTGGCGGGAGGCCATGGCACGACCCTCGGTGACATCAGGGGGTGAGCCTATAGTTGGATGAGCATCAACAGGCTCCACCTACTGTTGAATAAACCCACCACCTATAGTCATCCAATGCCTAAGCCAATACCTTTTCACTGCTGTAATCAATAAAGTTGTGGCCTTTTCTTGCCCATTAACCTTATATCACGTGTCCTTGTGTATTTATTTCACATAGCGGGGTCGGGCCCTCGATCCACAATTCTCAAGTACAACTCCCAGAATTGGTTAGGGGAAGCCATGACTGTTTAACGTGGCATCGTAGCACCTTAAAAGCATGGTGCAGATGTGACTTTAGGTTGCGAATCTGTCACCCAGTTGTGTACACTTCACTCCATCACAGGCACTTGGCTTTTAAAAACAGCTGGTCATTGCAGGGAGGACTGCACCCGTGGGAAATTCTCCAGCCCCTAACCTTGAAACAAGGCCAAATATCATCCTTGAAGTCACACACCCTGGATTTATTTTTTTAATTTAAAAAAGGAACCAAGTCATGAGTACTATTTTGGCCCTCAAAAAGCGGAACCAACAAATGCGTTGGAGGTTTCCAGCCACAGAACCGTACTTGGCGTTTATAGAGGACTTTTCTTCTTATCATCTTCTCAGCAATCCTTACAAAGATCCTACAACGAGTATTATACTCGTGACATATTACAGATTGGGATGGGGGCAGAAGTAGCCAGCCCAGCAGCAGGGGGGCAGGTCAGGGGCTGCATTGCTGACTTGGTTTGCCAACACCGCACACCACTTCCGTTAATAATAAAAGAATAATAATAATTTATTATTTATACCCCAGCCACTCTGGGTGGCTTCCAACAGAATATTAAAATACAGTGGTGCCTCGCAAGACGAAAAGAATCCGTTCTGTGATTCTCTTCATCTAGCGTTTTTTTCGTCTTGCGAAGCAAGCCCATTGACGGATTAGTGGATTAGCGCTATTAGCGGCTTTTAGCGGCATATCTGCTGATCGGATCAGCTGATAAGCGGTTTAGCGGCTTAGAAAAAGGGGGGGAGGGAAAAAAAACAGCAGGAACTCGCAAGACATTGTCGTCTTGCGAAGCAAGCCCATAGGAGATTTGTTTTGCGAAGCACCTCCAAAATGGAAAACCCTTTCGTCTAGCGGGTTTTCCGTCTTGCGAGGCATTCGTCTTGCGGGGCACCACTGTACAATAATCTATTAAACATTGAAAGCTTCCCTAAACAGGGCTGCCGTCAGATGTCTTCTAAAAGTCTGGTAGTTGTTTTTCTATTTGACATCTGGTAGGAGGACGTTCCACAGGGCGGGTGCCACTACCGAGAAGGCCCTCTGCCTGGTTCCCTGTAACTTGGCTTCTCTCAGCAAGGGAACCACCAGAAGGAAATATACTCGGAGTTGAGTGTGAATTTCATGCTCCTTATTCAGCTCATAGTAGCAATGAATGAAACTTTCCCTAAAACGTCTAGCTATATACAGCATACACATTATTTACACAATGGGCCCCGTGTGATTGGCTAATTCCAGGCTGCTCCTATAGGCCAATCAGGTTGCGGATTCACTTCCTCCAGAAGCCTGATTGGCTGCTCCTGCAGGCCAATCAGGTTGCGGATTCACCTTCTCCAGAAGTCTGATTGGCCTCTCCTGCATGCCAATCAGGTCGCTGATTCACTTCCATCTGGAGCTGGATTGGGTGGCTCCTATGGACCAATCAGACTGCTGAATTCTGGCTCCTATTGGTCTAGGATTCAGCTCAGTACATAACATGTAGCGTTCATTCTGATTCGTTTGTGGGGAGGTTATATGATGTTGTGTCGAGCACATGTCATCCCACACTTTTTAGTGCTTTTTCCCATCACTTTCCTTATAGCAAAATCTGGGCGTGGGTTTGGATATGTGCGGGTGTGGGGATTGTTTGTTACACAAGAGTGCCAAGTCAACTTTCATTGTGCCGTCCGAATTATCCACTATGTGGCTGAATCCCAGCAGTGACAAAGGTACAAAGAGGAGGTCCTGTGAGTGTGGAAATGGGGATCCGTTCCCGTAAGCAAGCTGGCAAGCAGGAAATGTGGCTTACGAGGAAACCTGCCAAATTCTGCCTGCGGTGGAGCAACTGTGCAATTGCTTCACCATGCGGCCGGCTCACAAGCCTCAAACCGCAATGACCGCTGCATTTTTTCTGGTGTGTGGCTTCAGTGCACCCACATCAGCACATGCCAAATGTTAGCACCCGTTCCATTCAGCAGCAAAATCCTGCACTGGCAGCAAGTTCCGACTTGTATAATCAGTTCCACTTCCTGCTCAGCTTCAGGTCATTTAAGGGGTTTTTAAATGTCAAAAACGATGACCGTACGATGAGCCCTGCTGATTTGGAACAAGGGTCATTCTAGTGTAGTATCCTGCGTCCCATGCAATGGCCAACCAAATATCTCTGGAAAGCTCACTGGCAGGGCATGAGGGCAATAATGGCCCTCTCCTGCTTTTGTTCCCAACAACTGGCCTTCAGAGGCACACTGAATTGGGGGGGGGGTTCATTTACCTGTCAGGCATGCGGGTGGCGCTGTGGTCTAAACCACAGAGCCTAGGGCTTGCCGAACGGAAGGTCGGCGGTTCGAATACCCGCGACGGAGTGAACTCCTATTTCTCGGTCCTAGCTCCTGCCCACCTAGTAGTTCAAAAGCACGTCAAGTGCAAGTAGATAAATAGGTACCGCTCCAGCGGGAAGGTAAACAGTGTTTCCGTGCGCTGCTCTGGTTCTCCAGAAGCGTCTTAGTCATGCTGGCCACATGACCCGGAAGCTGTCTGCAGACAAATGCCAGCGCCCTCGGCCTATAGAGCAAGATGAGCGTGCAACCCCAGAGTCATCCGCGACTGGACCTAACGGTCAGGAGTACCTTTACCTTTATTTACCTGTCATGACCAAGAAGAACCATTGGTAGAGCTATACTCCATGCATTTGTCTGTTGTTGTTGTTTAGTCATTTAGTCGTGTCCGACTCTTCGTGACCCCATGGACCAGAGCACGACAGGCACTTCTGTCTTCCACTGCCTCCCGCAGTTTAGTCAAACTCATGCTGGTAGCTTCGAGAACACTATCCAACCATATCGTCCTCTATCGTCCCCTTCTCCTTGTGCCCTCCATCTTTCCCAACATCAGGGTCTTTTCCAGGGAGTCTTCTCTTCTCATGAGGTGGCCAAAGTATTGGAGCCTCCGCTTCAGGATCTGTCCTTCCAGTGAGCACTCAAGGCTGATTTCCTTAAGAATGGAGAGGTTTGATCTTCTTGCAGTCCATGGGACTCTCATGAGTCTCCTCCAGCACCATAATTCAAAAGCATCAATTCTTCGGCTATCAGCCTTCTTTATAGTCCAGCTCTCACTTCCATACATCACTACTGGGAAAACCATAGCTTTAACAATACGGATGTCTCTGCTTTTTAAGATGCTGTCTAGGTTTGTCATTGCTTTTCTCCTAAGAAGCAGGCGTCTTTTAATTTTGTGGCTGCTGTCACCATCTGCAGTGATCTAGTGACCAAAAATACAGGTATTCGGTTCCCATTAGCATGCAATAGATGACTGGGATTATCAGATAGATAGATAGATAGATAGATAGATAGATAGATAGACCATTGAAGTGATGCTATGGCAATCCATTCAAAAGCTGTTAAGTGCACACACACACACACTATTATTATTATATTTGCTGTCATAGCTACGACATCCTTTATCCCCTCCTGCAAGAACCGCCCATGCCAGGTCACGGAAATCCCACTTCCTGACTGCTGGAGATTCCAGTGCGTTAGCCCTGAAGAGGCCCTGGGCTTTGTTCTGGCAGCTTGTGGCAAAAAGCATGCTTCTTAGTAGAACATGGGACGATTAAGCAGATGTAATGAAAAAATAAATACATTACAGTAAGTTCTTTTAATTGGCAAATCCGAAGGTGCAGTAAACATTCGCCCTTGTGGCTATATAAATAGAAATATTTATTTAATGTCATAAAAAGGGAAGGGGAGAGAAAGAGAGAGATGCTGCATTCCTGTTATCCACTTGTACCAGATTGCTATTGCTCACCCTTCTGCCTCAGGGTGAATTTGCAGAAGTCAATACCTGAGGTTGACAGGTTCTGAGCATCACTTGATTTTACGCTAGGCGGCTTCCTGGCTGCACACAGACTGGTCCGGGAAAATTAACTTGAGACTGGATGAAGAGCTGCCACCAATCATTTGTGGACAGTAGGCTACAGGATGAGATATCTTTATTTTAACAATTATTCTTATTGATTTTTCAAGTTTCGATACATAATATGTAAATGAGAAGAAAACACATTCAATAACATGAACTACATAGTAAGATACTGTAAGAATACGATGTGATTTCACCTGGTTTGGGACCAGAACTCATTCCTGTTTAGGGAAGCTTTTAATGTTTGATGCGTTACTGTATTTTAATATTTTGTTGGAAACCGCCCAGAGTGGCTGGGGAAGCGCAGCCAGATGGGCAGGGTATAAATAAATTATCATCATCATCATCATCATTGGCTGCATCCACATAAAACGCTGGCCATAAATCATGGTCGGGGAACTTATTCTACACACAACCTACACACTGGGACGTGCAGGTCAGGCAGTCCACACTTTACTCCTCCCTTTCTAGCGTGGGGAAACAAACTTAAGAGTGGCTGGCTGACTGCTACAAACCAGCACTCATTGGTTTTTATCTCCAGATGTAACACAAACGGAAGCCAAGGTTTGTTCTTGTTTTCCAGCTCACATGGCATGGTTGGAGGAATCAGATAGCAAGTGCTGGTTTGCACGTAATAGCAAGCCATCAGCTCCATTATATGTTTCCCCACTCCAGAAAGGGTGGAGCAAAGTGAGGACTGCTCAAAGCGCATTCACAAGCACAGACTGACTGACTTCCCTAATATTGGTTTATTGCCAGTGTTACAGCCAAACTTGATGGTTGTCAGAATGTGCTGTGGCAATGCGTTTTGTGGGCCCATGTGCAGAGCTGGAGAAGCAATTCAATTCTGTTTGCCTTTCGGTGAGAAACTACCCAATCTGTGCTTCTCGAATCAATATGCAAACCGAAACACAGCTATCTTTCAAAATCTGCATGTCTCCAAATTTTGCAGTGAGGTTCTCTAGCCAACCAACGAATACAAAAATACATATACTGGGGGGAAATGTGTGTAAAATGCATATATTAGTGAAAATAACATACAAAAATGCCCTTTACAGGAAGTTGCTTTCAAAAATGTGTACATTAGTAAAAACTGTGTACAAATACCTGGTTATTAAGAGAAATTCACATTGAAATACTAACAATTTTTCACGAGCAATTTTTATCTTTTAAAAAAATCACAAATTGCTGCAGGAATGTGAGAGAATTGAATTTATGATGGGGAAAATGCAAAACTTAAAGAATCCAAATGGACAGATTCTTCATCCCTACCCATATGTTATTTGCCACAAAATTTGTGACGGTGAGTTTCCTCTGTAGCTTCCTTTGGCTTGACAGAGGGCAAAACAGTATGCACACAACTTTTCACCTATCTCCTTCTCTGTACAAGGGCTGTAAAAAAGATGCAGGTGGCCCTGTGGTCTAAACCACGGAGCCTGTTAAGCTTGCTGATCGGAAGGTCAATGGTTCGAATCCCAGCGACGGGGTGAGCTCCCGTTGCTCTGTCCCAGCTCCTGGGGTAAAAAACCTCCACAATTTCAACCCTAAAAAAAAGCTCAACAACTTCAGTCCTAAAAAAAGGGTTTGGTTGGCTCTTTGGTCGGCCCTCACGGCCCTTCACTTCATCAAATATGGCCCTCTTTGAAAAAAGTTTGGCCACCACTGAAGTAGATAAATAGGTACCGCTGCGCCGGGAAGGTAAACGGCATTCCTGTGCGCTCTGGGTTCCATTATGGGGTCATGTTGTGCCAGAAGCGGTTTAGTCATGCTGGCCACATGAGCTGGAAAGCTGTTTGTGGACAAACACCGGCTCCCTCAGCCTGAAAGCAAGATGAAGACCACAACCCTATAGTCGCCTTTGACTGGACGTAACTGTCCAGGGGTCCTTTACCTTTTTAAATGGGCTGTGATGGAGCCGATTTATAGAAATGCTCGATTTGACGATTCCCTGGTCTCATTCAAGAAGGATCTGGAGAGCAGTAGACACGAGAAGGCGCCTCTTTGGCGCATCCTCCAGAGACTTTGATGCAGACAGTGTCTATGAGAACTAGAGATCAGGCCAGTTGTGAAATGACGAGGTCACAAGGTTCCCTATCCCGGACAGAAAAATCTGGGATTCAGCAGCTGGAGCAAAGGCAATGCTGAAGTGTTGTAGCTGCCGGGCTGTCCAAGAGGATGAAAATGAGCAGAAATAGAGAACAGAGTGGGAGGAAAGATGATAGACAGAAAATGTCTCTATTGAGCATCCAGTCTGATTTGTCAGCGGGGCAGTTGTACGACAATGAGTATTTATCCTGATTTATGTTTACATACATTCCCATTAATCATTTATTCCTCCCACACTTTCCAGGCCGCAAAAAGGCCAATTCTCTTTTAAAGTGGATTTGTTGTGCTGGGGAAACAGAGCCCTTTAATCCATAATTGCCTGTGCAAAGCTCTGGTATGCACCTGAAACTTGCAAAAAGAGTCACAGTCTGGAGGTACACTTGAGTGATGGATAAATGCATTCAAAGGTGTGGAATGAACTAATTGTTATGGAAGGCGTATAACTATCCTGCTGCAAGCAGATCAAATGGATGCTGATGGTTGTATAACCAGTGCTATTTTTTAAGGAAAAAGAGGTGCCAGAACTCACCAAGATTGCCTCCCTTGTCCTCTTATAACATACCCTCCAACATTTCTCTTATGAAAATATGGATGGCCTAAGGCAGGCATGAGGGACGCGGGTGGCCCTGTGGGTTAAACCACAGAACCTAGGACTTGCTGATCAGAAGGTCGGTGGTTCAAATCCCCGCAACAGGGTGAGCTCCCGTTGCTCGGTCCCTGCTCCTGCCAACCTAGCAGTTTGAAAGCACGTCAAGTGCAAGTAGATAAATAGGTGCCGCTCCGGTGGGAAGGTAAACGGCGTTTCCGTGCGCTACTCTGGCCACATGACCCGGAAGCTGTACGCCGGCTCCCTCGGCCAATAAAGCGAGATGAGCGCCGCAACCCCAGAGTCGGTCACGACTGGACCTAATGGTCAGGGGTCCCCGCTTCCAGGGTCTAATTTGGCCTGCTGGTTGGTTTAATCCGGCCCCTGTGACAGTTTATTTCCTGGGGTAAAATCCTAAAAAAACCTCCACAACTTCAACCCTAAAAGAAGGTCAGCAACTTCAGTCCTAAAAAAAGGTCAATAACTTTGTGGTTAAATCCCCCAAAACTCAACAACTTCAATCCTAAAAATAGGTCAACAACTTTGCTCGGCCCTCATGCATGTTCATTTCATCAAATCTGGCCCTCTTTGAAAAAAGTTTGGATACCCCTGGCTTAAGGAAAAGCGGGACATTCTGGGATCAAATCAGAAACCAGGGCTGCTTTTGTAAATCTAGGACTGCCCCTGGAAAACAGGGACACTTGGAAGGTCTGTTATAATGGCAAGAGGTGCCAGAACTGTGTTCCTGCAAGTTCCGGCTGAAAAAAGCCCTGTGTATAATAACCTCCATGCAAACAAACCAGAACAAATGCTCAGTCTAACCTATGTATATGCTTTGGGCAAGCAAATCAAGTTGCATGCTCAGTAAACAGGTTGTCTGGAGGAGCCCAAAGACTGAAATGGGGGGGGGGGCGTTGTGCCAGAGAAGAGAGGGGAGGACCAGGTCTCGATACAGACTTCTGATCTGCGAGGAGCCAACATTCCCTTTGTACAGAATCTTGATCTTAGTCTTCCTTTCTGATATCACTATTTACAGGCCAATGTTCCCTGAGCTTTAGCCTCAACTTCCCCTCCACCGGCAAAAACAAAGCAAGCTGTTTCTGGGGGAGTTTCTATTCTTCCAAGGCTGGAGCCGTGCAGCATATGCCTTTCTCTGATAGATCTTTGCAGACTGGTTGAACTCCCTTTGCTTGCATATCTCCCTTTCCACCCCCAAACATCAAGGACAGAATCTATACAATCTTGATTCCTGTCCGGGCTGCAACGCCCTGACTACACGCTGGAATTCTTGAATAGCAGGAAGCTGAGTGGTGACTTGTTTATGCTAGGAATTTGTGGGCGACGCAGGACAAGAACGGTCTCAGACTCTCAGGACCCAAATTTTGCCTGTATTGACGAAGGGGAAGCTTGCAGGAATTGGAAGGGGCATGGGTGAGGTCAAGACTCCCATGGGCTTAGCTTGGCAAGAGTTTCTGTTTCACAAGGAAATGAACAAACAAGCAATCCAAAAAAACAAAACAGAAAAGCCCACCCAACCGCCTTCCCACTCCTGTCTCTTCAGTGGAGCAGCTGGAAGATTTCTGGATTCCTGCAAAGAGTATTTTTATGTTAGTGATAAGCCTGCGACAAAACCCCTGAGTCCCTGAAATCAACAGCTGGCCTCAGCTCATGGAGATACAGAAGGGACAGCTTGGAGCACAGCCAGGCAGCGTAGCACGAAAAAGAATCCAATCGCACAACAGTGCAGGATGAACTCAGCATCCTTTGAGGCCAGATCTTTCCAAGAAGCAAAATTAGAAACTCTTCTCTCCTTTAAAAACAACAAAAGTGAAAACCAGTACAGTGGAACCTGGAGTCAAACGGAATCCGTTCCAGAAGTCTGTTCAACTTCCAAAACCAAGGTGCAGCTTCCGATTGGCTGCAGGAAGTTCCTGCAGCCAATCAGAAGCCGTGGAAGCCCGGTCAGACGTTCGGGTTCCAAAGAACGTTCGCAAACCGGAACGCCGGTTCGCAGCATTTGGGAGCCAAAACGTTTGACTTGCAAGGTGTTTGGGATCCAAGGTACGACTGTATATCCACAATTGCAGCTCAGAACACTCCCCATGTGATGGGCAGGTTTTCTAATTTAGCACACCATCATCTCCAGATAGGGTTTTATCATGAAGAGTCAGTGAATAGAAGACAGTGGCTGCTCAAAAGCCTGCCTTCTCTTTGCAGACCTACCTGCAGAATAGCTCCCTGCCCAACACCTTTGTGCTAAACATGAACGACGAGAAGTGCTGTTCTCATTTGGACAAGACATCCTGTTCTCTGAAGGATGCCTTCTTGCTTCTAATAGTGACCTGATTCTTCTGGTTAACTGTGCTGGCATCCTCTAGTCCCCCACAGCACTGCAGCCTGCCTTCAGCCAGCCTGCCCAAGATGGAGCCCGGTCTTCCTTTTTCCTTCTTCCTAGAACACTCACTAAAAACTCTCTTGTCCTGTCACCTCACACCCTGCCAACCTTCCAAACTCCCAGTCTCTGTTCACACCTCAAGGCAAGGGGGAAGGAGAGTTCTTTTGCATTACTAGTGGCTCTCAAAGGCCCTGTATTCTTTTCGTAATGGTCCTAGCTTGGCCAGGTCATTTTGCATAGGCTTGCTCAGGAATTCCTCTGCACCTTGTCTTTCTCCTTTCATACCCCAAATAATCAAAATCCTACCATTTATTAATTTCTAGGATTTAGAGGGTACCACCCCCAAATCTATAAGTATGCAGTCGTACCTTGGAAGTCAAACAGAATCTGTTCCGGAAGTCCATTTGACTTCCAAAACGTTTGGAAACCAAAGCGCAGCTTCTGATTGGCTGCAGGTAGCTCCTGTAGCCAACCGGAATCTGTGGAAGCCCCATCAGACGTTTGGCTACCAAAAATAGTTCGCAAACTGGAACAGTCATTTCCGGGTTTGCGGCGTTCGGGAGCCAAAACGTTCGCCTTGCAAGGCCTTTGGGATCCAAGGTACGACTGTATAACACTATGGTCAGTGTTCCCCATCAGTTCAACAAGACTCAACTTCGCACACCAGGTCCTGAGAGATTAAGACTGTGGTCACCTCCCCTCCGTTTGGTTCCATGCCCCACATATTCTAGGGCAGACATCTGAAGGCAGCCCTGTTTAGGGAAGCTTTTAATGTTTGATGTATCACTGTATTTTAATATTTGGTTGGAAGCCGCCCAGTGTGGCTGGGGAAGCCCAGCCAGATAGGCGGGGTATAAATAATAAATTATTATTATTATTATTATTATTATTATTATTATTATTATTATTACTGAATACATTTAAAAATAGGTAAATGTATAAATCTCCATGTAGCATATCTTTGGTGAGACAAATGCTGTTATCCTATGTGTCTGAAATGTTCTTTCAGGATCCCCTTCCTTAACTCATTCTTCCCTTTTTGTAGAGAAAATGCGGCAAAGAGCTATCGCTGGCCTTTTCGTGGCCATCATGAGCCTCCCAAGAAACATGGAGGCGGCTGGAGGAAAAGGTGAGTGGGAGACAGTTGTGTCAGGCAGAGTGGGGAGAGGCACAGACTTTAGCACTGGGACCACTTGCAAAAACAGCTGTTTGCCAAAGAGGCTGCTGTTTCTTAGAAACACTTAGCTTCATGACCAGGCCCCGCTGAAGCAGTGATCTGTTAGCCTGAGTAGCTACAGCTGCTAAGGATACTCCCCAAATCAGCATATTTTATATTCAAGATCCTGTCCTTATTTTCAACAGAGATATGTTGGAGAGTATGTAGTAGATGGTCTTGCAGTCTCACCTGGGGGAAAACTGATCACACCTAGACTTTCTGAGTCTTAGCAAGGGTGCTCTATCAAGCGCTTGGTCCTACTGTATGTACCACTTTCTTTTCTCTTTTTTTAAGATATTTATTAAGTTTTCACAAATTATAAAATACAAACAAACAAACACAAAAACAAACAAACAAGTATAATTTCAAAACCTTATTTTCTTAAAATTTACTTCACCTCATACCTCCCCTTTCTGCATTCCAGTTTCGAATTTAATTCAGCAAATCCTCACCCTTAATTTTATCTAGTTGTATTCTTTTTTTTCTTTTAATTTAATCTTTATAGCTGTAATCCACTTACTTTCTATAATCATAACATTTTAACACTCATTAATTTTGCAATATTTCTTAAGATAGATTTTAAATTTCTTCCAATCTTCTTCCGCCGTCTCTTTCCTCTGGTCTCGGATTCTGCCAGTCATCTCAGCCAGTCCCATGTAGTCTATCACCTTCGTCTGCCATTCTTCCAGAGTGGGTAGATCTTGTGTCTTCCAATACTTTGCTATGAGTATTCTTGCTGCTGTTGTAGCATACATAAAAAATATTCTATCTTTCTTTGGCACCAATTGGCCGACAATGCCCAAGAGAAAGGCCTCTGGTTTCTTAGGGAAAGTACATTTAAGTACCTTTTTCATTTCGTTATATATCATTTCCCAGAAGTCCTTAATCTTTGGGCACGTCCACCAAAGGTGAAAAAAAGTACCTTCAGTTTCTTTACATTTCCAACATTTATTATCAGATAAGTGGTATATTTTTGCAAGCTTGACTAGGGTCATGTACCACCTATAAATCATTTTCATAATATTTTCCTTTAAGGCATTACATGCCGTGAATTTCATACCGGTGGTCCACAACTGTTCCCAGTCAGCAAACATAATGTTATGACCAATATCTTGTGCCCATTTTATCATAGCTGATTTCACTGTTTCATCTTGTGCATTCCATTTCAACAGCAAGTTGTACATTCTTGACAAGTTCTTAGTATTGGGCTCTAACAATTCTGTTTCTAATTTAGATTTTTCCACCTGGAAGCCAATTTTCCTGTCCTGTTTGTAAACCTCCATTATTTGATAATAATGGAGCCAATCTCGTACTTTGACCTTCAGCTTCTCAAAACTCTGTAATTTCAATTTGTCTCCCTCCTGTTCCAAAATTTCCCAATATTTCGGCCATGTATGTACCACTTTCATTGTTCCTGCCTCCGGGACCTTTTAAACAGAATACTGAGCATATTGTGGCTGTAGTGTTCTTTGGTTGGGCTAGGAGTATGGACAAGGGCGTATGAAGGGAGGTGTGGTGGAGGCGACATGCCCCAGGTGCCATCTGGGGGGGACGGACAAAATCCCCCCTGAACAAATTGCATTGCCACATTGCTGCAGTCAGCCCCCCGCTGGGAGGATTGCACCGCCACACTGCGATCGGACCTCGCCCCTGGAGGATTGCGCTGAAGTGACAGTCCAACAGGGCCCAGGCAGGAAACTGGGCTGGGTCAGGCACAGGGTAACAGGCAGGTTCCAGCAAGCAGCAATGTTGAATGTGGGGCAGGGTCCGGCAGCCTTTTGTCTCTGACGGGGTAACGGCCAGTCCTGATTCCCCGGTGACTAACCTCCCTGTCTCGCCTGAAGGTGAGCACTCCTCCTGCGAGTACTCAGGTCTCTCCTTCTCTCAGACCTCGGTCTCTGCAGCTCGGGAGATGTCGGTGGGTTACTAGACCCAGAGGCCGCCTCAGCCTCTCCTGACCCAATTGGTAGTGGAGCAGCTGTAAGTGAGGCAATGAGGTAATCTGGAGCCAGGGCAGGCTCAGGCCCCTGACTCGGCTCAGCTGATGCTTGTTGCAGGGGGATTTTTACTAATGTGTATGCATTTTATGCACACTTCCCCTGAATTTTTACGTTTTTGTACATGTAATTTGGCTGGGGAACGGCATCCCAAAATTCAGAGACGTGTAGATTTCAAAGGCTAGCTGTGATTCAGTTTGCACATCTTGTTTTGGAAAATACAAATCAGGTAGCTTTGTGGCAAAATCTGAACCACGTTTCTC
Source organism: Podarcis vaucheri (assembly GCF_965113315.1). NCBI lineage: Eukaryota > Metazoa > Chordata > Lepidosauria > Squamata > Lacertidae > Podarcis > Podarcis vaucheri. The sequence continues at coordinate 19,072,691 of NC_138760.1, read as the reverse complement.
CATCATCCTTACTGGGCAGGGAAGAATCAAGGCTCAAACATCAGGGGGAAACGCTGTCCTTCTTTTGTCTTTCTGCAGATCTGGTGAACTGTGTGTGTGAACATCCAAACTGTCTCAATAGCACTTGTACAGGGAAGCTGTGTTTTGTGAGCAAGCATCTGACCGAGGGGGTAATGATCCACAAGAAAGGATGCCTTCAATCCATGTCTGAGTTCTGCAGAGGCTCCCACACGACAAATACTGCCATAATATGTTGCTCAACCGACATGTGTAATTTGAATCGCACCATCCAGTTACCAGGTACAGCTATGCTTTCTCTTGCAGGGACCTAGCCTCGAGGATTATTACATAGCTGTCAACCGTCCCTTATTTGGCGGGAAAGTCCCTTATCCCAGCGCCGTGTCCCGCTGCTGTCCCTTATTGATGATGTCCCTTAAATTTCCCAGGTTTCAAAGGAAGCAGCTCCTCTCCCTCCTCCCTGCCAGCCAGGGAGGAGGGAGGCTCCAACTGTGTTGCTTGGCTGCGTTGCTCACCCAATAAGGAGTCTGAGAACGACTCGGGGGTGGAGCTTGCATGCCTTGTGCCAGTCAAATCGGCCGTGTTGCCTGGGGACTCGCCTTTGCTCAGCACTTCCCAGCTGAGAGGTGACGGTGGTTTCCCTTGCTGCATCCCCTTTGCCAGGTTGCTGCACTGTGGGAACCACCGTTTGAGGCTTTGTTTGGCCGCTGGCTGGGCTTTCTGCCTTTGGCTCGGAGGGGCTCAGATGTTGAACATACCTGTGCTCGGAAAATCCCTTATTTTGGCTCCTGATCCCTTATTTTCGAGGCTGCTGGTCCCTTATTTTCAAATCTGTAAGTTGACAGCTATGGATCATTATTAGCTCCCATAGGTAGGAGATCCCACAGGTAGCAGCTGGATTGTCATTTGATTGGAGTGAATGTCTGTCGTCCATTGAAGGTGGGGAGCAGGAAAAAAACTTAAACACATAGCAGAGTTTCCAAAAAAATAGACAAAGAAGTAATTGTACTTCATCCAGCAGAACTTTACTGATACTGAAGGTAAATGAACATAATGGTCCCAAACCCAGTACATTCAGGATTGGCATGGTCCATAAAAATCCAGTTGCAGCAAAAAACATTAAAACTTATAAATTGATAATAAGGCTTAACCTTAACACTAAGCATACAGAACAGAACACCAGAACAAAGAGGTAGAATGTGAATGAGACCCGTGCTTCTCCTGGTCTTACTATTATAGTCAGTACGACCTTGACAGAAACATAACAGAACCAATTCAAACCAGCTATCTACAGCTTCCCAGAGAAATAACCCATCAGAAACCTTCTTCCTGTTTCTCTCACATAGAAATAAACCTTCTAGAACAGTCCTAAACTAATCAGAATAGGAAAGATCTCTACATATCAGATCAATACTTTCTGTACTCGGATGTAAGGAAGGGGAAGGTACATTTTACCACATGTGGTGGGATTACAAGAATATTTTTTTAAAAAAAGGGAAATTATATACAGGGTGAGTCTTTTAAAAGAGGCCCCATGGAACATGTGTACTCTGTATCCACGGGGCCTCTTTTAAAGGACTCACCCTGTACAATGAATTGGGGGGGGGGATGTTTAAAATAACATTTGTTTTTTAAAAAACCAGAAGCTTTTTTTGTTAGCTATTTTAGGACAAGAGTCGCCGAAAGAAAAACGGACATTATATATGTAGGCTACAACAGCAGCAAGAATATTAATGGCACAAAACTAGAAGCCCAGAAAGGATGCGGGTGGCGCTGTGGGTTAAACCACAGAGCCTAGGGCTTGCCAATCAGAAGGTCGGCAGTTCGAATCCCCGCGACGGGGTGAGCTCCTGTTGCTTGGTCCCTGCTCCTGCCAACCTAGCAATTCAAAAGCATGAAGTGCAAGTAGATAAATAGGTACCACTCCGGCAGGAAGGTAAACGGCGTTTCCATGCGCTGCTCTGGTTCGCCAGAAGCGGCATAGTCATGCTGGCCACATGATCCGGAAACTATACGCCATCTCCCTCAGCCAATAAAGGAGATGAGCGCCGCAACCCCAGATTCAGTCACGACTGGACCTAATGGTCAGGGGTCCCTTTACCTTTACCTTTACCTTTAGAAGACCAGAGAAGTACCATCAAAAGAACAAGGGCAAGAAAAGTTTATGAACTACGCAGAGTTAGCAAAGTTAACGGACAAACTGTGTGAAAAGGACAATAGTGATTTTGAAAAAGAATGGGAACCCTTTACAATATATTTGCAGAAACAACAACAAAAATGGACTCATTGGCAGGATTTAAAAAAACATTTACCATTTTATTTATAGAGGACAAGAAGTATAACAATAAGATAACACAGTATTATATACAAACAGCAGAATGTATCATCTGATGTAAAGACCAGAAATGGAAGCTGAGGGAAGTCAACAGGGAGGGGGGAAATTGGAAAATGAATATTTTGTAATGATGTTGGATATTTGTTATGAGAAAAGAAAATCAATTTTAAAAATTATTTTGAAATAATACTTTCTGTACTAAGGGATGAAAAGTGACAATGCCAAGGGGACTCCTCACCATTAGAAAAGTGACAATAACTGAGTTCATTTCCTTTATTTCCAACCAGGTGAAGAAAATCAGCCTGAAGAAGAGAGTCCTTCTCTTGAGAACCTTCTCCTGATAACCCTGGTCCCCCTCTTCACTTTTCTGGTTCTCGCTGCATTGGTGGGGCTGTTTGTATGCAAGGTGTTCCAGAGCCGTCAGAGACGGATACGGCTGAGGTCTGATGATCTGGAGGACATGGATTTCATACTGAAGGCATCCACGCTTGGTGACAGTACCTTAAAAGTAAGTACAGTCATACCTCGGGTTACGGACGCTTCACGTTGCGTTTTTTTAGGTTACGGACACGTCAAAACCCAGAAGTACCAGAACGGGTTACTTCCGGGTTTCGGCGGTCGCGCATGCGCAGAAGCGCTAAATCGCTCTTTGTGCATGCGCCGAATTGCAACCCGTGCGTGCGCAGATGCATCGCTGCGGGTTGCGAACGTGCCTCCCGCACGGATCACGTTCACAACCCGAGGATCCACTGTACTCAGTACAGTGGTACCTTGGGTTAAGAACTGAATTCGTTCTGGAGGTCCGTTCTTAACCTGAAACTGTTCTAAACCTGAAGCACCACTTTAGCTAATGGGGCCTCCCGCTGCTGCCACACCACCGCCGTGCGATTTCTGTTCTCATCCTGAAGCAAAGTTCTTAATCCGAAGTACAATTTCTGGGTTAGTGGAGTCTGTAACCTGAAGCGTCTGTAAACTGAAGCGTCTGTAACCCAAGGAACCACTGTAATAGCACCTCTGTCCCACCCGGCATTGGACTGCAAGCTCACCTGAAGTCCCTTGAGCTTCTGTGATCGCCCAGAATCTCGCTTTGCTGCTGATGGTGGGCTGGTGAAAGGTTTTGGTTTGAGCTTCCTGGCTGCGCTTCAAACCAGGATCGGTGCCAGCAGCTCGCAGAATCCTTAGGGAAGAATCCTTTGAGCCTAAACTTTCCAGCAGGTCCTCTCACTGATGGATCCTCCTTTAAAAATAAATGCCTGGTGCTCTGATCTCTGCTGGGTATAGCTGGGAACAGCCGCCATTTGAGATTCCCACAATGACCCTGGAATTGATTCACCCCAGGGCATTGTGGGAAAGTTAAATGGCAGGTAGACCACCTGCTCAGAGTACAGGCAGTCCATTGCTGCATGGGCCTGTGACTTTTCCCCTCATCCTGCTTTTCCTGTGGGAATTTAGTTCCCGTTTAGCAGAGTTTTGCAGAAGACAGCCCTGGGTCCCACTCAGGAAGGCAATTAAAGGCATAACAAATAGAGAAACCTTCCAAGAAATGTGGACCCCTTTCTTTAACCAAAATCAAGACCTTCTTATACCAACCGCTCAATGTTCTCAGTGGATGGGTTACATAAAGTAATATGTTTGTTGAATGTGAAGTCTATATCTAGATACAATCAAACACCATTAGATTTACTGCTGGACGTTTAATAGTTATTGCATTTGTTTAAAAATCAATTTAAAAAATCAATTAAATTAAAAATTGTTTTTAAAAAGGCAGCCCTCGGTTGTTTGACACTTTAATTCTCTCTTCCCCACCTATAAAAACTATGCAAGACACTCTCTTTTTAAATTTAAATAACATATGACTTGATGTACTTGCACTGGCAGATTAAATACAGTGGTACCTCGGGTTAAGTACTTAATTCGTTCCAGAGGTCCGTACTTAACCTGAAACTGTTCTTAACCTGAAGCACCACTTTAGCTAATGGGGCCTCCTGCTGCCACCGTGCCGCCGGAGCACGATTTCTGTTCTCATCCTGAAGCAAAGTTCTTAACCTGAAGCACTATTTCTGGGTTAGCAGAGTGTGTAACCTGAAGCGTATGTAACCTGAGGTACCACTGTATACAATTCAGGTAGGTGATTCTTAAGTTGCTAAAAGATCTTACGTAGATTTGCATCTAAGACTAACTAACATTCACACACCGAATGGTACTCTGGTACTCTGAGGCAGGCAGCAACAAACCTGTTGCTCTAACTGTTAGGACTGTTCAACTAACTATACCATCTGCCACAACTGCCCCAGAGTGTATGACGTCACAGAGTTCTACAGCGCCGGTTTTTGAAATCGGCGTTCTAGAGTAGAGCTTGTTTGGGACGAGAAAGGCAGATATTGAAAGCATTGAAATGATTCTCATGATTCTGATTATTTGATTCTTTATGCAATTTCAGCTGTAGATCTCTGGGTATTTTCTGTGACAAAAGTGCATTGAATACGGCTTGGTAGATCCTTGTTAGCTGTTGCCATTTCCCTGAAGTGTGTCTCGCTTGCCGTCCCTCTGTGTGTCACCGCTTTTTTCAAATTGCATTTAGAACCTGCTGAACGATGACTGCACCACCGGGAGCGGTTCTGGGCTCCCCTTCCTCGTCCAAAGAACCGTGGCTCGGCAGATCAGCCTGGTTGAATGCGTTGGTAAGCAGCAAGAAACCCGGTGTGCAAATTGTCACCAACCAGTGGCGTAGCGTGGGTTGTCAGCACCCGGGGCAAGGCAAGTAATTTGCGCCCCCTAACCCGGGGCAAGGCAAGTAATTTGCAACCCCTAACCTGCCGCCGCTGCCAGCTTCTTCTTGCTGCTGCCTGGGCTGGGCTGGTGTGGTTCTCTCCCGCGCTCAGCGCTGCGCTGGGCGGCCGCTGCACTGTCCCTCCCCCAGATAGTCCCTCGCTCTCTCTCTGCACCGCACGCCTGGCACCCACCCCCTCTACAGTGGGCGGCAACCCAGCGGCTTGGATCGGATTCGCACAGCCAGCACTGCAGTGAGAGAGAGTGAGTGAGCCAGGTAGGGGCAGAGAGCTGCGGGTGCGAGTGCGCCCCCCCAGATGTTGCACCCGGTGCAGCCGGCCCCCCCTGCACCCCCCACGCTATGCCACTGTCACCAACCGAGAACTTCCTAACGCGTGTGAAAACAGGATCATATTTTCCAGCTCTCTCCTAAACTCTGGACTCTCAAGCCATTCCTTTGCTCAGCATTGTGTGGAGTTGCCATCACAAATAGCAAGCCCAAGAAAGGTGGTGTTGTTCACACAGATTGTGCAGCCAGTCCTGTTTAGGGAAGTTTTTAAAGTTGGATGTTTTGTCGCTTTATTGTTATTATTATTAATATTCTGTTGGGAGCTGCCCAGAGTGGCTGAGGAAACCCAGACAGATGAGCAGGGTAAAAATAATTGTTGTTGTTGTTGTTGTTACCCACTCATCCAACTGGATGCTAACCTTAAAGGTGAACTTAATTTGTTCATGTGTTCAAGGATGTTTGTTTTTTTAAGCAAACATTTTGAAAACAGTTCAAAAAACTCTTCCAGGGACTGCAGGGAGAGACACGATTTGCTGTCATCACAGTTGGGCTTCTATGCTTTTTACAGTGACTGAACTGGTACCTTCAGAACCACTTTATCCATCACTCATTTTGAGTGAGGAAAAATTGCATGTGTATTGACAGCAATAAGGAATCTTCTAAACGTTGTCTGTCTCTCATGCTCAGTTATGCAACTGTCACCCTTCCAGTTTTCGGTTGGGGACAGAAAATCCCATGCTCAAAGCCCAGATCCAATTAGCACAGTTGATATGACCACACCTTGTGCTGGCCTGTGGTTTTCTTCATGCTGTGCGAGACCTGTATTTTAGGGGAATGGACTGTCCAAGCAAAGGTTGCCAGTTTTGTAGATCACCATAAACCAGGTCAGCTTGAGAGATCTCCATTATTACCCTTTATTGGCCTTTAGCTCGCTTTATTGGCCAAGGGAGCCAGCGTACAGCTTCCGGTTCATGTGGCCAGCATGACTAAGCTGCTTCTGGTGAACCAGAGCAGTGTATGGAAACGCCGTTTACCTTCCCGCCGGAGCGGTACCTATTTATCTACTTGCACTTTGACGTGCTTTCGAACTGCTAGGTTGGCAGGAGCAGGGTCCGAGCAACGGGAGCTCACCCCGTCGCGGGGATTCGAATCGCTGACCTTCTGATCGGCAGGTCCTAGGCTTTGTGGTTTAACCCACAGCGCCACCCGCGTCCCTAAAACAAGCAATATATACAATTAAAAAGACAACAACGGGTAAAAATGGGTAAAAGGAAAGATGTATGCTAACATTCTTTAGTGTATGTTTATGCACCAGCTCAAGATGATGAACCTAGATGGAGGTAAGCAAAACCTCATGTGAAAACTGTCACCCCCACCCCAAACAGGCAAAGGACGATATGGGGAGGTGTGGCGTGCTACATGGCATGGGGAAAATGTGGCGGTCAAGATCTTCTCGTCCCGGGATGAGCAGTCGTGGTTCCGTGAGACAGAGATCTATAACACAGTGCTATTGAGGCATGACAACATCTTAGGTGAGCAGAAATGGGGCAGTTTTTCCAGAAATGTCTGCACAGATAAATCAGTATTGTCGATGTTTTTTTTTTTTTAGCCAGAGTGCAGCTCCAACACCTTTATTTTTAAAAAAGCACTAAATATATATACAGTGGAACCTTGGTTCTTGAATGCCTTGGTACTCGAACATTTCGGCTCCCGAACACTAAAAACCCAGAAGTAAGTGTTTTGGCTTTTGAACATTTTTCGGAAGCCAAATGTCTGGTGCAGCTGTCGGCTATTGTTTCTGGGGCACCTGCGCCATTCGGAAGCCGCGCCTTGGTTTTCGAACGTTTCAGAAGTCAAACAGACTTCGGGAATGGATTACATTCAAGAACCAAGGTACTACTGTATATAAAGTCTTCAAAATTTACAATCTCTGAATTTTGCCATTCATTTCACTAACCAAGTAACGTGTACAGAAATGAATATACTAAGGCAAAGTGCATAAAATGCGTGTCCTTGGGAAGATAACATACAGAAGTGCATTGTATTAGGGAAAAATATGAATGTGCTTTGCAGTATGTATATATTGGGCAAATTTGCCACAAAAATCTGTATATTAGGAGAAATAAGCCCTAAAATGCTGGTGAATTTTAATAGGTACTTTTGAAAACAGAGGTCACAAACCAGTACGGAAAGGTTGAAAAATGAAGAACTAAGCAAAACCGCAACGGCAGTATTTGTCCATCCCTACCTCTCATCTCCTTTATTTTCTCCTCCTTCTGCCTCTGTGCAGTCACAGGTAGCAAACCTGGGAGATGCCTCTGTTTGGAATGATGAAGGATGAGTTTGAGGCCTACTGCCCGTCAGAGCAGAGAATTGGGGATAATGGGCTGTGCGTCTAACAGCATAGCATCTATTCTCAGTTCACCAATGCCCTCCTTCAGTTTTTAATCTTGCCTGCTCCTCTGCAATCCCTTCCTAGTTATCCTAGCTCAGGCATAGGCAAACTCAGCCCTCCAGATGTTTTGGGACTACAACTCCCATCATCCCTGACCACTGGTCCTGTTAGCTAGGGGTGATGGGAGTTGTAGTCCCAAAACATCTGGAGGGCCGAATTTGCCTATGCCTGTCCTAGCTTCACCTTTTCCTGCTTCTCTCCCTTTCTCCTCCATCCTTCTTATTTCACATACCCCCTCATTCTCACAACCCCCTCCTAAAATTTCCTTAGGGGAAAACAGGCAGCCATTTTGCATTTCTTTCTGAAGCACTTTGATCATACATGCCCTTGTGTGGGGTCCACTCCTGATTTCTGCCCTCCTTCAACCGTCCGCAGGATTCATTGCCTCCGACATGACCTCCAGGAACTCCAGCACCCAGCTGTGGCTGATCACCCACTACCATGAGCACGGCTCCCTCTACGACTACCTTCAGCACACAGCGCTGGATGTGGAGAGCTGCCTGCTCTTCGCCAACTCCATCATCTGCGGCCTCCTCCATCTCCACGTGGAGATCTTTGGTACCCAGGGCAAGCCAGCCATTGCTCACCGGGACCTAAAGAGTAGGAACATCTTAGTCAAGAACAACAAGCAGTGCTGCATCGCTGATCTGGGTAAGTAGACTTTAGGTGCTGAGGTGGGACACTGGAATGCTGGTCCAACCGTTGCTTAAGGAGTTAGGAAGCTTTTGAGGGGAAGAAGAGAGTCATGGGGAAGTCTGACTCTCGCATCTTCCAAATGATTAAAAAGAAAGGTAAAGGTAAAGGAGCCCTGGACGGTTAAGTCCAGTCAAAGGCGACTATGGGGTTGTGGCGCTCATCTCGCTTTCAGACCGAGGGAGCCGGCATTTGTCCACAGACAGCTTTCCGGGTCATGTGGCCAGCATGACTAAACCGCATGGAAACACTGTTTATCTTCCCACTGCAGTGGTACCTATTTATCTACTTGCACTGGTGTGCTTTCGAACTGCTAGGTTGGCAGGAGCAGGGACCGAGCAACGGAAGTTCAACCCGTCACAGGGATTGGAACCGCCGACCTTCTGATCGGCAAGCCCAAGACGCTCAGTGGTTTAGACCACAGCACCACCCGCGTCCCCTTTCCAAGTGATTACACACAAGTGGGCACACAGAAAGGCAGGCAGGTAGACTGCTAGCCAGGGGTGGAGCTACGTGCCCCGGCACCTGGAGGCGCGGGGGCGGAGCTAGCTGGCCCACGGGGTGGGGCTAGCCACCAGTACGGCGAGCGTGTGGGGGCAATGTTTGCCGCCTGCGGCAGCATCGTCCCTAGCAACCTGCCGCCCGTGCAGCAAACATCTGGGGGCACTGCCCACGCAGCGAGCGTGGGGGGGGCGTGGCATGGCGATGTCACCTGCTGTCATGACTGACATCCGGTGCACACTGAACCCGCCTTCCTCCGTCAGTGCTGCTATCCACTCCAAGCCAGAATAGAGGTGTGGTTTTCATGTAGGGATGTGAATAGTTGCTAGGTGAGGGTATATTTATTGGATATTATCCTTTCTCGTGTTTGTGAGTCCAGCAGAGTGCATCCCTTTGCAGCTTAAAAGGGAAGCTTAGATAGGCTAGTTTTAGCCTTTTAGTAATCCAGGGTGCTTTAAGGCAGACTGGATTCTCCTGCTATTGCACCCGCCTTCCCCCTCCCTTAAAACAATAATCACACACAGTCTTGTAAAATTATAAAAACATTTACTCACTCAGAATACTTGTTGATGAGTAACACGTACAGCAGCTTTGTTCAGACAGGCTTAAAACGGTAATTCAGTTACTAATACAGTGGTACCTCGGGTTACATACGCTTTAGGTTACATACGCTTCAGGTTACAGACTCCGCTAATCCAGAAATAGTGCTTCAGGTTAAGAACTTTGCTTCAGGATGAGAACAGAAATTGTGTTCCGGTGGCGCGGCAGCAGGAGGCCCCATTAGCTAAAGTGGTGCTTCAGGTTAAGAACAGCTTCAGGTTAAGAACAGACCTCCGGAACGAATTAAGTTCTTAACCCGAGGTACCACTGTATATGCTTTAGTCTTGGCATAAGTTGGCAGGATGTTGTAACAGGCTCATCAGTTGCCATCATAGACCAGCATTCTTCTAACCATTGGCCCTGTCTCTCCCTCAGGTCTGGCAGTCATGCATTCCCAGAGCAGCGACTACTTGGACATTGGCAACAACCCAAGGGTGGGCACAAAACGCTACATGGCGCCTGAAGTTTTAGATGAACAGATTCAAATGGACCGCTTTGAATCCTTCAAGAGGACCGACATTTGGGCATATGGCCTCGTCCTCTGGGAGATAGCCCGGAGAACTGTCGTTAACGGTAAGGGGACCATTATCTCAAGGTTCAAATATAATCAAGTTGGTTCGTCAATCCCACTCTTTTTATGATGGCCATAAATGACTTCTTTCCATCCAGAGATGGGAAACCTGTGGCTGTCCATATGTTGTTGGGACTGCTGGCTCCTCAACCTTGTCCTAAGCCATAGCGTGTGGCTCGTTTTCCAAGCTTTTCTCTAAAAGTGCGCTAAGCATTTTTAACCAGTTCATGAACCAAAAGGGTTCCCGGAGTGGATTACATCAGATCAGGATAAGCAGTAACAGTCCCTGCTGTCTTATTAGATCAGGGACTCGGCTATACAGCTGCAAATCAAACCTTTTAAGTGTGTTGTAAGGTGCGTTATACAAATATGACACTAGATGGCAATGGTGAGCTATGGCACATTCAGTGTATTTTTCAAAGTGTTTTTTGTTTTTTTTTAAGCATTCTCACAACGTTTTTTATATGTGTCTAGATTCCTCCCAGGACATCCAAAGTCCCATCTGGACTCCCCCCACCCCGCCAGCAAATACCTCTGGAACGTTCTGTCTCCATCCCATAGCAAGTGGCCATATGCATTTTACCATTCTATGCAGTGCTCGGCTTCTGGTACGATGCCTCTCTCCTCTATAGGAGGCAGCATGCCTCTGAACATCAGTGGCTGGGACTCAGAAGTGTGGAGAATGCTGTTTGTGGGTTTCTCATAGGGGTAATAGTAATAATAATAATAATAATAATAATAATAATAATAATAATAATAATTTATACCCCGCCCATCTGGCTGGGCTTCCCCAGCCACTCTGGGCGGCTTCCAAAAGAATATTAAAATACTATAATACATCAAACATTAAAAGCTTCCCGAAACAGGGCTGCCTTCAGATATCTTCTAAAAGCCTGGTAGTTGTTGTTCTCTTTGACATCTGGTGGGAGGGTGTTCCACAGGGAAGGCGCCACTACCGAGAAGGCCCTCTGCCTGGTTCCCTGTAACTTGGCTTCTCGCAGTGAGGGAACTGCCAGAAGGCCCTTGGAGCTGGACCTCAGTGTCCGGGTAGAACGATGGGGGTGGAGACGCTCCATCAGGTATACTGGACCAAGGCCGTTTAGGGCTTTAAAGGTCAGCACCAACACTTTGAATTGTGCTCGGAAACGTACCCGGTTCTTGTTCTCTATGGGTCTTCATCTGTCCCTGGCCAGAGTCACGTGGAGTGCTGTATGCCCGGCTTTGCAATCTCCAATGCTCCAATGTTGGCATTTTGCAAGCTGTGCCTTTTCCTGCACGGTTTTATTTCAAACCATGCGGGCAAAAAACAGTTGTCGTTGTCCCCCCCCCCCCAAAATCATGCTGACATGTGATTGAAAAGTGGGTGGGTCAGGGAGATCAAGATCTGGCTCCCCTAGCCAGATCCAGTTTCCCGCCCCTGCTGTAACATCTCACGCAGCCAGCCTGTCTAAATTGTCAATTTAGGATTGAAAATAGCAGCTGCAGCCAGAGAATTCAAAGCCATACACCACCATCTCCTTTTGCATTTGGCTCCCTGCGCAGAAATAATCACTAATCAGGCTTGTTAATGCGAAGGCTTTTGGCTGGTCTAGTTGGATGGAGGCTTCTCTTTTATTTTCCTTTTCCACGCGAGTGATTAGCTGTAAATTATAAACACTGTAATCTAGTGTCAGCGCCAGGCTTACTGATTAAAGGGACCATTAGACTCAATCAGCACTTTGTTTGTTCAGCTCTGATTAGGAAACAAGCAGCATTGCAGCTCAGCCTGGCAATGGGCCACGTCCATGGAACTTCTACTATCCCCCAGCCAGTCCTGCAGGGGAATCGCAGCAGAGCCATTCCTGTCTCCATAAGGATGCAGAGGCCTCCGAGAAACGGCTTCTTGTCCTGTTTCTCCCCGTCTGCATGCATGTAGGAAAGAGGCCAGAACCTGATCTTCGCTAGGGAGCTTTGCAGGGTGAATATGGTGCTGTGCAATTCTCATACCCTCCGACATTTCTCTGAAGGAAATAGGGACATCCTATTCCATACCCTCCAACATTTATCCAGTGAAAGTTTTGTTGTTTAGTCGTGTCCGACTCTTCGTGACCCCATGGACCAGAGCACGCCAGGCACTCCTGTCTTCCACTGCCTCCCGCAGTTTGGTCAAACTCATGCTGGTAGCTTCGAGAACACTGTCCAACCATCTCGTCCTCTGTGGTCCCCTTCTCCTTGTGCCCTCCATCTTTCCCAACATCAGGGTTTTGTCCAGGGAGTCTTCTCTTCTCATGTATTGGAACCTCAGCTTCAGGATCTGTCCTTCCAGTGAGCACTCAGGGCTGATTTCCTTCAGAATGGATAGGTTTGTTCTTCTTGCAGTCCATGGGACTCTCAAGAGTCTCCTCCAGCACCATAGTTCAAAAGCATCCATTCTTCAGCGATCAGCCTTCTTTATGGTCCAGCTCTCACTTCCATACATCACTACTAGGAAAACCATAGCTTTAACTATACGGACCTTTGTCAGCAAGCTGATGTCTCTGCTTTTAATGTCCTAAGGAAAAGTGGGACATTCCAGGATCAAATCAGAAACCTGGATGGCTTCCGTAAATCCAGTACTGTGCCTGGAAAACAGGGACACTTGGAGGGTTTGCTGAATTTTGCAGTGCATGCAAGTTCCCTGTAAATTGCTTGGAATGATGTAGACCGAGATCTGGGGCGGCTGCTATTTAGTCTTCATGCAGGGAAGAACAGAGTAAAAAAGTAAGGAAATGCCAAATGAGAGACAATGTACTACTGGTGAGAGAGATGGGTTAGGACCGGGGAGACCTGAGTTCTGATCTCCACCCCCAGGCATGGAAGTTATTTTGGGCAGCTTCTAGGCTAGTTGTTTATTGAGCATTCTTCCAGATAGATTTGTGTGGTGGTTACACAACATTGTCAGCAAGGGGTTGTTGTTCTGCACTTTACAGCACAGTTTTCCATCGTTTTTCGTATGTTAATTGCACTGGAAGGTGCTAGATAACAGCGAGGTCTTGTACAACTCAGAAAACCCATCTGGAAGCATCTTAGATGAGCTTGGGCCAATCATTTTTTCATAGCCTAACATACCGTATTTTTTGCACCATAACACTCACTTTTTTCCTCCTAGAAAGTAAGGTGAAATGTCTGTGCGTGTTATGGAGGGAATGCCTGTGGGTGGCGGGGGGGATCTGCTGCAGTCGTGAGCAGAGGATCCATGGTTCCCCTTCCTTCCCTCCTCCATGGCTCGCTTTGAAACAGCAAAGTGGGAGAGGAGCAGCTGAGTGGGGAGGAGAGAAGGAAAGAGAGCCTGCTTCTTTAAAGGAGCAAAGCTCGCTACATAGCAGCAAAGTTTTTCAGCTCGCTAAGCCGGGGATGAGCGGGGAGGAGGAAGAAAAGCAGAGCCTGCTTGCTTTAAAGAAGCAAAGTGGGAGAGGAGAGGAGCCTTCTCCCCTTATACCCCTCTTCTTCATTATTAGCAGCATCCTTCTCCATCCCCCAACCACGCGTGCTCCTTGTCCCTTGAGTGCTTTTCCTTCCCTCCCCACTTAAAACGTGGTTACAAAGCACGGATCCACATGGATCCTCAGGATTTTTGCATTGGGCTACTCCAAACTCACTGTCAGATCACATGTCTGTGGCCACAGCATGAACCACAAAAATCATACATCCACTGTTTCGTTTAGGAGTATTTTTTTTCTTGTTTTCCTCCTCTAAAAACTACGTGCGTGTTATGGTCAGGTGCGTGTTATAGACCGAAAAATACGGTACTTCACAAGGTTGTTAGGAGGATAAACTGTGGGTTGAGGGAGACCCATGTGCACTGCCCTGAGCTCTTTGGAGAAAGGAGCTACATTGTTTATTATTAGTAATAATAAACCCATCCCGATCTCTTGCCCATAGGGAAGGTATTGGAGGCACAGTCTGCCTGATACTAAGGTCCAAGATTCAGAACCATGCGTCCTGAGATCATGACGTTTAGCTTGTTCCTGTGGCTTGGATTCTTCTCAGTTTACAATGATGCCCGCCAGGATTCACCCTGACCTTTCCCAGTGGGGAATTTCTATTACAGGTGAAGCAGCAGTTTGCTAATTCTCAGCCCTGCCCGCCCCCAGAAATGAGAGGCTGAAAAGAAAACACTTGTTAATTAAAAAGCAAAAAGAATCTCCTAGTCAAAGCACAGATTGGCCGGGCTAATCCTATATCTCTCTTTTGGAATAGGCACTGCCCATTAATAAGCCTATTATATTCACAGTGCACGGCCTTAATTGGATGCCTGTTAACTGTTAAGTGCCTAATGTGGCTATATGCCTGCACACATATGCCGGCAGAAACACACACAATCTCTACCAAATGTGGAGTCCTATACAAAAAATATAGAGAAATTGTTGCTTGCTTTGATTACTGTTTTGATGGGCCTGATCGTCCACTGCCTTGACAGTTCTTTTTTTTTTTTAGTTATATCAAGGCACAGTGCGACATTTCACTGGGCATTGGGGCAATCAGTATTTAAGAAACCCAGAAAACACCATGTCAGCAAGCCCCAAATGGTTAAAGTCTCCGGTGCTAAAGACATATGGAGCCAATTAGCATTGGAATGGATTAACAAACAAAAGACCAGCTGCCAGAGGTTCTAGGTGAGAGGAGATTTTGGCCACCAGGTGGCGCCAAAGGCACAAGGCTTTGGGAACAATGAACCTGGCCTCTTGCCATTTGGTTGGCAACCCCTTGAAAATAACTTGTCGGAGTTGGAGACTAGTTTGAGCTTTGAGGGCGGGTGGCTGCACCCTGGTCAGCCTCACAGGACCATTAGCCCAGGTGAAACTTCCTGCTGAGTTGTGCAACCAAATCCTTTTTTGTTATGGGGTTTTGTAAGCTTAGGAAAAAAGGCGAGTCGTCTTCTTCTTTGGCGATCATCGTGGCCAAGTAAGATTGTCTTCCATAAATACGGTTTTATTAATGAGTCCGTAAGTGACTGTGGAGGCCAATTCTGCATCCACACGTCTTTCCACAGTGGCAACATAGGTTTCCGGGTGGGAGCTGATCACGGTGAGCATGCCTTCCTCTTGGCACGTTTCTTCCTTTTGTCCTGGGTTCGAGCGTCTTCAAAGTCCATGACACCTTTGGTAAAGGCTGTTCTCCAACTGGAGCGCTCGCAGGCCATTTTTTAGATTTGCCTTGAGAGAGTCTTTAAACCTCTTTTGTTGACCACCAGCATTAGGCTTTCCATATTTAAATTCGGAATAGAGTACAGTGGTACCTCGGGTTACATACGCTTCAGGTTACAGACTCCACTAACCCAGAAATTGTACCTTGTGTTAAGAGCTTTGCTTCAGGATGAGAACAGAAATCATGTGGTGGCAGCGGGAGGCCCCACTAGCTAAAGTGGTGCTTCAGGTTAAGAACAGTTTCAGGTTAAGAACGGACCTCCAGAACAAATTAAGTTCTTAACCCGAGGTACCACTGTAGTTGTTTTGGGAGAGGATAATCAGGCATCTTCCGCCCAAAGATACACAGTAATTCAGTTTTACTAGCAAAACAGGTGTTAAACTAACCCTTTTCCAGCCCGGGGAGGAGTGTGGGGAGCATTTGCAGGACACACCTACACACTGCAGCCAACACACTAATGTGGCAGCAAACCTTTTCAGCAGGGGGCCAGTCCACTGTCCCTCAGACCTTGTGGGGGGCCGGACTATATTTTGCAAAGAAAAAAAATTATGTAAGAGCACCACGAGCCTCGGTGACTGCTTACCTGTGTCTTGCGAGCGGTGGGGGCTGGCGGCGGGACGATGAGCGGTGCACAAAAGGGCTCCAGAGAGGGGCTGCTTAAAATGGCGGCCGCTCAAGTGCTGCTGTTGCTGGCAATAACAAAGCCCAGCCCCCTTCCTCCTCTAGGCAGGGCGGGGAGAAGCCAGGAGGAGGGAGGGAGGAGCGCTGCCGCCGCCATGTGAGGGAGAGGGAAAGAATGTGCGCAATGGTGATCCATGTGACGATTCCCGGACCGTCTGTGGGCTGGATCCAGAAGGCAATTGGGGCTGATCTGGCCCGTGGACCTTAGTTTGCCTAGGTAAAGGTAAAGGGACCCCTGATCATTAGGTCCAGTCATGACCGACTCTGGGGTTGTGTCGCTCATCTCACTTTACTGGACGAGGGAGCCGGCATACAGCTTCCGGATCATGTGGCCAGCATGACTAAGCCGCTTCTGGCGAACCAGAGCAGCGCACGGAAACGTCGTTTCCCTTCCCGCCGGAGCGGTACCTATTTATCTACTTGCACTTTGACTTGCTTTCGAACTGCTAGGTTGGCAGGAGCAGGGACTGAGCAACAGGAGCTCACCCCGTTGCGGGGATTTGAACCGCCGACCTTCTGATCGGCAAGTCCTAGTCTCTGTGGTTTAACCCACAGCGCCACCCGCGTCCCTCTTTAGTTTGCCTACCCATGCAATAATGTGTCACTAGGAACACAGTTTGGAAAGCGCCGGTCTTTAGCCTGACATTTTCTTGGAATCCAGAAATGCCCCACTTCTCAGCGTTTCAGATCTGGATTTCCTGTTGCCAAACAAACCACCCGTATTGTCAAATTTGGCTAGGGTGTGTGCAAATAGCAAAAGACTGTAATTTTGCACCCGCCAGCCATTGATTATTCCATGGCTTAATATCACAATTTGTCACTGCCTGCAATAGATTACATGGACATGTTTTCCCCGTGATATAGGAACAAGATTAAAATATCAGTGCTATCAGCAATCACTGTGACAAGCTTACACCCAGCAAAGTTCAAAGCAGCTCTTTACAACTGCTGTAGCCCTTTATGACCTTTTCCCTGCTAGTAGTTCTCAAAATTGTGTTTGTTTGTTTTTGGAACTAAGAGGCATTCTGGTGATAAGGACCTTAGAATTCTCATGAAACATTACTGCCACTGTTCACCATTTGTCTGTATCTTTTCTACACCCCTGTCCATCAAACACCACTCAAAACTATTTCATAACTCTGCTTTTCCAACATGAATTTCAGATAAAGGCCTCAGAAACACATGTTGAAAAAGCAACATTATGAAGTCGTCAGAGTGGTCCTAGGCCACATGTTCAATATCCATCCATCTGCAAATGGGCTTGAGCTGTGACGTTGTACCCATCTATCAAGAATACAGCAAGGTTTTTTTCATGTTAGGGTTCATATTGGCTGCCATGGTATAGGCACTGCTCAACAGAGGTTCTCTCGGGATTCCTGTAAATCTTATCTGTCCAAAAATTATAGTGCTGCTCTTTGTCCGACAACTATTAAGAGCAGCTCACAAATTACAGAACAGTTTTGCACCCAGATCTAAAATAATGCAAAAGAGTAATACAGTGGTACCTCGGGTTACAGACGCTTCAGGTTACAGACTCCGCTAACCCAGAAATAGTACCTCGGGTTAAGAACTTTGCTTCAGGATGAGAACAGAAATCGTGCAGCGGGAGGCTCCATTAGCTAAAGTGGTGCTTCAGGTTAAGAACAGTTTCAGGTTAAGAACAGACCTCCAGAACAAATTAAGTTCTTAACCCGAGGTACCACTGTAAAAACAGCAGAAATAATCTGAGGCACCACTTTAAAACCAGCTGGCTGATATGCTGGAATGCCTGCACTGACGGAGGAACGGGGGGCAGGGGGCACACAGCCCCTGGCACCATCAGGGAGGGGGGTACCATCGCGGCTGGCCCCAGATTTGCACCGCACACACCCCTATACACACTGCACCGGGAGCATGCAGCTTCGCCTAGGACCCTCGTACCTACGGGACCGCCTATCCCGGTATGTCCCACAGAGAGCCTCAAGGTCCATAAATAGCAACACCCTAGTGGTCCCGGGCCCTAAGGAAGTTAGATTGGCTTCAACCAGAGCCAGGGCCTTTTCAACACTGGCTCCGGCCTGGTGGAACGCTCTGCCTCAGGAGACCAGGGCCCTGCAGGATCTGATTTCTTTCCGCCTGGCCTTTGGCTTGGAGCCAATTTGATTCCCTCCCCCTCTTTCTTTTTTCCTTTCCTTCTCCTCATGCGATGAGGCTACTTTTTAATATTTTAATGTTTCAATATTTTAATGTTGTATTTTAATCTTGTTTTTAAGTTGTATTCATTCAACTTCTTTTTATTATTGCTTGTTAGCCGCCCTGAGCCTGGCCTTGGCTGGGGAGGGCGGGGTATAAATAAAAATGATTATTATTATTATGAATGCCTGTGCAAATAAAAACATTGCCCGGCACTGGGAAGTTGTGAGGTGTGTGGCATCGGGCAATTCTACCTGGGAAAGATTTTCCAAATGTGGTGTGCCACTCATGAAAGGCTCTTTCTCTCCAGTCACCACACACCTAACTTCAGGCAGTCGGGAGTCTCAAGAAGGGTCTCTGATGATGATAACATTCAGGGGAACCTAAGTTCCAAAGTATTTAGGGATTTTAAGATCAGCACCAGGACTTTTCATTGTGCCTAGAAATGGAACCACAGCCAGTGAAGTTATTTAAAGATTAGAAAGATATGGTCTCTACAGCCAATCCCATTTCAAAGCCTTTTGTTGTTGTTGTTGTTTAGTCATTTAGTCGTGTCTGACTTTTCATGACCCTATGGACCAGAGCACGCCAGGCACTCCTGTCTTCCACTGCCTCCCGCAGTTTGGGCAAACTCATGTTAGTAGCTTCAAGAACACTGTCCAACCACCTCGTCCTCTGTCGTCCCCTTCTCCTTGATCTTTCCCAACATCAGGGTCTTTTCCAGGGAGTCTTCTCTTCTCATGAGGTGGCCAAAGTATTGGAGCCTCAGCTTCAGGATCTGTCCTTCCAGTGAGCACTCAGGGCTGATTTCCTTCAGAATGGATAGGTTTGATCTTCTTGCAGTCCATGGGACTCTCAAGAGTCTCCTCCAGCACCAGAGTTCAAAAGCACCAATTCTTCAGCGATCAGCCTTGTTTTTGGTCCAGCTCTCACTTCCATACATCACTACTGGGAAAACCATAGTTTTAAAGCCTTGTGGTTCCATTTTCAACTACAGTCGTACCTTGGTTCTCAAACGCCTTGGTACTCGTATGTTTTGGCTCCTGAATGCCAAAAACCCGGAAGTGAGTATTCCGGTTTTCGAATATTCTTTGGAACCTGAATGTCCAATGTGGCTTCCGATTGCGTGCAGGAAGCTCCTCCAGCCAATCGGAAGCTGCGCCTTGGTTTTTGAACGTTTTTGTAAGTCAAACGGACTTCCAGAATGGATTATGTTTGGGAACCAAGGTATATGTTTCCACTCAGTCTTCAAATATCCCGTTGGAAGCTGCCCAGAGTGGCTGGGGTGGCCCGGCCAGATGGGCAGGGTAAAAGTAATAAATGATGATGATGATGATGATGATGGAAAGCACATTGCAGTAGTCTAGCGTAGATTACCATGGCTGGTGGATGCACTTGCTTGTGTTTAATGAGAGGCATACACACGTTTGGCTCATAGGGCATGTATCAATGTGATGGGTTTGCGCCATCAACAATACGGCTGTTCTTCGGCAATCGCGCCATTTCTTCTTGCGCTGATTTCAGCACTATGACATTATTGAACAAATGGCCCGTTCCCCCTCTCTTGCCAAACTCCTCAGCTTCATTGGCAATTATCTTATGCTGGCTATGCTATTCCACTGAATGTATTAAGTAAACCAGAAAAATGCGAATGGAATTGATTACAATGTGCCAAAAACATGCAGTTATCTTGCTTGCCATAGCTTTGAAATTTCCTGATATCTTTGCATCAAAAACGTCAGTGCATTGCAAAATGAGGGTGATGACTAGCTGATCACAGTGCAAGGCTGGAGCATCTCAGCTTCCCTTGATCTGTGAATAAAGTCTTCAGGCCATCTTCAAGATCTTAATGCTTGCTTTCTTTCTTTTTAAAAATTTAAATACTGTTTTTATTTATTTTCATGGTACAGAAGATCGATTTTGAGAAAACAATTGTTACAGCAATTGTTGTCCTGATAAAATTATAGACTTTTATCATGCCATGTGTTAAAGTTTCATTTAAGAACTCTTAAGAGATCATGCCAGGGACGCGGGTGGCGCTGTGGGTTAAACCACTGAGCCTAGGACTTGCCAATCAGAAGGTTGGCGGTTCGAATCCCCGTGACGAGGTGAGCTCCTGTTGCTCAGTCCCTGCTCCTGCCAACCTAGCACTTCAAAAGCCCGTCCAAGTGCAAGCAGATAAATAGGTACTGCTCTGGTGGGAAGGTAAATGGCGTTTCCGTGCACTGCTCTGGTTCGCCAGAAGCGGCTTAGTCATGCTGGCCACAGGACTCGGAAGCTGTACTCCGGCTCCCTCGGCCAATAAAGCGAGATGAGCGCCGCAATCACAGAGTCAGCCGCAAGTGGACCTAATGGTCAGGGGTCCTTTAAGAGATCATGCCACATTTTCCCATGAGTGCTGGGTGGATTCCTGCCACAGTCTGAACAATTTATGTATTCAATAAACATTTGCCATATGTTATAAAAGGAATTTGGTTGTGCTTGCCCTTTGCCGCTCTCACCTGACATGTTAGTTTCTCAGCTAATGCTATTGACCATACTCTGTTATACCAAGAATCAGTGTTCAACCCATGGCTGGTTTTCCAACATCTGGCTATCTCCATATGAGCAGCAGTCAGTAGAAAGGCTGAAAGGTCATCTTCAGGATAATTATGAGCAGACACGATCCTGGTGCTTTCTAAAATGTGAATGGGCTCTTCTTTCTCAAATTAACGCTACATACCTGATGATGCTGTACATGCGCCGCAGGTAGCAACAGAAAATATATCTGCTTGAACCCCTGCTCCCCACAAATCATTGCCTGTCTGTTTCAGGCTTTGAAAATCATCTCACAAAATCACAGCTAGTTTCTGGTAGGGCAGCAGGCATGGAGACCAACAGCAGGTGGCGCCAAAGCCAATGACAGGTGAAGCCATCCTAATTCTAGTCCCGTCCCCCCGCCTTCTCTTTGCTGAGTTCCACAAGAAGCAACATTGAGACGGAGGAGGAGGAATGTGACAGGCATTGCTGCCCTCTCCACTGCTTGTTAGAAAAATGAGGCCGCCAGACTGAGGTTGGTGGGGCAGTTCCCCAATCAGCCACAGGGGTCAGCAAACTTTTTCAGCAGACCTTGCGGGGAGCCGAACTATTAAAAAAAAATACAGTGGTGCCTCGCAAGACGGAATTAATTCGTTCCACAAGTTTTTTCTTCTTGCGAGTTTTTCGTCTTGCGAAGCACAGTTTCCTATAGGAATGCATTGAAAATCAATCAATGTGTTCCTATGGAGACCGTCCAGGGACAGAGGGGAAGCGCCGCGCACCTTCCCCTCTGTCCCCGGACCTGTTTTAAAGCAAGGGAAGGGGCAGCGGGGAGAATCGCTTCTCCCCGTTGCCGCCCCTTGGTTCAAAAGGGGTCCGGGGACAGAGGGGCTGGCAACGGGGAGAAGCGATCTTCTCCCCGCCGCCCCTTGATTCAAAAGAGGTCCGGGGACAGCGGGGAAGATGCGCTGCGCTTCCCCGCTATCCCCGGAGCTTGCGGGGCAAGCTTCGTTTTGCGAAGCAAGCCCATAGGGAAATGCGTCTTGCGAAGCGGCTAAGAAAACGAAAAACTCCTTCGTCTAGCGAGTTTTTCGTCTTCCGAGGCGTTCGTCTTGCGGGGTACCACTGTAATGAACGGATTCCTATGCCCCACAAATAACCCAGAGATGCATTTTAAATAAAAGCACACATTCTACTCATGTAAAAACACACTGATTTCTGAACTGTCCGCGGGCCAGATTTAGAAGGCGATTGGACCGGCTCCGGCTCCCGGGCCTTAGTTTGCCTACCCATGGCCTGTGGAAAGATACAAACAAGCTGCTGTCACATGCTTCTAACTGTCTCTAATATAATGGCCACCAAAAACTTAACGGAGGCATATCAGAACATTCAGGGTCTTACTACTTTATCAGATCCCTTTATGTTTCAAACAGAATTTGTGTGGAGCTGATAGCATGCTTTGTAGATTCCCACAGGATGGGGCAGCGCTGGGATAAAGAGCTGCTAAAGCAGGGGTAGGGAACCTAAGGCCCAGGGGCTGGATCCGGCCCAATCGCCTTCTCAGTCCGGCCCACGGACGGTCCGGGAATCAGCGTGTTTTTACATGCGTAGAATGTGTCCTTTTATTTAAAATGCATCTCTGGGTTATTTGTGGGGCACAGGAATTCGTTCATTTTTTTTTTCCAAAATATAGTCCAGCCCACCACATGGTCTGAGGCATGGTGGACCGGCCCCCTGCTGAAAAAGGTTGCTGACCCATAAGCTAAAGCTTTGTCCCCCCCTTAAGGTCTGCATGCCTTTAGCCATCAACATGACACAAGTTCCTAACTTTGCCGGGGTTTTCAAAACACAGGAAATGATTTGAAGCACTTTACTTGTCTCTCAAAACACTTTTGACAGCTGCCGAAAGGAACAGCAGCCAGATAGGTTCGGTATAACTTTTCCCAGGCAACATTAGCAAACGTATTGTTTTAAAATTGCACAATTGACTAGCATCCTTAATATGCTGACAGATGAAACACTCATCATTGCTGTAAAGAATATTTCTGTGGATTAAGGCTTTCCATGCTGATATGGTGATGACAGGAAGGGGGAGGGGGAGGGTTTCCGTGAGGTCATGTATATTTCAAGGGGACTCTAGAGGTATAGTGTATCTCCGTACCCCCTGCTGAATTATTCTCAGTGGAGACTGCTCAACCAAGTTTCAGAAATGTGCCTTCCTTGCAACATTCTCTCATATGGAAGAAAGTAAAGAGATTCACTTAGAGACACCATCACTGCAACTACAGCTAAACCTGTCCTGTGTTCCTAGTGACACCATTGTCTAGTGTGATAGACTCCTTTTGCATGTATCCCCCAGCCAGATTGCAGACCATTTCCCCATAGAAGTGAAAGGGAAATGGAGCCTTCTGTTTGGATCAACATATCCCTCTGTCTAGGGACGCAGGTGGCACTGTGGGTTAAACCACAGAGCCTAGGACCAGCCGATCAGAAGGATGGCAGTTCGAATCCCCGCGACGGGGTGAGCTCCCGTTGCTCCATCCCTGCTCCTGCCAACCTAGCAGTTCGAAAGCACGTCACAGTGCAAGTAGATAAATAGGTACCACTCCAGAGGGAAGGTAAACAGCGTTTCCGTGCGCTGCTCTGGTTCGCCAGAAGCGGCTTAGTCATGCTGGCCACATGATCTGGAAGCTGTACGCCGGCTCCCTCAGCCAATAAAGCGAGATAAGCGCCGAAACCCCAGAGTCGGTCACGACTGGACCTAATGGTCAGGGGTCCTTTTACCTTATCCCTCTGTCTGCAAATCCTCACCCTGTGTGCCATTTCTTGCTCGTTCTCAAGTTTAGCTTTGGGCCTGCAGCAGACCAAGGTACATATTGCACACATTTGCAGATGAGTTAGACAGTCTGGTGTACAGCAACATGGATGGAATGCCCTATAGATCTGCACACCCTGACCTCAAACATCTCTCCCTCTCCCTCCCTCCCTGTTGCTCCATCTTTTCATATCGCAGGGATTGTCGAAGATTACAAGCCTCCTTTCTTTGACATGGTGCCAATTGATCCCAGCTTTGACGATATGAAGAAAGTGGTTTGCATCGACCAGCAGACGCCCACCATTCCAAATCGGTTGTACTCAGACGTGGTGAGTGATACAGCGTGAAGACTCGCTTTGTTCTAAGTAGGGAGGGTCTCTATGCAGCCAAGGAGAAGAGACCAGTGAGCCAGGTCTCTATCTCTTCCCCTGTCCTCCACCTTATAAGGAAACAAGGAGAGCGTTTGACATCATAGCTGGATGTGAACTGGGCTTCCATGTCAAATCAAGGGACCCAGCCCTAGGGGAAACTGAGCGGCACCTTCTGTGCCCAGAGAGAAAGGATGTTCATAACATCTAAGATGTCAGTCGGCAGCCTCGGGTCACATCTACACCATACATTTAATTATTATTATTATTATCATTATTATTTATTTGTACCCCGCTCATCTGGCTGGGTTTCCCCAGCCACTCTGGGCGGCTTCCACAGAAACCAAAAATACACTAAAATGTCACACATTAAAAACTTCCCTGAACAGGGCTGCCTTAAGATGACTTCTGAATGTCTTCTGTAGTTGTTTATCGCTTTGACATCTGATGGGAGGGCGTTCCTCAGGGCGGGTGCCACTACCGAGAAGGCCCTCTTCCTGGTTCCCTGTAGCTTTGCTTCTTGCAATGAGGGAACCGCCAAAAGGCCCTTGGCACTGGACCTCAGCGTCAGGGCAGAACGATGGGGGTGGAGACGCTCCTTCAGGTATAATGGGCCGAGGCCGTTTAGGGCTTTAAAGGTCAACACCAACACTTTGAATTATGCTCGGAAACGTACTGGGAGCCAATATAGGTCTTTCAAGACCGGTGTTATGTGGTCTCGGCGGCTGCCCCCAGTCACCAGTCTAGCTGCCGCATTCTGGATTAGTTGTAGTTTCTGGGTCACCTTCAAAGGTAACCCCACGTAGAGTGCATTGCAGTAGTCCAAGCGGGAGATAACTAGAGCATGCACCACTCTGGCGAGACAGTCTGTGGGCAGGTAGGGTCTCAGCCTGCGTACCAAGTGGAGTTGGTAGACAGCTGCCCTGGATGCACAAGAATCCCATGCAAGAATCCTGGAAACTGTAGTTCATTAAGGCACACTGCAGAGTGTGCAAGAAACAAAGGACCCAACAAAGGAACACAGCATTCTGTGTTGTGTGTGTTACAAAAATTGGGTGCCTCCCCTTCTCCCTGCTGAGTTGCAGCAAGATTCCAGGGGGTTCCAGGCATTCACACAGGGTCTGTGGTCCTTGGGAGAATGGAGACACAGCGGAGACTGTCGTCACTTTAAGAAATATGATTTATCCACCTGTTTACACCTTAAGTGTCCATGGAGGTAGTACAGCTCTTACAACACGCTCATTTCAAGAGGGGCTTGCACCCCACAGCAGTGCAACCCTAGAGTCCAAAGTATCTCTGCCTGGCAGCCTTCAGCCAGCCTGCCCAAGATGGATCCCAGTCTTTCTTCCTTCTTCCCAGCAGCGCATGTTCAAGACTCTCTTTTCCTGTCACCCACTGAACTCTTCCAAACCCCTTGTCTCTGTTCACACCTGGGGCAAGGGGGTGGGGACAGTTCTCTTGCATTGCCAATGGTCCTTAATGGCCCTGTATTGTTTCTTAATGGCCCTAGCTTGGCCAGGTCATTGTTGTTGTTTTTTGCATGAGCTAGCCCAACAATTCCTCTGGAGCTCGCATTTCTCCCTTCACATCCCAGATAGTCAAAATCCTCCCATTTCTAGGGTTTTTTTGGGGGGGTCCCCCTGCCAAATCTATAACATGTAGATTTGCAATCACCCTGTAGCAATTGGATACAACATTTGCATCCCTGGTGATCTCCACTTATCTTTCCTGTTAATTAAATAAGGAAATTCCTTGCTGCGAAGATAAGAATATGAATCTGTGTGGGCATTGCCGGGTGGAATCTCAGGAGCTCAGAGAGAGGATGGCCAGGACTTTGCGTGGTCGGGAGATAAGGCTCAAGCTCAGAGTGGTTCTGCCCTCCACAGCAATAATAATAATAATATTAACATTAATAATAATTTTTTATTTATACGCCACCCTTCCCAGTTCAAAAACCGGGCTCAGGGCGCCTAACAACAAATTTAAAACACTTAATTGTAAAAGCAGCATAAAATACAGTATAAAAACATGAATAACAATAAAATTCAAAAATCAATTTAGGGGAAATAAGCATTAGATAATCTCCAGGGCTAGCTGGCTGAATTGGTCCTACTTGGGCCAGCGAGGAGGCCAGGGGAGAATTAGCTGTGGGGTCTCAGAGCAGGTAATCTTCATAAAAGGGGAGGGGGAGGGAAGAGAAGGGAAATAAAATTCAAATTAAAGACCAGGCGGAATAGCTCTGGCTTACAGGCCCAATGGAAGGAGGTTAAATCCTGCAGGGCCCTGGTCTCATGGGACAGAGCATTCCACCAGGTCGGAGCCATCACTGAAAAGGCCCTGGCCCTGGTGGAGGATAGTCTGACATCCTTAGGGCCCAGGACCTCTAAACTATGGTTATTCATGGACCTTAAGGTCCTCTGTGGGGCAGACCAGGAGAGGCGGTTCTGTAAATACGAGGTGCCTAAGCCACAAAGGGCTTTAAAGGTCAAGACCAGCACCTTGAACCTGACCCTATACTCCACAGCATAAGAATTAAAAGTGCACACACTGTGAATACATGAAAACCAGGATTTGGTTGCTTTGTGCAAGTAAGAGATGGGCAACCCCCAGGATGCTATTGGACTCCAACTTGCATTAGCCCCAGCTATCATGGCCTATCTAGGAACGCGGGTGGCGCTGTGAGTTAAACCACAGAGCCTAGGACTTGCCGATCAGAAGGTTCGTAGTTCAAATCCCCGTGACGGGGTGAGCTCCCGTTGCCCGGTCCCTGCTCCTTCCAACCTAGCAGTTCGAAAGCACGAAGTGCAAGTAGATAAACAGGTACCCTCTGGCGGGAAGGTAAATTCCGTTTCCGTGCGCTGCTCTGGTTCGCCAGAAGCGGCTTAGTCATGCTGGCCACATGACCCGGAAGCTGTACGCCGGCTCCCTTGGCCAATAAACCGAGATTAGCGCCGCAACCCCAGAGTTGGTCACGACTGGACCTAATGGTCAGGGGTCCCTTTACCTTTTAACAATGCTTTACAACAGGCCAGGGAGGCATTTGTCTTATTGCTCTCGAGCAACCCCCTGATACCCGTAACACTAACCTATAAGGGAAACGTTTCAGCTTCCTATAGCATGGAATTTTTTTTTTTTTAAAAAATCACAATGTGAACTGATTCACAAATCCACATTTAAGGTGCCTGCAGGAGATAGGCTAAGTGAGTGTGGCTTGAGGCTTTTCACCCATGAGAATCTGTTAAAGGAATTGTGTGTCTGCTTCCTTATGCAGACAGATCCAGATTTTTCATTGCAGGACCGCATTCCACCACCCTTCCCTGAGCTTTGTTTAGATTTGTTATCATGGCGAAGCAGTTGTATAACCCTTCCACCACACACCCAGGAGGGAAAAAATGCAAGTGCTGCCACCAGTTCTTCCTGCTTTTTCACTGTGAACAGACACAAAGTCTGCAAACCTAATGGATCAGGTTCAACGTGGGATTTTAAAAGTGTGTCGCTGTTTTCTTTGTACGCTTCGGACCAGAAGTGTGAACTGAAGCTGTGCGACACCAGAAACACATCTGCTTAGGAGTACAAATTGTTGCTGGGCTTCCATCGGAGTAAGCATGAATAGTATTGAGCTGCTTTTTTTTAGAAAATTCATATAAGATTGAATGAAGAGAAGGCAGATGAAAGAAGCAGCGTTGGCACTGGGTTTGAGGGGGACTTCAGCAAAGGGCCTTTTGGTAATCCCAGGCCGGCTTTCCTGTCCGCGACAAGCCCATAGTTGTCAACCGTCCCTTATTTGGCGGGACAGTCCCTTATCCCAGCACCGTGTCCCGCTGCTGTCCCTTATTGATGATGTCCCTTAAATTTCCCGGGTTTCAAAGGAAGCAGCTCCTCTCCCTCCCTCCCTGCTAGCCAGGGAGGAGGGAGGCTCCAACTGTGTTGCTTGGCTGCACTGCTCACCCAATAAGGAGTCTGAGAATGACTGGGGGGTGGAGCTTGCATGCCTTGTGCCGATCAAATCGGCCACGTTGCCTGGGGACTCGCCTTTGCTCAGCGCTTCCCAGTGGAGAGGTGGTTTTCCTTGCTGCATCCCCTTTGCCGGGTTGCTGTGCTGTGGGAACCACCGCTTAAGGCTTTGTTTGGCTGCTGGCTGGGCTTTCTGCCTTTGGCTCGGAGGGGCTCAGAAATTGAACATACCTGTGCTCAGAAAATCCCTTATTTTGGCTGCTGATCCCTTATTTACGAGGCTGCTGGTCCCTTATTTTCAAATCTGTAAGTTGACAGCTATGGACAAGCCACTGACAGAAGATGGCAAGGCTGCCATCAGCAATGGGTGGACTGAGCCACCATTTTAATTTCCCACCGTTCTCCTGAGCATTGCTTTGGCAAGTGGGGGGTGGGAAACCGAATGGCACCAGGTGCTGGGGGCCCAGGGAATATTAGTACTGATGCCAAGCCTGTAAAGGAACTTATTGTCACGCAAACTAAACCCAACAAAGAGAAAATATGTCCCAGCAAAAGGGAAAAAAAGAAAAATTGGGTTTGGAACATAAAATTCTACAAAGTAATATGATATAAACTAAGTATGTGGAAATTTTATAGCATGAACAAATTAACACTAACAAAACCTTTAAATACTCATTTTAAAAATGCAACTCGGCCTGAGCATAACTAAACCAAATGCAATTCAACCATAAGTCTTCTTCAGTGGTCTATAGACGTACAGATGTACAGAACATAAAACATATACCAAAAAAAGAGATTAAAATGAATATTTAAAATGTTATTCCAATGTTAATTTGCCTACATTCATGATATAAAGCTTTCGTGTGATTAATTCATACTTTGTCGGATTTTTATGCTCGGCTCCCAAGAAGTTATTTTCATGCAATTCATTCTTGCACAATAAGGAAAACATATATCAAAGTATCAGTACACTCTTGAGTCGTTATAGCAGATCCAGAAATATGAGAGAAAAGCCATCCAAATAGGGTATTGAATGAATATATGAAAGAGGGGTGGGATCCAGAATGGGTTACGAAAGACCCTTTCCATACTTATGACCATCCAAGGCAGCATAATCCACAGAAGAAGGCGGAAACCATAACTCATTCTGTTCCAAGGCTTGGCCTGAGTTGGTAGCAATGTTTATCGCCAAGTGTTCATGTGAGATTTGGGCAACTGCAGATCGCATCCAAACAGCAGAGAAAAGGAGGGGGGGGGATTCAGTTGATCTTCCATTTAGTTTGGGCTGGGTGTTCATCAGTATGCAGATGATACCCAGCTCTACCTCTCTTTCAAATCAGAACCAGCGAAGGCAGTGAATGTTATGTGTGAGTGTCTGGAGGCGGTTGGAGGATGGATGGCGGCTAACAGATTGAGGTTGAATCCTGACACGACAGAAGTGCTGTTTTGGGAGGGACGGGGGCAGGCAGGTGTGGAGGATTCCCTGGTCCTGAATGGGGTAACTGTGCCCCTGAAGAACCAGGTGCGCAGCCTGGGAGTCATTTTGGACTCACAGCTGACCATGGAGGTGCAGGTTAATTCTGTGTCCAGGGCGGCTGTTTATCAGCTCCGTCTGGTACGCAGACCGAGACCCTACCTGCCCGCAGACTGTCTCGCCAGAGTGCATGCTCTAAGTTATCTCTCACTTGGACTACTGCAATGCGCTCTATGTGGGGCTACCTTTGAAGGTGACCCGGAAACTATAACTAATCCAGAATGCGGCAACTAGACTGGTGACTGGGAGTGGCCACTGAGACCATATAACACCGGTCCTGAAAGACCTGCACTGGCTCCCAGTACGTTTCCGAGCACAATTCAAAGTGTTGGTGTTGACCTTTAAAGCCCTAAATGGCTTTGGCCCAGTATACCTGAAAGAGCGTCTCCACCCGCATCATTCAGCCCGGACACTGAGGTCCAGCTCCGAGGGCCTTCTGGCGGTTCCCTCACTGCAAGGAGTGAGGTTACAGGGAACCAAGCAGAGGACCTTCTCGGTGGTGGTGCCCGCCCTGTGGAAATAAACAACTATCTGACTTTTAGAAGACATCTGAAGGCAGCCCTGGTTTGGGGAAGTTTTTAATGTTTGATCTTTTATTGTGTTTTTAGTATTCTGTTGGGAGCCGCCCAGATGGGCGAGATATAAATAAATTATTATTATTATTATTATTATTATTATTATTATTATTATTATCATCATCATCATCATCATCATCATCATTTTTATTTTTATTTTTAAGAGGTATACTCTGCATTTCATTTTAATGATCTCCAAGGCAGATTACAAACAACACAAAAGCCATGATAGCTGCCAGCTCCCCTCTGGGCATTGTGACCCCGCAGAGAGTCAGTGAGGTGTGGGGTGGACATTTTATTTCCAGCTCCCTGGCATTTTTGCTCTTGCTGTCCATATGGGACCCTCACCCCCCCCCCCGAAGTGGGCTGCTCTGTACGGATATCTGCACATTGTTCTCACTTTCCAACACCCTAGGCTGAATGCTTAGAAAGCTTCCAAGCAGTTCCCCCCTGAGAATTATTGGTTGTGTAGAGAGATGGCCCCAGGGCTGCAGAGATGGCATCAATTACTCTGGCTCGCTCAGAAAAAAAGATATTTCTGTCCGCATCGGTTAAATTGAGAGTCTCCCTCAGTCTTCAGAGATCCAGCTTCCTCACACAGACTGAGCCACATTTAACTGCCACTTCAACTGGAAACCCTATTTGAAAATCCCACTCACACCCCTCAGCCCCTTCCCTTGGAATACAGCCTTGTGCAAATTAGTCTCCTGGCTGCTTTTATAAGTGTAATTTTTCCGGACCTCCCCTTTTCCTGTCTGCAAATGAGAGGCAAAAACTGTTTCTCGGAACGCAGAAATCTGCTTGTGTGCTGAGTCGCACTATTAGTCCATGTGCCTCTACTCTTAACTTGAAGCAGTTGCCAGCGTTTCAGATAGGAGTGTATCGCAGCCCTGCCTGGAGCAGCCAAATCTGAACCTGGGACCTTTTAAATAAATGCAAAACGTCTAATCATAGGTTTGTAGGATCCTGTCATTGCTAAAGTTTAAGCCCAGTGCCAGCAGGTGGCCAAGTTGGGCACTGGCCTCGGGTCTTGGAAGAGCTTCTCACCCAGCTTCCAACATATATAAAAACATAATAAAACATTACACATTAAAAGGCTTCCCTATACAGGGCTGCCTTCAGATGTATTCTAAAGGTTAAAAAGTTACTCATCTTCTTAACATCTGATGGGAGGGCGTTCCACAGGGCGGGTGCCACTACCGAAAAGGCCCTGTGCCTGGTTCCCTGTAACTTCACTTCTCACAGTGAGGGAACCACCAGAAGGCCCTCAGAGATGTATCTCAGTGTCCGAGCTGAATGATGAGGGTGGACATGCTCCTTAAACAGCAATCAAGCACAGTTCCCATCTGCCATCTCAGTTTCCCCAAAATACAATGTCCTGGCCTATTGCTGTATGAGACGTGATCAGAACTGGGATTGGAGTCGCCACCTAATTTTTTTCTAAAATGAAATTCTGTGGTAATTTGGGAGTTTCCCACTCAGGAGAAACATCTAAAGCATGTTGAGAGAGAAAAAAGGGTTTGGTGTGACTAGCATACCACTCTAACCAATTTAAGTGGGGCATCCTGGAATTATAGAAACCTTTCTTGGCTTCTGATTGGATCCTGGAATGTCTCTCTTTTTTTGGTCCAGCACTCTGGTGCAATTCAGCTGGTTCGCACCAGAATGCTGGACCAAAAGATGTTCTTCTTTTTGTCTTGACCTCTGGCGTGAGTCATCTGCTTCCTACAAGGGACCAAAATAAAATTAGCATCCCAGTTTGGATCACCTGGACGTTGGAGGGTATGGATTAGTGAAATTTGGGAGTGGTGGGGAAGAGGGTTTCACACATCCCTAACCAACGTTATACATATACAGGATTCTTATCACGTAGAATTATACTAGAGGAAAGCCTATAGTAGTTGAATGTTGCAGTTGTTCCTGTGTGAAAATAATATTCCTCCTCCTCCCCTTCTTTTCTTTCTCTGTCTCCCCTCACCCCTGCTTCCCAGACTTTGTCCGCCCTGGCCAAGATCATGAAAGAATGCTGGTTCCAGAGCCCCCCAGCCCGACTCACAGCTTTGAGGATTAAAAAGACACTGAAAAAACTCAGCGACTCCTTCGACAAACCCAAACAACACTCGTAACTGCAGGGACCAGCTCTGGGACCAGGGATCAAATTTCTGACTGTTTGGCTCGGCGAGAAAGTTCAAGGTCACTTCTTCCACTTCCAGTGTGCTAGTCCTGGCCTCTGTCTGTGGCTGCAGCAAACTTTGTTTGAAACCCGGCCAAGAGGATTTGGTTCAGAGCCCCCTGGCTGGGATCGATCCTTTGCAGGAGAATTTCATGGAACAGATGACTTGCTTCGGGCGTCTTTAATTTGTTTTCTCTAGCAACGAAAAGCGGGGTGAGCGGGGGGGGAGGGAGAAGAAACACCCACTTCTCCGAGAACATGCGTTAATATAAATACCCCCTGGATCTGTAACCTGACGCCAGCCCGTCTCGCCACCAACGCCTGAAAAATGGGGAGGGATCCTGCTTGGAAAGAGTACAGCTGTTCTGCCGAAGGGCCTGCTACCTTGGAAACACCAGTTTAAGGACCATTCATAAGCCGGTATTTAGATTGGGCCTATAGGATCTGTGTGTGTGTGTTCTGTCTGCATCACACATATGTGCCTACAAAAGGAAAGAGAGAGCAGAAGAGGCACAGACTTGCAAAAACAGGAGTACAGTGGTACCTCGGGTTAAGTACTTAATTTGTCCCGGAGGTGCGTTCTTAACCTGAAACTGTTCTTAACCTGAAGCACCACTTTAGCTAATGGGGCCTCCTGCTGCTGCAGTGCCGCTGGAGCACGATTTCTGTTCTCATCCTGAAGCAAAGTTCTTAATCTGAAGCACTATTTCTGGGTTAGCGGAGTCTGTAACCTGAAGCGTATGTAACCTGAGGTACCACTGTAGATTCACACGCACATGTAGACAATTGTTCTATGCCACCGCAATTTAAGCCTGGGGTGTATAGACATATACGAGCATGGAAGGCTGTCTAGATGGTTAAAGGTAAAGGGACCCCTGACCATTAGGTCCAGTCGTGACCGACTCTGGGTTTGCGGCGCTCATCTCGATTTATTGGTCGAGGGAGACGGCGTACAGCTTCCGGGTCATGTGGCCAGCATGACTAAGCCGCTTCTGGCAAACCGGAGCAGCGCATGGAAACACCGTTTACCTTCCCACCGTAGCAGTACCTATTTATCTACTTGCACTTTGATGTGCTTTCGAACTGCTAGGTGGGCAGGAGCAGGGACCAAACAACAGGAGCTCACCCCGTCACGGGGATTCAAACCGCCGACCTTTTGATCGGCAAGTCCTAGGCTCTGTGGTTTAACCCACAGCGCCACCCGCGTCCCATCTGGATGGTTAGGAAGAGGCAAAAGTGTTATTTTCTCTGCGTTGCATTTAAACCCGACTCCCCTACGAAAAGCCCTACAAAATAACCCTGGGTATGTGCGATTTTTTTAAAAAAATAATAATACAATTGTGCTGCACAGTATGAGCAAACAGGTGAGCTCTGTCAATTGGGATAAGGTCTACATTACAGTATAATGGTCACTAGCAACTCCCTGGCCTCATCCTTCACCCCCAGAGGCTTCCCATATAAAATGTGTTGCCTTGGACAAGAAGGGCTCTCCCTGCCTTACAGTGGTACCTCGGGTTACAGACGCTTCAGGTTACAGATGCTTCAGGTTACAGACTCCGCTAACCCAGAAATAGTACATCAGGTTAAGAACTTTGCTTCAGGATGAGAACAGAAATTGCACAGCAGCAGGAGGCCCCATTAGCTAAAGTGGTGCTTCAGATTAAGAACAGTTTTCAGGTTAAGAACGGACCTCCAGAACGAATTAAGTTCTTAACCCGAGGTACCACTGTACTTCCAAGCTGGGTTGCAAAGGGGAAATGTTTCCTTGCACCCCTGGTTTGAATTCAAGCCATGACTCTTAAGGAAGAATCAGGGGCTCATTTTAAGGGCACTCCTGATTCTTCTTCCTTTCAGCCATGCCTTGAAGCTTCCAGATGTCATATATGATGTCCAGTCCAGGAAATTTAGGTTTGCCCCAAACAACCCGGTGAGCCAAGATTAGAGGCCTGGCAGGGCTGTTTGCACATTGCATACACTGTGTGCATTAGTTTTCCTGTGCCGGATCAGGCCAGTGCACATGAGCAGCTTGCAGACGGGATGCCCTGGTGCGTGTAACACTGCCAATTTGGGGGGGATGGAATTGGGGTTGGAGGACTTGTCCCATTTTAATCAAACTCCAAGCTGTATTGTCACCCCGAAAGAATTAATCTCCCTTGCTATCCATCCTTCAGAAACATTTATTCCCACTCAAAATATATCCACGACAGGGCAGCTGAGTTGAACCTATGTGAAAGACATGTAAACTCATTTCACACAGAAAAAACCTCAAGTTGCTTCAGAAATGTAATTATTTTGCACGGAAATGTGTTTTATATTTATTAAATTTGTACCGGAAAAAAGCACCCACAAAGTTTGTCATTTTGTACAAGCCGCATTATTTTTGCAGAAAGAGGAAAAATTGCAGGGGGAACTTTCGGGGGTGGGGGCGGTCATTGACAGTTGAAATTACAGGCTTTTGTTTGGGAAGAAAGAAAGCAACTGAAGGTAATCGAATGATCTGTCATGGGAAGGAGCACAAAAGAATGGAAAATGGCAGAAAGGGTTCAAAAAGAAAATTTCTTAATAACATGGAGAAGACAAAAATAGAGCTGGATCTCAACGTAGGGCTGTTTAAATCCCATTAAGGCTAGTGGGAGTTAAGAACTCTAATTGCTGGTTTGTAAATAAATCCTTCTCCACTCACCTATGGCAAGTAATGATTCCCCAGTGAAACCCTACCATGGTTCCCTATTTCTTTTAAGTTGCAAATAGCCAACAGGGATGTTTAGACAGGTGGACTAGTTAAAATAAAAAGGTGGGCTTGTACACTTTGCAGATATATTTGCCAAGGGACAGAGACATGAAAGCAAGCCTATAGCTGAGCTGGAATTTGAAGTTGGGATTCCCTCCATCAGACACATACTTTTGAAATGTTTTTTATATTTGGGATTAACCAGAATGTACTGAGACACATAAAGGACGTGGGTGGCACTGAGAGTTAAACCACAGAGCCTAGGACTTGCCGATCAAAAGGTCGGCGGTTTGAATCCCCGCGACAGGGTGCGCTCCCGTTGCTCGGTCCCTACGCCTGCCAACCTAGCAATTCGAAAGAACGTCAAAGGGCAAGTAGATAAATAGGTACCACTCCGGCGGGAAGGGAAACGGCTTTTCCATGTGCTGCTCTGGTTCGCCAGAAGCGGCAGAGTCGTGCTGGCCACATGACCCGGAAGCTGTACGCCGGCTCCCTTGGCCAATAAAGCGAGATGAGCACCGCAACCCCAGAGTCGGCCACGACTGGACCTAATGGTCAGGGGTCCCATTACCTTTACCTTACTGTGACACATCAAAGTTAGGTTCACTGACTCTTGGAAATGATGTGCCACTTTTCATGCAATATATTCTTACACGGATATGTGCATGTGTGTGCATAGGAGGGGACAGGCCCCCCACAAGTTGATGAGCACTGCCATTCAAATAGTGTACATGCGCTGTGTCTTGTGATTGATTACGTGGGGTACGGCTTACCTGTCCCCCCATTTTATTCAAGCTGGCACCCATGTGCGTGTGTGTGTAATCAAAGTATACACCTAAAAATGTGAAATGTGCAAACAAGTTTTGACATTTATGCCTATTGTGCAGATATAACCACCAAGGACTCAGCGCTGTGGGTTAAACCACAGAGCCTAGGACTTGCCGATCAGAAGGTCAGCAGTTCGAATCCCTGCGACGGAGTGAGCTCCCATTGCTCGGTCCCTGCTCCTGCCAACCTAGCAGTTCGAAAGCACGTCAAAGTGCAAGTAGATAAATAGGTACTACTCCTGCGGGAAGGTAAACAGCGTTTCCGTGCACTGCTCTGGTTTGACAGAAGCAGCTTAGTCATGCTGGCCACATGACCCAGAAGCTGTACTCCGGCTCCCTCGGCCAGTAAAACGAGATGAGCGCCACAACCCCAGAGTTGGCCACAGCTGGACCTAATGGTCAGGGGTCCCTTTACCCTTTACCTTTTTACTCTGCCCTGTGTGTTGTCTTCTTCTTCTTCTTCTTCTTCTTTGGTGATCCCTCGTAGCCGGCTAAGATTGTCTTCCATAAACATGGTTTTAACAATGAGTCCGTAAATGCCTGTGGAGGCCAATTCTGGATCCACACGTCCTTCCACAGTGGGGGACATTGGTTTCTGGGCAGGAGTTGATCACGGTATGGATTTGCCAAATGTGCCTTCCTCTTAGCACATTTCTCCCTTTTGTCCTGAGTTCGAGTGTCTTCAGAACCCATAACATCTTTGGTAAAGGCTGTTCTCCAATTGGAGCGCTCGTAGACAAGCGTTTCCCAATTGTTGAGTGAGTGTGCCCCGTGTAAAATGGCATCGGCTCCTAAATCCTTACGCTTGGAATCTGCTGGCTCATGCTTCAGTCCCGGTGTGAGTGAGGGCTCCAGGGCTCACCGAGATTTCTGCATCCGGTCCACATGCATAAAGAAAAGCGGGTTTGCTTTCTCCATAGAAATGAATGGGACAACCTGTGAGCATGTAAACTGCAAGTGCAGCCTGGAACACAAGTGGGGCTCAAGACTGGGGAAAATTTCAGCCTCCAAGCGTAACCAGGGTGGGAATAGCGTTGCTAAATTAAGGGGCTCGCTCCTGCAGGATGGCCACTAACTTTGATGGGTCCCAAAGAGGACTAGACAAATTCATGGGAGATAAGATCATCAATGGCTACTAGCTATGATGGCTATGCTCTGCCTCCATGGTCAGTCAGTAATGCTTCTGAATACCCCAGCTGCCCAGTCCACTGGGAGCTCCAACACTTGCCCCGTCCCGGGCACTGGCAACCCATGCTACACCACTGGAAAAGGGCCTTGCATGCCGAAGATGCTACATTCAATCCACAGCATCTCCAGGTAGGGAACAGAAAGACTCCTGCCTACCACTCTGGAGAGCTGCTGCAAACTCCCATCAGCCCCAGCCAGCATGGTCAGAGATGATGGGAGTTGTAGTCCAGCAACATTTAGAGAGCAACACACTGCTACCCCTGTAATACTAAACTCCAGTCTCTCATGCAGAGCATTAGCATGACTCCTTATAAAACAGCTTCCTATGTTCCTAAGAGCTCAAAGAGCTGCAATAGTTTGCAATCAGCAACCAGTTAGCTATCAAGGCTGTATGTGCATCCGAAATATTATGGCTGGCTCCACAATTTATTTGCCTAGGAAGTTCTGAGTTCCCTGTGGTTATGGCTGGATGCTTTTATCAAGTGGTGGGTGAACAAATATTTGCACATTAAGGGCTCCAGCTCCAAAAGTGGAGGTTAAGCTGAGCCACAAGTTAGCAAACTGATAAACTTAAGGACATTTAGATGGTATGTCATGGTGTTCCTTCTCCTCCCAAGCATTTATCCCATTCTAGTTGCTAGCTTAAAAGATGCCTGTTTCTTGGGAGAAAAGCAATGACAAACCTAGACAGCATCTTAAAAAGCAGAGACATCACCTTGCCAACAAAGGTCCGTATAGTTAAAGCTATGGTTTTCCCAGTAGTGATGTATGGAAGTGAGAGCTGGACCATAAAGAAGGCTGATCGCCGAAGAATCAATGCTTTTGAATCATGGTGCTGGAGGAGACTCTTGAGAGTCCCATGGACTGCAAGAAGATCAAGCCTCTCCATTCTGAAGGAAATCAGCCCTGAGTGCTCACTGGAAGGACAGATCCTGAAGCTGAGACTCCAATACTTTGGCCACCTCATGAGAAGAGAAGACTCCCTGGAAAAGACCCTGATGTTGGGAAAGATGGAGGGCACAAGGAGAAGGGGATGACAGAAGACGAGATGGTTGGACAGTGTTCTCAAAGCTACCAGCATGAGTTTGACCAAACTGCGGGAGGCAGTGGAAGACAGGAGTGCCTGGCGTGCTCTGGTCCAGGGGGTCACAAAGAGTTGGACACGACTAAACGACTAAACAACAACAACAACAACAAGTTGCTAGCAAAGATATCCCCTCCCCCATACCCCATTGGTACAGCAGCTCTGCTGCATATTAATTTTAATCAGAAGCATGCAGATGCACATCAATAACGTGAGTGTAATAAACCTGGTGGGGCTGTGATCTAAACCACTGAGCCTCTTGGGCTTGCTGATCGGAAGGTTGTTGGTTCGAATCCCCATGATGGGGTGAGTTCCCGTTGCCCTGCCCCAGCTCCTGCCCACCTAGCAGTTTGAAAGCACACCAGCATGAGTAGATAAATAGGCACCGCTGTGGTGGGAAGGTAAACAGTGTTTCCGTGCGCTCTGATTTCCATCAAGGTGTTTCGTTGCGCCAGAAGCAGTTTAGTTATGCTGGCCACATGACATGGAAAGCTGTCTGTGGACAAACGCCGGCTCCCTCAACCTGAAGTGAGATTAGCATTGCAACCCCATAGTCACTTTTGACTGGACCCAAACTTCCAGGGGTCTATGTGCTGGAAAAGACCTCTTGTCTCCATATCTACTGATGCCCATACTACCAGAAGTGTGCTAAATTGTGGCTTACATCAAATCAGCAAAATCAGTAACAGACCCTGCTGTCTTATTATAAAACGTTTTAAGTGTGCTGTGAAGTGAATTATACAAATGTGACACTAGATAGCAATGGTGAGCCATGACAAATTCAATATATTTTTCACAATGTTGTTGTTGGTTTTTTTTTTTAAAAAAGCATTTTCACAACATTTTTTAATATGTGTCTAGATTCCACCTGAGGACGCGGGTGGCACTGTGGGTTAAACCACAGAGCCTAGGACTTGCCAATCAGAAGGTCCGCGGTTCAAATCCCCGCGACGGGGTGAGCTCCCATTGCTCAGTCCCTTCTCCTGCCAAGCTAGCAGTTCGAAATCACGTCAAAGTGCAAGTAGATAAATAGGTACCGCTCCAGCGGGAAGGTTATACGGCATTTCCGTGCGCTGCTCTGGTTCTCCAGAAGCGGCTTAGTCATGCTGGCCACATGACCCGGAAGCTGTACGCCGGCTCCTTCGGCCAATAAAGCGAGATGAGCGCCACAACCCCAGAGTCATCCATGACTGGACCCCTGACCACTAGGTCCAGTCGTGACCGACTCTGGGGTTGGGGCGCTCATCTCACTGTACTGGCTGAGGGAGCCAGCATACAGCTTCCAGGTCATGTGGCCAGCATGACTAAGCCGCTTCTGGCGAACCAGAGCAGCACACAGAAACGCCGTTTACCTTCCCACCAGAGCGGTACCTATTTATTTACTTGCACTTTGACGTGCTTTCGAACTGCTAGGTTGGCAGGAGCAGGGAGCAAGGAACAGGAGCTCACCCTGTCACGCGGATTCGAACCATCGACCTTCTGATCGGCAAGTCCTAGGCTCTGTGGTTTAAGCCACAGTGCCACCCGCGTCCCTCCCTTTCCCCATACTACAGCCAATTACCGTCACACCTGAGATCAGGTGGAGACATGACTAGACAGGTTGCATGTGCCGCCAATCTCTGCAGACAGAAGGACGGAGCTCCTTGCTTATTAGCTGGTGGGCAGGGGGTTTAATCCTGCTTAGTCTCTGTCTGTCCGTCCATCCATCCATCCCCCCCCCTCCGTGCACAGTCATGTGCCAATTTTGACAGGTGGGTGGGGAAACACACCTGTACAACACCTGACTTTATTACTCCCCCCCCCCCGGTAAAGGTAAAGGTACCCCTGACCATTAGGTCCAGTGGCAGACAACTATGGGGTTGCAGCGCTCATCTCGCTCTATAGGTTGAGGGAGCCGGCGTTTGTCCGCAGACAGCTCCCAAGTCATGTGGCCAGCATGACTAAGCTGCTTCTGGCGAACCAGAGCAGCACACGGAAACGCCGTTTATCTTCCTGCCTGTTTATTTACTTGCACTTTGACGTGCTTTCGAACTGCTAGGTGGGCAGGAGCAGGGACCGAGCAACGGGAGCTCACCCTGACATGGGGATTCAAACTGCCGACCTTCTGATCGGCCAGCCCTAGGCTCTGTGGTTTAGACCACAGCACCACAATATACAGCTTCAAATGTACGCACATCACATTTGCAGCCACTGGAAATGCCAAAGCCATTGTTTGAAGCAGAACAGCCCATGAACTCACATGCCCTGCATCACCCAGGCGCTTATCAGCCAATTCACTTCTTCTAGAATCTAGGAGTTTCCTGCTGATAACAGAAGCAAACATAGCCAGAAGAAGAAGGGTGGGAAAGCAGATGGAGACGACATAATAACTTAGGCCAAATTTTTTGTTGAAATGACTCCTTGGTTTGATTTTCTGATAAAAGTCCAGATGGTGCAATGACATTTCCTGGAATATGTGCTTTCCCCCCTCCCCCTGTCACTGATTCCAGTAATGTTGCAAAACATTAAGAAGTACACAAAATGGAAGTGACCTATTAGATATTCAATTCCATAAGCCAAACTTTAAAAACAGATTTGGAAAACATGTTTTTTTCCCCCTTTATAAAAAATATTTTGGAGGGGAGGAGTAAAACACAACTAAACCTGCAGTTCCTTCTGGAATAGACTTGTATCCCCCCTCTCAACCTCAACAGAGGTTTCCTACCTTGGAAAATCCAAAATATATGATCCAATTAAAGCATGTAAAGGGTTTCGGTGTGTATTAAATATTTTGGAGGGGCTGATGTATCCAGCGGCGTAGCGTGAGTTCTCAGCACCCGGGGCAACGCAAGTAATTTGCGCCCCCTAACCCGGGGCAAGGCAAGTAATTTGCACCCCCCCCAACCCGCGAGTTGCCGCTGGCGCTGCCGCCCAAACGACGCCGCTTGCCCGGAGGAGGAGGGGGGCAGAGAGGCGAGGAAAATGCAACTGCCCAGCAGCTGCAGCAGCAGCGGCGGAGGCGGGGCTGTGAGGAGGGGCTGCCTGGCGCATCCTCCGCTGAGAGCGCTGAGAGCCGCTGCCTGCCGGGCGCCTTCAGCCCGGACGCGCGCACAGCTCGGCGGTTCTGCGAGACATGCGGCTCCGCTACAGCCTGCGCCCGAGGCTCTTCGGCGACTCCGGAGGCAGCGAGCGCGCCCCCCCCAGATGTTGCG
Source organism: Podarcis vaucheri (assembly GCF_965113315.1). Lineage (NCBI taxonomy): Eukaryota > Metazoa > Chordata > Lepidosauria > Squamata > Lacertidae > Podarcis > Podarcis vaucheri. Next base: position 19,031,484 of record NC_138760.1, on the reverse strand, counting down.
CCCGGTGCGGCCGGCACCCCTGGCACCCCACACGCTACGCCACTGGATGTATCTTCTCACAAGACAGCTTGTTACTTTGAGAGAAGGCAGCTATCTCACACAGAAAATGAACTGAAAGGGAGCTGGTAGGCTAGGATAGAGGACTATGAAGTCTTATTAGCGTGTTTGAGGGAACTGAAAGTGTCTGAGGAACCACATGCCCATGATGGGAAGGACCCAGAGGCAAAAGCGAATGGGGTAACAACTGTAATTTTTATTTTTATCTCTGCTAGATTCTACACACAATTGCACATCTGTCTCTCTGCTCCATGCAGGCAAGTGAGAGCGTAGCATCATCAGACTTCAAGGACACTCAGGGTGCAAAATAGGGCCAGTGAGGGGGGGTGGCCTGGGGAAACTTCCAAGGGCCAGACAGAGTCCTGGAGGGCCACATTCAGCCCACTGGGCTGAGGTTCCCCACCACAGCAGGATGGATGTACGGGAGTCTCCCCACTTAACGCACGCTTGACTAGTGCACAACCGCACAGTGCCGAGAAAGGATTAAATCAATCTATTTAAATGGCCAAAAGGCGCAAAACAGCAAAAAATACCAGCCTGAAAAGAGTAGGAATAGTGCAAAAACGGCATAGAAAGAGCAGTAAAATGCCAGGAGCCTTTGCAACTGCAATCCCATCAGCCTTTGCACCGAATGTTGATGCCTGTGGAGAATCGGAGTTTGGAAAAGGAGGTTTGGAGGGAGTGACTGTGGTGGAATTTTGTGGATTTGGGGCGGAGGTTTTGGTATTCCCACTATAGGTAGATGTGCAGTACTTGGGAACGTAACCCCCAAGTAAGCAAGAAGACACCTATATTTCCATAGGCTTGTAAGGAGAAGGGCCTGCATGAATGGAACGTAAAGCAAAGAAGGTATACATTATGTTTCCCTAAACCCTGTTGATACCAGAGTCCTGTGCAGGGGCAACGATGCCTCCCATCAATGGTATTCTTCTCCTTGCGCCTCTGCATGTACAACTGTCCTCCATCACTCTGGCTGTCTCAACATTTCATACCTCCCCCCAGTGGCGTAGCGTGGGTTGTCAGCACCCGGGGCAAGGCAAGTAATTTGCGCCCCCTAACCTGTGGATTTGCGTCCCCTAACCCCCAGATGTTGCGCCCGGTGCGGCCGGCCCCCCCTGCACCCCCACGCTACACCACTGCCTCCCCCTCCCTAAAATGTCCTAGTGGTCTGCATCAAACAGCTAACATAGCATCTTCAGTGTGGTCATAATCAGCCTCCCGCTAGACAAACAAGCAAAGCAACCCCACAGCAATCATTTGATGCTTAGGATGCAAGCTCCTCGGGGCAAGGACCAGTAGCTTTGCTTATCTTAACTCAGGGGTGGGCAACCTAAGGCCCGAAGGCTGGATGCAGCCCAATCGCCTTCTCAATCCGGCCCGCGGACAGTCCAGGAATCAGCGTGTTTTTACATGAGTAGAATGTGTCCTTTTATTTAAAATACATCTCTGGGTTATTTGTGGGGCATAGGAATTCATTCGTTATTTTCCCCTAAAATATAGTCCGGTCCCTCACATGGTCTGGCGGACGGCGGACCAGCCCACAGCTGAAAAAGGTTGCTGACACCTGTCTTAACTCATAAAGGACCATTACACTGGTGCTGGAACAGAATTAACAATAAAAATAAGAATCAGACAGAGCTAGGGCTAAGTTACTCTGGGTTAACACCCAATGGGAAGGCTTACAGCTGGGCTGACTAAGCTGTGGCCCCGGGGCCGTCTTTACCCGGGGGTGCAAGGGTGCGGGGCACCCGGGCGCCAAATTCTGGGGGGCGCCAGGTGCCCACCGCTGAAGCCACCTAAGCTCTTAACTATCTACCTGTTATGAAATAATAAATAATTTTGATCAAGCTAGAAAAACAAAATACATATATACCTAGGTATTACTAAAATGTATACCTACTGTTCCACTAAATGACTTTCAACTTTGTGCGCTCATTTACCAAAGCTGGCGGTGCTTGTCACTCACAATGGCGGCACTTGTCATTCTCAACTGTGCTGTGCACGTGAACTCTTGCATCAAAATATTATGTTGCATGGTGTCTGACATAAGCATAAGTAAAGGTAAAGGGCCCCCTGACCATTAGGTCTAGTGCTGGCTGACTCTGGGGTTGCGGCGCTCATCTTGCTTTATTGGCTGAGGGAGCCGGCATACAGCTTCCGGGTCATGTGGCCAGCATGACTAAGCCACTTCTGGCGAACCAGAGCAGCGCACGGAAATGCCATTTACCTTCCCGCCGGAGTGGTACCTATTGATCTACTTGCACTTTGACATGCTTTCGAACTGCTAGGTTGGCAGGAGCAGGGACCAAGCAATGGGAGCTCACCCCGTCGCAGGTATTTGAACCGCTGACCTTCTGATCGGCAAGTCCTAGGCTCTGTGGTTTAACCCACAGCGCCACCCGTGTCCCTTTGACATAAGCATAATGAAAGTTAATTTGGGGGCTAAACTAAATTTGGGGGCGCTGGGTGGATCTTTACATCTCAGCGGCGCATATGCTAAAGACCCCACCGTGCGGCCCTCCAGGCTTCATCTCTCATGAGTCCCAGCCAGTGTGCTGAATGTGATACAGCATCACCGCAGGGCCACAGGTTCCCCTACGCTGGGTAAGAGGGAAACTCTGGTATTGCCCATACAGCTTCTTTAGGGAAGCCTATGTCCCCCCTTGTGGACCACTCATTTAGCTTATCTCCTCTTTGCCTATATGCTGAGCCAGCAAAGCACTGTAGCTACGGACAAATGTTTTTCTGTGACAACAGCGGAGGGACAGGGAACAAATTCGTTTCGATGAAGTATTGCCAACTTCTCTCTGAAACGCTTCCTCCTCCGTTCATTCCAGGGAGATTTCTCATTTTCCAGCGATCCCTTATTTGCACTCTTTGTGCATCTCTTGGCAAGGCTGCTGCAGCTGGACACAATCTCTGCTCCTTAAGCTCCAGAGAGGCCTGGTGTAACTCTGCGTACGAACACAGGCAGACGAGGAATTCCGCAAGTGAATCATGAGCTGAGCCTTCAGAGAGAATTTAAGATGGGGATTTTCTTTTAAGTCTGGAATGCAACTGCTCCAATAGTACACACGGTCCCCAAGGGACCAGTAGCACAGTGTGTGCGTGTACCGTAGCTAGAAAAGGGAGGAATGGCGCTTTGACTTTCTGTTGCAACCAGACACCTTTTAATTTTGAATCCTATACTACCAGCAGGGATGCAGGTGGTGCTGTGGGTTAAACCATAGAGCCTAGGACTTGCCGATCAGAAGGTCGGCGGTTCGAATCCCCGCGATGGAGTGAGCTCCCGTCGCTCTGTCCCTGCTCCTGCCAACCTAGCAGTTCGAAAGCACACCAGTGAGAGTAGGTACCGCTCCGGCGGGAAGGCAAACGGCATTTCCGTGGGCTGCTCTGGTTCGCCAGAAGTGGCTTAGTCACACTGGCCACATGACCCGGAAGCTGTACACCCTTGGTCAGTAAAGCGAGATGAGCACCGCAACCCCAGAGTTGGCCACGACTGGACCTAACGGTCAGGGGTCCCTTTACCTTTATACTACCAGCATGGTGGTGTCCGACTCTTTGTGACCCCCTGGACCAGAGCACGCCAGGCACTCCTGTCTTCCACTGCCTCCCGCAGTTTGGTCAAACTCATGCTGGTAGCTTCGAGGACACTGTCTAACCATCTTGTCCTCTGTCGTCCCCTTCTCCTTGTGCCCTCCATCTTTCCCAACATCAGGGTCTTTTCCAGGGAGTCTTCTCTTCTCATGAGGTGGCCAAAGTATTGGAGCCTCGGCCTCAGGATCTGTCCTTCCAGTGAGCACTCATGGCTGATTTCCTTAAGAATGGATAGGTTTGATCTTTTTGCCGTCCATGGGACTCTCAAGAGTCTCCTCCAGCACCATAATTCAAAAGCATCAATTCTTCAGCGATCAGCCTTCTTTATGGTCCAGCTCTCACTTCCATACATCACTACTGGGAAAACCATAGCTTGAACTAGACGGACCTTTGTTGGCAAGGTGATGTCTCTGCTTTTGAAGACACTGCCTAGGTTTGTCATTGCTTTTCTCCCAAGAAGCAGGCGTCTTTTAATTTCGTGACTGCTGTCACCATCTGCGGTGATCATGGAGCCCAAGAAAGTAAAATCTCTCACTGCCTCCTTTTCTTCCCCTTCCATTTGCCAGAAGGTGATGGGACCAGTGGACATGATCTTCGTTTTCTTGATGTTGAGCTTCAAATGTAACAATTACTTGATTCAAATGTACTTGAGTGTGTGCTTTTGTGTTACCCTCTTGAAGAAGTGTTTCCTTGTACTAGAAAAATCTAGCTAGAGAAATGTGGTTTTTTATATATACCAGGCTTTCTCTCAACCCAGGTCAAAGCTGATGGGCATTGCCATTCAAATAGTGTGTGCAAGCAGCAATAATGTTATTGGCCCAAAAATGGAAGCAAGAAGAACTACCGACGAAAGAATGGAGGACGAAACTAATGGACTATGCAGAATTGGACAAACTATCAGGAAGGATTTGAAACTGGCAGGACCAGAAATTCACAGAAGACTGGAGTAAATTTACAAACTATCTGAAAAGTATTTGTGATGATCAGACTACGTTTGTAGGTTTGCAAGAAGTTTTGTAAGGAGTATTATTGGAATTATTGCAAAAATGGATAAGGGGGGAGTACGGTTAGTTCAAATAGTTAAAGGCAATATGAATTTAAGAAATGCATAAGAAGGGGTCAAAACGGTGGATCATCAGAGGTGCTGATGGAAGTCCAAAAAAAATGATTATATAAGTGATGAAGTTTTGTGGTATGTATTATCATTTATATGTCAAAATGAATAAAAAAATATTTAAAAAAAAACAAATAGTGTGCGCGCACCGCAAAATCATGCGATCGATTATGCGGGGTGGGGCTTACCTGTCCGCCCCCCCCCCCAATATTTTATTCAAGCTCCTGCCCACAAACACACTCGCTCCCCTTTGTCTCCCTCCGCCTTTCCCTCCCCGACTCCGCTCTCCTTTAACAAAGGGCCGCTTCCCCTTTAAGCCCCTCGCCGCCTCTCTCGCCCTATCTCCGCGCACTCTCCCTCCCGCGCATGCGCACACCCCGCCCTCCCCTAGCTGCTGAGGCGCCGCCGCCGCTGCCGCTCTGCTGTCTGCCTCGTCTCGCGCTCGCGCCGCCGCCGCCGCCTCTCGCGCCTCTCTCGCCCCGCGCGAGCTGAGGGCGAAAGCGAGGCTGTTGCCGGTTGCGCCTCAGCTCCTGCCGCGAGGCCGTCGCCATGGCGGGCGGTCCGGCTCGCCGCCCGCGGCCCGTGGGGCCCAAGACGCTGCTGGTGCTGCTCGTCCTACTGGTTCTCGGGGGCCACCGCGGGGCCCAAGGTAAGAGGGGAGGAGGAGGAAGAGGAAGAAGAAGAAGTAAGGGACCTCATCCAACATGGCGGCGGCGGCTTCAGCTCGGGGTGGGGCGTGTAAATATTGGGGCGAGGAGCGGAGAGCGGAGGCGTCGCGGGGTTGGGGAGGAAGGGCCTCTCGGGTGGAGAGGCGGGGTCCCCATCCCTGAGGGGTGGGGATCTGTCTGTGTGTGAGAGAGAAATCCACCGAGAAATCCACTCAAGCTGTCAGATTATAGGGAGGGGGGGGTCTGCGGACCCTCCATAGAAACCCTGCCTTTGATCCTTCGCTCCCAGCAGCCGTGGGACGCGAGGGTTGGGGGGCTGCTTGCTGAGGGGCTGCCGTGCCTTAGCAGAGCTGGGGGGTTGGGTTGGGGTTTGGGTTGCGAGGTGCAGGCTGGGGGGTGGGATATGGGGTGGGAGGTCTGAAAAAATGAAAATAATTATAAAATAAAAATAATTGTGAAGCATCTAGGGCAGGGCTGTGCGACTTCCAAGAGGCTGCGATCTACAACCACCGTAAAAACACTGGCAGAGATCTACCCAGCCCTGATCTAGGGGGACGGGTGGCTGGCATCGAAATCTGGAGCCCGATTCGTCAAGAGAGACAATGGCCAACTGGAGGAACACCTGATTTCCTCGAGGGGTGGAGGGAGGGTTGTGTTTCTTTTTAGGGGCCTTGCGGATCTGTGATGCCTTTCTCGTGTGTGTGTTTGTGTGTATTTGGGGGGGGGGAGTGTAATGGAGGTCACATGAACCCAATCCCTGTTCAGGCTCCTTGCTTCTGCCAACCCCTCTGCAGATCAGACTTGGCGAGGAATGATTTTCAAAAACATGTTTTTAATCAATAGGCTGGCGTGATGGTTGTTAATTGTGTCAACAAGTATGTAGAACTCCAGAATTTTAACATTAAAAAAGGAGGCATGGTATGAGACTTAAAGCCCACTATCGGCCCACAGTGGAGTTCCAGTTCACCCCAAATAGCCTGCCTCTGAGAATGTTTTGGTTTCACCATGAAGTGTCCTCAGGCCTGATGACTCGAGAGTCCCCCTTGCTGTCTTAACAAAGACATCATCACATAAGGAGCCAGTCAAAAACCAGTTCCTTATTTGCAGACCTGTTTGTTAATGTATTGCAAAGGGAGGTGTGGGGCATCAGCCTTGAGAAGGTCTTGTTTCTTAACAAAGCTTTTGATCAGGTAGGGCTAAGCATTGTATGCCACTAGACAGCTAGTCTGTTTATATATTGATGCATCTCAGGACAACCCAGAGTTTTGTTCAAGACCCTGAAAAGCCAATTCCACTTTGAAATGTTGGAATGCGCTGTGAGTGATTTTTGCCACATGGGTAACTAGTTAAAGGTGATGTGGCCACATGTAGAACCAATCAGCTTGTCATAAGTTGGCCAGTTCTCAATCATTTCTTGTTATGGATCTCTTTGATGACCTGGATATCCCAGGTCATGAACTGAGGGTACCTGAGGCAGCCACCTAGCTGAAACCAACCAGGTCAGCGTCAGTGCCCAGATGGGAGAACTTCTGGGAGTTGTGTGTGTGCTGCTGTCTTGGATTCTGTGATGGGGAAAAACAGGATATAAATGTACTAAATAAATCATCAAGCTACTCAGTCAGTTTACTATATGGCAAAGTCAGCTTAGATATCATTGCCCTTCCCTTTGGGCACTTCCAGAAAGTCTTCTGGGTACAAGAATTTGTTGTGAATAAGGAACACGTGTATCCAGATGGTTTCTTCTGCCAGATAGTTGCTGTGGCAAGATATCTCAGTTTCTTGGAAGAGGGAGGACAGAGTCTGGCAATGCCTCATTCAGCTAATTGGAAATTTTGAATTTGGAGAACACTGGTAGCAAGATTATTCCCCAGGACATTTGCAGAGCTGGGCTTATTCTGGTACAAAGATATAAAATGGGTGCTTCAAAGGAGGATGTAAAAAAGATCAACATATAGGGATAGGTGGCAGCATGTTATCTCTGAAGTATAAGTTTGCAGAGGGATAAATACAATCTTACCACGTTCCTGAATGATGGTGTCCAAGGCTGTGTGGCTTAATCTCTTTTTTTTTAAGGGGTGTATTGCCATGGTTTCTGAAGGTTGTTGTTTGCCATTGGAAAGAACACAGCTTTAAAGGGGTTCTGCTATCAGGTGTTCCCATCAGTTTTATCTAAAGCCCTGCTCCCTTTTCTGATTAATTAACATTTGCTTTTTAGCATTGAACTCTTGTGAACTCGCTTTCCCTTAAATTAAAGTTTTTTTAAAAGGATATGCTACAAGGTTCACATTACAGCCCAGTGTAGAGGAGAGCCGCAATTCTAAAACAATTCCATTATTAGAACTTAACAAATGGGCAAATTTTTGCTAACAAATAAGCTGCTAACAATTAAAAAAAAATAGAAAATCCGAAAATGTCTGAACCAGACAGTAAGAACAGTAGAAAATGGCAGCATCAAAAATAACAACAGGAGATAAAAATCAATCAGTCAGTCAGTCAGTCAGTCAGTCAATAGCATGCTTAATTTCACCCTAATGCTGCAGTCCTATGCACAGCTAAGCAGATAGTAGCTCCACTGAACTCTTCACACCAGTATGCCAGTCCTAAGTAAACATGCCTAGGATCGGGCTACAAATCTCATTTGCTTCTTTCCAGTAATTTTATTTAGCTAAGTTTTGTGTGTTGAGAAAAACTTAAAAATTATGAGAACATATACAGTATGGGTGCTTGGATGTTCTGACTACTGTACATGATACAGGAACTAACAAATGAGAATCCAATGAAATTGACAGTAATAATATTGCTTCATAGCATTGTTGTGATATTTTGTTCTTTTTAATCCTCCATCTCTTAGTTTAGTTCTCAATTCATTTGTTCCAGCTTTCGGTTGTTCAAACCAATTTTTAAAAATATCCAGATTGCCAGCATAAGGTGAAATTGGATTTCAGAAGGGCTAGTGGGTGCTTATTTAACTGTTAAATGTGAAATTATTAGGGAGCAGATTAACTTTGTATGTGAAGCCTACTGAAGACTGAGCCTCTCCATTCATGTCACACTTCACTCTGCTCTGAAAAGTTCTTATTGGTTTCCTTCAAACTCATGCCTGTTGAAAAAATAAATAGGAATGGGGAAATTGACTTCCATAGTCTTTGATGCTTTGTTTTGGTTGACAGCAATTGTTTTCAGCAAATGCTGCAATGTGCGTTTTTATTAATAGGATTCCTCAGTGAGGTGTGTATGCAGCATGGTTTTATGGGCAAGGACAAATGTGCAAATAAAAACTGATGTTTGTGAAAAGGTGTGTGCAAGGAACCAATTTTGCCAAGTTGCAAGAGAAAGGGGTGGGTGAAAGCCAATTTTAAAAGGATAATAGTAAACAGCATGAACTGCTTGAAGCTTAACTGTGGTAATTGGTGTCTCTTTAAGTAAGCATAACATGCTTTCTGTGCTCTGGTAATAAGGTTCATTTTCAGTAGCTTTCACTTGTTCTCTATATGTATTTTTACATAAGAATAAAACAGCCTCCTAATTACTTTGTATGAAAACATAATTCAGCTTGCTGTTTCCGTAGCTTCTGAGCATGCAGTGTCCTGTATGATTAATAAACCTACATGTTTAGAAGCTTAGCTGTTACTTGAAAGTAAAAAGTTGTGGATTCCTTTGCTGATATTTCTCAGAACAAGGATTTATTTAGTTCAGAATAGAACATAATTTATATTTTATTACTTTCCAAGAAAGATACCACTTAATTGGAAATTGGGTGCACTGTCCAAAAAAACCGTCCTTGAACTTCTTTTCACACATCTTGGCCAGAACCCTGAGATTTTCCTCCCACTTTTGGCCATCTGGTTTGATATCCCAATCTGCATGCCGCTGTGGAAACTGCACTTGTAAATGGCCTCAAGTAAAACTTTAGCCCTATGGTCAAACAAGCAGTTTAAAGGGTGTCCACGAGTAAGATTATTTCCTCTTACAATATTATCCAGAGTGCTTCTCTGCAGCTGCATTCCCGAAGTGCAGACCATAAGGAGATAATTTCTCTTAAGGCGAGCTTTCACTTAATAGTGAGGGCATAACATAAACAAATTAAAGTGGAGAGTTAGCAGCTCAAGGCCCCTCTGCTAAGCCTTTAAAGCAATATTGTATATATAATATAAGTATTTGAATCAAAGCCTCAAAACCAATCTTAGTTGCTGTACGTTTTCTTACTGAATTGACCATTTATGAATAAACCAGGAGTACTATGGAGCCAGTGTGGATTTGGTCAATATTCAAATTAAAATGAGGTTTTTAAAAGATGCTTAATTCTTGAAGAAAGAATAGTTCATAAATCACTCTGTGTGTGTTAGTGCATTCCTATAGTGTTATTTTAAACACAGTAAAGTGAAATAACTTGCCTGTTCATAAGCTACTGTCTTACCCAATGCCAATTTCTGCTGCATTCATTGGATAGAATTTTCTTCCCAATCCCTTTTATCTTTTACTCCATACAGATATTTGATGTTGAATATGTTTGTCTAGGAAATATCTCACTTAATGATTCCAATAATAACCACTTCTAAAAAACAAATCTGTTTGGGGTAGCTTAACATTATCTTGTGTGCACACATTTTAAAATTGTGTCATTTAGCAGGAGATGCTGCAGATTTGTTGTTAGTTGAGATAAAACATTGGGGCCAACCTACATGTTGCATAATTTTCCTCTGCAGCTGTAAGCAACAGAAAGATGGGTGGGAAAGAAAGGTTTAAGCCTTTCCACTCTTAAAAGACTGTTCTCCACTTGCTACTTCCTTCTCCCAACTAATCTTAAAATATGTGTCTGTTTCTCTGCGTAGTTTGACTCCTACAAGCCTCAAAGCAAAGAGTCCTAATTCTTTGGCTATCAGATGGCACTCTGGTGCAATAAAAAATAGGCCACACATAAACAAGCATTCTTGGTGTGGGATGCTGAACGAGGAGTGGTTTCTTAGCTTCTTGGAATATTTGACCTTAGTTGATTGATGTGACATACCAATCTTATAGGATCTATTCCTCCGGAGGGGACGGGACACACTAAGCATTGCAGTTATTGTAAATTCCTATTTTTGTGATTGCTGCCAAGCAATCAGGAAATATTGCATTAGATCAGGTGTGTTAGTTGCCAGTGAGTTCACAGATCCAGTTTGGAATGTTGTTTACCTTTAAAGTCCTAAATAGTTTGGGACAAAGTTACTTGAAGGACGGCTTTCAATCACACCAGACCGCTTTCACATTGAGACCTGCTTATGAGGCCCTGGTTGCAGGCCCACCTCTTGAGAGTAATCAAGTTGGCAAGCATGTGGGAGAAGGCTTTCTTGGTGGCCCTGCATTTGTGGAACTCTGTTCCAACCTGAAGATCAGATAAGCCCCATTCCTATCAGTTTTAAAGCAGACTTTGAAAACATGCAGAAATTCATGGCGCTGATTTATTCTGATGTTACTATATTTATGGTCTTACTGGACTGTTTCTGTTTCATTGTGCTGGCCGCTTTATTATTATTGGTTGCATTAAAGTTTTAAATTCTGTTTTTATGTTTATATATGTATGTTTGTGCATTGTGAGGAAAAGTTATCTTACCTCTTCACTCTTAGCAGTCCTGCCAACAAAAAGAAAGGAGCCACTGCTTCCTAAATTTGAAGAGAAACAGAGCTGTAGCATATTTTTTGGACATGGAAAGCGTGTGCAGATCAGTGTTAGAAACTCTCATAAGCTAGGTGCCAAATGACTCCTTAAACCAGGGGTACAGTTGCCAAAACTGAATGCCTAGTTGCCATTTTGGGGCCAGACAGCTCAAAAGTTTTATTTTTCAATACAACTTTTTGGTTTCTGAAATTCATTCTGATTGTGCAAATATAATATAATATATAAATATATAAATATAATAGATAAAATTCTACAGGGTGTGTTGCTAGTGTAAAAATAGTCAAGACCCAAGAATCCCTAGGTATGCACCTCCAGATGGTGAAGATGTCAGACACCATCCTGGCACCCAGGCATCTTCACTTGGTCGCAAGTTACCAATAGCCAGGTGCAAAATGCACGTGGGGTATCGTGAATTTTGAATGCTGGTGCAGATATTCAACTAAACACATGAGGGCTCAAACTGCAGACGAGGACAAGGGCAGAAATGCAAGCCCCGCCCCAGTGATTTGGACACATAGGACCTCTGCACATTTAGTGTGAAAGTCAGAAGAGGATTTCTAAGAGCAGTTTCCAAAATAGGAGCCCTTGCCTCAGTTTGTATTGATTATAACAGTGTTAAGAGAGCTTTGGATTCAAGTACCTAAAGTCCACTTCCTCCTACCCTCTGTAATTAGATTGGTAGTTACCAGGAATAGGCTATGTGTATTATTTTTCCATATTTGGCTCATATTTGGAATGTCTTCCCCAGAGAAGCTCACTTGACACCAACCTTGATAAAAAGGTAAAGGGACCCCTGACCATTAGGTCCAGTCATGGCTGACTCTGGGGTTGCGGCGCTCATCTCACTTTATTGGCCGAAGGAGCCGGCATACAGGTTCTGGGTCATGTGTCCAGTATGACTAAGCCGCTTCTGGCAAACCAGAGCAGCGCACGGAAACACGGTTTACCTTCCCGCCGGAGCGGTACCTATTTATCTACTTGCACTTTGACGTGCTTTTGAACTGCTAGGTTGGCAGGAGCAGGGACCGAGCAACGGGAGCTCACCCCGTCACAGGGATTCGAACCGCTGACCTTCTGATTGGCAAGTCCTAGGCTCTGTGGTTTAAGCCACAGCTCCACCTGCGTTCCTTGCAACCTTGATGCAGGGGTGTAAATACTCCAAATAAATAATAATAATTTGCCCAGGTACTCAATCATGGTTTTGAGGCCAGTTTTAGCCATTCTGTTTAAATGCTATTAATATGCTATGAGCGTTGTTTCTGATATTTTATTGCAGTTCTGAGTTGGTGTTTTGCTATTTTACTACTATTTACTATTTTAAAACTATATGAATCCCTGATAGTTTTCTACCAAAGGGTGGTTTATATATTCACCAAGTATGTCTTCATTTTGAAAAGCTCCCTTCAGTGCAGATTGATTGAGTTTGAAGATGCCCCAAGGTGGAATTCAGTGCAGTGCTATGTGGGATATGTGTACTGTTGCGCTAGTGGACTTGGTTCCACACACGCAACAACTTAGTTGAATCCTGCCCTTTATTTGTTCTACAGCTTGCTTTGTGGCAGAAGCAAAGTTGAGCTGGGCCTTCTGTCCCTCACTGAACTTGTGTCTTCGCAAGATGTATGTTAGGTCTGATGAAATCAGTGTCAGCTAGTTCACTTCAGCAGAAATGCATACTCTATAGATCTCTTGAGCAAGAACAAAGCTTTTATTCGGAGGCTCTGAAGCTTAGCTAGGCTTGTTTAAACAGCGTCTTTTGGGGCTGTGTCTGTCTTGGAGCAGAATGTCAGACACAGACATGCCAAACAGACAGAAATACAATTCCCAGCAAGCTTGTGTTACACCTTTCTTTCAGTGCATCTTTAGACATTTTATCACAGATGTAGATAAAGATCACATGAACCTTATTGTGTCCAACCCAGGAATTCTGTTTTAATTAAGTGGATTATATGTTCCACTTTATAAATGGTGTCTCTACCCTGCTTCCAAGCTAACTGCTAGAAAAAGTCTGGTCTGAATTTTGCTTTTGTTCAGTTATTTCTTTTATTGGGCTTGCCCAAACATTCCCAGCTGCACTTTCAATCATTCTGTGAAAAGAACTTGCCACTGGCCTCTTAAGTACCTGTTGGATTCTGAGCATGCAACATTCTCCAAGGTGAAATAATCGTAATAATACCAACTTTGCTTTTGCTTTTATTGAAACGGGGAGATTTTTTTCCCCGTCGCTAGTCAAAACTTGAAGTACCAGAACTGCACAAGTTGCTTTCTAATCTCCCTCTCCCTCTCCCCGCCCCCCGCTGCCCATGTTTCCTTCTGCCCTGGGGTGTTAAGGCTGACGTACCTGTTTCATGTGAAATCACCAACCTTGGTAAACAGGGCTGCATTATCTAGGTGTTGCAGACAAGCAAGGATTTCATAGTATTTTTTTTTTATTTCATAAAAAGTGTGGTTTATAAAGAGAATGACAAAGTGCATCACAATTTAAAATAAAACAATACCAAAGGCCGATTAATGTACCTTTAAACCCCAGAGTGTGGGACGCGGGTGGCGCTGTGGGTAAAACCTCAGCGCCTAGGACTTGCCGATCGCATGGTCGGCGGTTCGAATCCCCGCGGCGGGGTGCGCTCCAGTCGTTCGGTCCCAGCGCCTGCCAACCTAGCAGTTCGAAAGCACCCCCGGGTGCAAGTAGATAAATAGGGACCGCTTACCAGCGGGAAGGTAAACGGCGTTCCGTGTGCTGCGCTGGCTCGCCAGATGCAGCTTGTCACGCTGGCCATGTGACCCGGAAGTGTCTGTGGACAGCGCTGGCTCCTGGCCTATAGAGTGAGATGAGCGCACAACCCTAGAGTCTGGCAAGACTGGCCCGTATGGGCAGGGGTACCTTTACCTTTTTACCCTAAACCCCAGAGTAGACTTATCCAAAATATGGACAGCTATGCAAACCCTTCTGCTAGTTGGTACCTCTTACTTGAGGTATATTCACTCCCCGTCCCCCCCCCTTCTAAAAAATAAATCAGTTATAAGGTTAGCTGCCAGACACAACCTTAGAGCATATTGAAGAGGAATTGCAGAAGGCCTTTAAGCCGTCCCTATCCACCTGCAGTAAACATTGGCAAGTAAAACACTACTTCTGGCAAAGAAGCTTTTGTAAATTGGAGGAGAGTCAGTTCAGTGTGGTTGATGGACAAGTGATTTAACACAGGCAAGCAAGTTGATGTATATTTTTGTTGGTTAGAAATATAAGGGACTTGGGAGCCCTTTTCCAACAAGGAAACTTTATTGCAGTGAACAATTGGACTGGGAAAAAAGCTCAACCACTTATGTAAGAAAAATTTGACGTACAGTATTTGATTTAGAGGATATCCTGCCCAGTCCCAAGTGAAGAGTGGGGAAAAGCTTCACATTTTTGCATTTTGTACAAAAACATCTAAGTCCTGGCCTTTGGTGTATTTAAGACAAGGGTGGAGAACCTTTAGCTTATATGACAAATGAGGTCCTCCAGACCACCTAATTTGACTCACAAGACCATTTTTGGCCAACTTTAACCAGCCATCACTCTCCGGTTATCATATGATTCAGGTTTGAACGAAAATGATTAAGAACTTAGAAAAAAATCAAACAAATTGAAGAGTTTTTTGTGACTCTGTGTATGTGTGTATTCATTCCAACATTATCAAACGAATGATAACATTTTGAATCATGTTTTTAAGATAAATAGGAATACACCATTCTTGAAAGCAAGAGAGAGAAAACCAAGGCACTGAAGGGGATTTATGGGTACAATCTATGAATGAGTCTCCATTCTGATTTTGAAGAAGTATGAAATGAGACAAAATTCTAGAGATCTCATAAGTAATCATCTGTATTGTTTGGGTAACTTCTTTGTTTTGTAAATAGTGGCTACAGCCTTGAAAATTTGTATTTGCATTTTGTAGTTTTGATTTGCAGGACAGGTAAACCCACGACTGCCAAGGAACAATTGGGATGTTACAGCTTAAGAGTGCACTCCCAATTATTTATTTGCAGCAAGGCTTGAATTCAGTGCTGTTAAAATTCAGCACCAAATGCAAGTCTTGTTGATTTCCGGTAGAATCAGATTGGCAAGTGGGGGGACAAAAGTGTTTTCCCACCTTAATATAAGAATATATTCTCTTCTCTTGCTTTCCTAAGTTTAACATCCTTATAGTAGCTCTGGGAAAAGGAAGTATGTGTCTCGGGTTTGTTTATATATCATTCTCCCCGATAGTTTGTAAAACCTGCAATATTACTAATTATCAGACGACTCAGTAATATATAGGAAAATTAGCTACCTGTAGCACATGACTGGCTTTCAAAGATAACAATTGCAGTTTTTAATTTGTGGTATTTATGTTAGCTATTTTGTACAGCAGTATGGAAAGCTAACATCTCCTCTCCAAACTAGTGCAGTTTCTAATATGGGAGTTCTGTGCCCACACAAGTGCTGTTGTAGACAACACAAGTAAGATACACACAAATACTAATTCGAAGCCTTTTTCATGTAAACTGGTTTCAGTAAACCAGTTACTACAGACAAGGTGTCAACGATTGCAATCAGATGCTACCCAACATTGACAGATGTTTCTGTACATTCATGCATATAAACAGAATAGACACAGTTAAAACCAAACATTCAGCGGAATCCAGCCAATGGGCATTCAGGGTGCTGTACATGCTTAGCATGGATGGTCTAGACGTTTTGTGTCAGAGAACAGGACATGTTTGTATCATCTATTTAGTATGCCAGGCAGAGCCAGGACTTTAACAGGCATTAACCCATTAAGAAGACTCATCAGGAATTGCTACAAGTCTAGTAGTGCACTGATTACATGGCAGGAGTGTTGGACAAGTCACTGTCCTAGCTTAAAGCTACTTCACAGGGTTATTGGATCTATAAAATGAGATGACAACATTTTTGTCATCTTGCACTCCTTTCAAGGGGAGAATACAAGCAGGCTCCCAAAGGTTGTATTCTTAAAATAGAAAGCCCTGATATTGACAATCCAGAATTGTAGACTCTGGATTGCTTGTTTTCATGCATCTGCTGGTCTTCTAAAGCCTATGTTAGTCACTTTAAGGTGTTTTAAGTAACAACATGGGCCGAACTGCATATATTCGTCAAAAGCAGAAATAAACCAAATGGAATTGCTCTTAATGGTTGTCGTTTTGCCATTACAAAAAATAAAAAAGATCCCTCCTTTCTTTCCACTCCTCACGGCTTGGAATTAAAAATTGTGTTTGCACTTGCTGGATGCTCAGGAAGAGAGAACTAGAAAATTGCCCCTTTATTTCTTATCTCTTCAATTTAATCTTGTCTCCAACTTGCACTATACCAACAATAATTTGTTAGACTTTCATTTGTTGTCAGAATCAAAGTCACTTAATGGCTCTATAGTAAAGTGTACTCAAAAACCCGTTGTTTCTCTTAACTAAACTTAGGAGTGAAAGTTTCTACTGTTGCCTTGCATAGCTGCATTCTCAGAGAGCTTTTGAGAAGGCAGCACAGCTGCCGCCGAAAACTGATTAACCTAAAGACCACCAACAGTCTCAACCTTAATTGAGTTGTTTGAATTTTCATATTAAAATGAGGTCTCCCCTTCAAAATAATTCAAATGCATAGTATCTCTCTCTCCATCTTGGAACATCAGAGTCTTTTTGTCTTCAATTTCCTTTTTCCAATCCCAAAATAGAAAGGATATCTGCCTGTGCCAGACAGCAAGGCTGAAGTACTAATCTATGTTTATCTCTTGTGAACTACTATTGAAAACTTTATTTTTAACTTCTTCTGTTAGTTTGTAAGTGATTCTTCTTAATAGCTTACCTTCCATAACTCTTACGTTAGCCCAGTCAAAATCCTACTCAAGTAGGATCTTCATTACCTTGTAATGCAGCCCCTGTCTTGCAGCTTACTGGTCCTGTTTGAGAGGGAAAATCAGAAAGCTGCATCCAGTTGCAACTGCAAGGTGAAGATGTGAGACCTTAATGTACCGTATTTTTCGCTCTATAGGACACACTTTTCCCCCTCCAAAAATTAAGGGGAAATGTGTGTGCGTCCTATAGAGCAAATGCAGGCTGCACGGCTAAGCCCAAAGCCAGAACAGGGAGACGGAGCGCTGCGGAGCGCTCCGTCTCGCTCTTCTAGCTTGGGGTTAGCTACGCAAAGCCTCTGCAGGGCAGCGGGGTGCCTTCACCCTGCTGCCCTGCAGAGGCTAGAAAGGCTGTCCGCGAAGCCAGAACAGCAAGACGGAGCGCTGTGGAGCACTCCGTCTCGCTGTTCTAGCTTGGGGATGGCTGCGCAAAGCCTCCGCAGGGGCCCTGCAGAGGCTCCAAAGGCTGTCCCCGAAGCCTGAAGCCTTTGGAGCGCAGCGGGAACTTGCGCTGCGTTCCAAAGGCTTCAAGAGTCTTTGAGGCTGGCGGTGGGGGAAAGCAGCGCCTCCCCCCACCGCCAGCCCCAAAGAGCAGGTCAAAAGGAACCTGAAGCCTCCGGAGCCCAGAGGGAACTCCCACCGCGCTCCAGAGGCTTCGGGTTGCCTTCACTGAAGCCTGGAGAGCAAGAGGGGTCAGTGCGCACCGACCGCTCTTGCTCTCCAGGCTTCCAAGGTAGCCGCCTGAAGCCTCCAGAGCGCAGCGGGAACTCCCGCTGCGTTCCGGAGGCTTTGGGTGAATGCACCTTGAACACACCTTGTTTTAGAGGGGGAGAACAAGAAATAAAAAATTCCCTGTTCTCCCCGTCCTATGGTCCAGTACGTCCTATAGAGTGAAAAATACGGTAATTACAAGGTTGGTATTTAGCCAGTTTCCCCCCTGGGAGTCACAGAGTTCACCAAGACTATAGATGTCACTCTCTGCCTGTCAGGCCAGTGTGCTAGGCTAGAGCTTTCACTGTGGTGCTGATACAGAAGACTGTCTGCGTACACATCATCACTTCCTGCAACATCTTGGATATTTCCTTAGAACCACCGTTCCAGGGCTTGACCTGGGCCTGACCCTGCTTAGGTTGTCAGATGTATTCATTGCCTCTGAAGGGTATTCTGAACTGACTTGACAGTGTGATAACGTCTTCCTAAGGATTGGAGGAGTTTGTTGTTAAGAGCGGGCAATAGTTAATCACAGAGCTTTTTCTTTCTCCTTTTAAAAAGTTGCAACCAACTTTTTGCCTTGAACTCCACACTGCAGGTACGTACATGCTCTTTATCCCCTCTGGGGAAACAGGATCTGATGACAGCTGTAGAAAGTATGGCGTGCTCATTACGTGCACCCACCCTTCTCCTTGACATTATTATATTCATCCTTGCTGTTTCAGGATTTGGCTGCATTTTCTTTTCCAGCCACCTTGAGAGAAGAACAGCTTTTGCTTGGAGGCTTGAGATACGAAAATTGGCAGCTGCCTTGCATTTGAATAAAGGGTAGAATGCTTTCTTTATCCCATAGTGTAGCAAGTGGCTGTTGCTTCATAGAAAACAAGTGGCATCATGTACCTGCGAGATTCAGGATGGAATTATGTGCATTCTTGGCAAATGTGTCTTCTCAAACTTGCTTTTTCTGATATATGAATGCAAGGTGAGAACATTTATAAGGGAGAAATGTTGGGCAGGAGGCTGCAATTCATTCTGTGTGTCCCTGTTCTTTGTAAATCCTCTACTCCCTGAAATCCGTAATTCAGGGTTATTTCCTGTTTTCAGCCCTGTTAAGGGAATAACTGATCAATAAGTCCTGGAGTACATTTGCATAGGAGAACAGGACGGGGGGGGGGGCGTGTCTTCCAATTCCCATCTGGAAATTCCCATCCCCTTTTCTATCTTTCCCTTGCAGCATGAGTCTGCTCTCACATGACGTTTAACAAAAGCATTTATTATATTCATTGCACACTTATATGGCGGAAGACCCACTGAACATAATGGGACTTACTTTGAGTAGGATTGCCCTGTAAAATTGTTCAGAGCTTTTTTCTCATTGTCACAGTTGAGAAACCATAACCCAATCGTCCAAGCCATAGTTTAGAGTAGTAAGGAGGTAACATGAGGACATGCATTCCCTTTCCTTGCATGCCAGTTCCATCTTCAGTTTGATTTTCTTCCAGCCACAGTTTGCTGTGACATTGAATCAGGTAGGCAGGGTAGCACTAACTTCTAAAATCATGGTTTGAAGTGTATTTGAAGTAGTTTGGAAGTTAGCAGCTGTAGGTTGTCTAATTCTCACAGCTGGAGAAAACCTGTAAATGGAGAAAGGGATTGGGATGTGAGGAGGAAGGAAGAGAGTGGAAGCCTGTGCCACATTGCCATCCTTCAAAACCATTGTTTGGAGGATTATCTAAATTCATCTGTGATCTCAGCAATCCTTAATACAACTCTGCAGTGTGGGTCCCTACTGTACAGTGGTGCCTCGCAAGACGAAATTAATTCGTTCCGCGAGTTTTTTCGTCTAGCGAATTTTTCGTCTTGCGAAGCACGAAATCCCATAGGAATGCATTGAAATTCAATTAATGCGTTCCTATGGTCAAAAAAAGTCCAAACAAAGCCAGATTTGGTACAAGAGTTTATTAAGTGCTCTTTAAAGTCACACATACTGTAAAGAGCATTTCAAAAATTGAAGGAACAATAAATTAAGTTTCTAAACATGACAGAAAAACATTTAAAAATCAACAATGTGTACAGTACATTTTCTAAGACTCTGGGGGACAACTCGAAGAAGGTTCCTCTTCCACTCTTTGCTTCTTGCTGAAGAACCCCCTCCTCAACTGTTCCCCCAGCCACCCACCACACAGAAATTCAAATCCAGAATTTTTTTTAAAAAAACAGCAGAGTGGCCCAATGGTCACAGAAAATCATAAAAATGCAGAAAAAACCACACAAGCTTCCAGATTCTTGCAAACCCCTCCTCAACTGTTCCCCCAGCCACCCACCACACAGAAATTCAAATCCAGAATTTTTTTAAAAAAACAGCAGAGTGGCCCAATGGTCACAGAAAATCATAAAAATGCAGGGGGGGGGAAACAAACTTCCAGATTCTTGCAAACCCCTCCCCAACACCAAGTCCTTGAATTCCAAACACCCCAACCCAAAATCCAAAACACCCCCAAAAAGTTTTAAAAGTTTAACTTACCAAATGGCTGCAAAAGAAGTTTTGGAAAAGCTTCAAAAATCACCAAAGTCTTCAAAAACCTCAAAAAAGGCTACCACACCGCATTCTATGAGTTGCTCCTCGAAGTCAAGTCGCAACTGTATTAACGGTGTTAAGAAAAAGGAAACAAACTTGCAAGACATTTTCGTTTTTCGTCTTGCGAAGCAAGCCCATAGGGAAATTCATCTTGTGAAGCAGCTCAAAAAACGCAAAACCCTTTCGTCTAGCGAGTTTTTTGTCTTGCGAGGCATTCGTCTTGCGGGGCACCACTGTACTTTGCTGAAGAAAGCTGAGAGAGTGTGGCTTGCCCTAGGCTGCCGGGGGAGTTTGTGGTACAGTTGATGTTGAAAGCCTATATCCAGATGTCATCAGCAACTTATTAATTTATTTATAAAATGTATTTATATACAGCTGTATCAAAAAAAAAAATCGCAGCAGTCTACAGCAATATAAAAACACATAAAACCAAATGAGAACATCGTAAAAGGTAAAAAAACAAGTTAAAAGCAAAAAGAAAATAAAAACAAACATCAGTAGACCATTGTGGGGGATGCAATCTTAATTGCCCAGCAGAACAGAAAAGTTTTCAGCAGGAATTTAAAAGTTGGCACAGAAGGCGCTCTCTGAATCTCTAATGGTAGGGTATGGGGCTGATGACACGAAAGGCTTGATTTCTCACTGTTGTCAAACAAGCCTCACCAGCTCAGGAGTGACCAAAGACACTCCTTCAGATGATCTTGGTGATCAAGCTGGAATATAAGGGTTCTGGAGATCCCTGAGGTATCCTGGAACCATCTTGTTTAGGGTTTTGTAAATCAGTACAAGAACTTTGAACCTGGCTCAGTAGCAGATGGGCAGTCAGTGCAGCTGTTTTAACAATGGTGTCACGTGTTCGTGACCAGAAACTCGCATCAGCAGTCTGGCTGCAGCATTCTGCAGCAGCTGAAGCTTCTGAACCAAGGGCAGCCCCACATAGAGCGCATTACAGTAATCTAGCCACAAGGCTACAGTGGTCAGTCTATCCCTGTCCAGGAACGGCCGTAGTTGGCAAACTAGATGAAACTGGTCAAAGCCACAGAATAAACTTGGGGCTCAAATGACAAAGGTGTATCCAAGGATTGCAACCCCATCCAGAATGGGTAGCTCGCCAATTTCCCAAACACGGGTACCATCTGCCTAAAGAGCCGCCTTCTTTCCAGGATTTAAACACAGTTTATTGGCCCTCATCCTGTCCACCAAGACACTGTTCCAAAGCTTTCACAGCCTCTCCTGAGTCAGATGTTATAGAGAAGAAGAATACTGCATCAGCATACTGGCAATACCTCGCTCCAGAACGCCTAATGACCACACCCCACAACTTCATATAGGTATTAAATACCACTGGGGAAAGAATTGTACCTTGCAGAGCCCCATAGCACAAATGCCAAGGGGCTGAGGAACACTCACCCAGTGCTGCTGTCTGGTCACAACCTTGAATACAGTTATACCTTGGCTCCCAAACGCCTTGGGAGTCAAACGTTCCGGCTCCCAAATGATCGAAAACTGGAAATGAGTGTTCTGGTTTTTGAACTTTTTTGGGAAGCTAAATGTTCGGCACAGCTTCCGCTATTGTTTCTGGCATGCCTGCACAATTGGGAACCAATCGGAAGCCGCGCCTTGGTTTCTGAACTTTTCGGAAGTGGAATGGACTTCCGGAATGGATTCTGTTTGACTTCTGAGTATGTCTGTGTATGAATGGAATCACTGTGATATACTTATTGGGATCTCACACTTAACTGTTTGCAGTTAACTGCCACGATCTTTTTTGAGTTGACTTAACCAAAGTGATGCAGGCTGATGTTTTTGGTTTTTTCGCTTCCCCACCCCAACTGCTTTGCCATGATAAAGGGAATATTGGAGTTATTTTTAAAAAATTGTTCTAGAGAATGAGTTGCTGCTTCAGATAACTTCTTGGTACTGTACTAAAGCTTATTGATGGCTTTCAAGTTTCCCAATAACAGGTAGGATGCTGGGTCTTTCGCTGCAGATAGCAGTTTGAATCGTGCCTTTGTCATTGATATTCAACCCAGCTGTTCAGTATCTTACAGGAAACGAACCTGTCCTTTTCAGGGGTTGATAGTGGGGGGTGGGTTTGTTTAATGGGAGGTGTTTTGCATGGTAGTACATTGATACATGTGGGACGCGGGTGGCACTGTGGGTAAAAGCCTCAGTGCCTAGGGCTTGCCGATCGAAAGGTTGGCGGTTCGAATCCCCACGGCGGGGTGCGCTCCCGTTGCTCGGTCCCAGCGCCTGCCAACCTAGCAGTTCGAAAGCACCTCCAGGTGCAAGTAGATAAATAGGGACCGCTTACTGGCAGGAAGGTAAACGGTGTTTCTGTGTGCTGCGCTGGCTCGCCATACCTTTACATTGATACACACACACACGTTGAAATTCTCGACAAAGGGCCCATATCTCAGCAGATTTGCTTCTCTTGCACTTAAAGTTAGTCTGGCGGAGCAGAAACAAATTAGCTGAAAAGAATGCCTTGATAGTCAGTGTCCAGCATGGGATATTCTGAAGCACTGATATTTATTTAAAAATATTTTGCAGTTGGCTGATTGAGGTAGCTAAGCCCACATATATTTTCAGTAGTTCATAGCTGTATTGGGAAAGTGCATCAGTTTGAGAGATTCTCCAAACTGAATTTACTGAAGAGTCCTTAAGTATGGGAGTGTTTTCTATAAAGAGTAGCTATGAGTGAGAGGCTTGTCTTATTCCTGGTGGCAATATAGAATTATAAGAACTAGGAACTGAATGAGTCATTCTTTTATGGATTTTAGCAGATGGGAAATCTGAGAACATAACAGTAAATGTTGGACATGTAGTCTTGGCCTATTTGTGTTCAAAACGTTCTGTAATGTTACTGGTCCTGCTTTAAAGCCAGGTGCATCTTGGTGAAACTTTGGCGCAATCTGGAGTCCCATCTTAGGGCAGAAGGACCACAAGTTGTGCTTCAGCTGGGAGTTTGCTAACAAGAGCGTTCTTTTTCTGTGTCTCTTCAGCTTTATTGTGCGAGTGCAACGAATGCAACCAAGGCAACACTACATGTGAAACAGACGGAGCCTGCATGGTCTCAATAACAAATGTGAATGGGCTGATGCATCACGTCCGAACCTGTATCCCTAAAGCCAAGCTGATACCTGCTGGAAAACCCTTCTTCTGCCTGAGTTCAGAAGATGTGCGCAATACACACTGCTGCTACGAAGACTACTGTAACAAAATCGATCCTCTGGTACCCAGTGGTAAGTGAGCTGAAGGGAAGAGGGCAGTGTGTGGGTCTCTTAAAATACAATTTTTGAAACGCCTGATTTTATTCTTGGTGCTGTGCTTGCTAAATCCAGCCACCAGTATTTCTCTTTTTTGTTTTATAATACCAACTCAAAGGATCATGGGGGTAGTTTATTTTTTACTTATTTGGGTGTGTATTT
The DNA here is from genome assembly GCF_965113315.1 of Podarcis vaucheri. NCBI lineage: Eukaryota > Metazoa > Chordata > Lepidosauria > Squamata > Lacertidae > Podarcis > Podarcis vaucheri. Next base: position 19,007,787 of record NC_138760.1, on the reverse strand, counting down.
TTTAATTGCTAATATTTATTGACCACTCTTCAGACATGGCTGTCAGAGGACAACATCCATTTCCCACATAAGAGGATGAGAAAACCATTCTTTTTTCCGCAGCTCTCACTTTTTCCCCCTTTGGAAGTTGGGCTGGATAGATGAGCAATACTGCATTCTGAAATAGTAGGGCACAGGCAGATTTAGTATCCTTCCTCTTTTTATGAGTTTGGTAGGAGAGCACACAACCATGGAATGCGTTTTTTGAAAATTATGCAGTAAAAGTTCACAAAATGGGGTGGGCTAAATAGTGGTTTTGCTGTCACTAATGGCATTGCAAATACATGCCCATGACCCTTGTACAACCACATTCCATTTTTAGAAAAGCCAAAAGCAACATATGCACTATTTTGAAAGCCAGCACCACATTCTTAGTGACACAATTTTGGAGCTTGCGTAGAGGGAAAATGTGATTATCCCCACAACAGAATCCAGTCTCAAGGGAAATTATTTATGCCAGGGGTAGGCAACCTAAGGCCGGGGGGGGGCGGATGTGGCCCAATCGCCTTCTCAATCCAGCCTTGGATGGTCCGGGAATCAGCGTGTTTTTACATGAGTAGAATGTGTCCTTTTATTTAAAATGCATCTCTGGGTTATTTGTGGGGCTTGCCTGGTGTTTTTACATGAGTAGAATGTGTCCTTTTATTTAAAATGCATCTCTGGGTTATTTGTGGGGCTTGCCTGGTGTTTTTACATGAGTAGAATGTGTCCTTTTATTTAAAATGCATCTCTGGGTTATTTGTGGGGCATAGGAATTCGTTCATATATTTTTTTCAAAATATAGTCCAGCCCACCACATGGTCTGAGGGATGGTGGATTGGCTCAGGGCTGAAAAAAGTTGCTGACCCCTGATTTAAGCTGTGTATCAGAGGGGGGGGCAACAGCCATATTAAGAAGCTGATTGGTTAGGTTTATTAAATTTATATACCACTTACTGCTCCAAAATGTCCTGAAATGATTTACTACCGGAATGAAAATACAATAACATAATAACATAACATAATAACATAAGTGTATTAAATATATAATTATAATACAGATATCCAGTCATTTGTTCTGCCAAAATGTCTAGGAAAATGCAAGCGTCTTTGCCTGGCACCAAAACAATGAAAAAGTTTATGCCCTGCAGGTCTCCTTGGGGAGAGCATTCCATAGATAGGCAGCTGCTACACAAAGGGTCATTCTCTTGTCGCCACCCTCTGGACCCTCTCTTAGAGGTGACACACACAAAAAGGCCTCTGATGTTGATATGGGGAAGACAGTCCTTTTGGTATACAGATCCTGAGCTGTATAATGCTTTAAATGTCAAAATTGCCACCCTCTTGAGATTGGGCAGTTCCAAAACCAGAGCTGAACCTGTTTTTCATCTGGAACTTTAATATCAGGATTCTGATAAACGTTCTTGGAACACTGTTATTAAACTGTATGATAATGGCTTGAAAAAGTTAATTCAGACTTTGACAGAAATCAAGCCTTGATGGTTCACCTACCTAGTTTTTATCTGATTTTCACCAGAAATACATAGGGAATGAAGACTTCATTTCCTGAGTGTTTCTGGTGAAAGTCAGATAAAAACTTCTGATTTATTTATTTATTTTGCTTTTCAGTTGCAGTAGAGAGTGATTAACCAAAGGTGGGGATTTTCTTTTTAAATTAGTAATTTAAATAAAAAATTAGGTTTATGTGCACACTTACAGTAGCTATTTTATTCTTACAGCTGTATACTCTGAAGGCACCTGAGCCTGATATAGTTTCTTAACTGGGATTTTTTTGAATTCTTTATTTGGTTTCATATTAGTGACATTGTATTTAATATGTTTAGAATTTTTTTTCTTGCTACCAGAGTTTGATTGGAATTTTATTTTTCTCTTTTGATATGCGTCTGTGATTGTATCCAGACTGTGCTTTTATTGTGTTGTTCTCTTGACGGAAAATAATAAAATATAAATTGGGGGCGGGGGGAGGGAATGGATAAGAACAGTTAGCATTATAAACACAGATATTATGTGGAACAGCCAAACAGGTTTGAGCACACATATCCTGCTAGATTTTCATTTAAATACCTTATCCGCCCTTTGGCATATTCACAGCTATGCAAGTTTTAGCACCCTGTTTAGGGCCTAGACAGGAGTTAAATTATGCATGAAATTTCTTGATTGTATATTAGACCCTCTCACTTGAATGCTGCCTCGCAGGCTTTTGATCCAGGGTCTAGACAACTCTCATATGACGAAAGCTTACATTGTTTGGGGCTTTTTAGCTTAGACTAAAGGTAAGGGGTTACAGAATAAGAGGTTTATAAAATTGTGCATGGTGTAGAGCAGTGTGTCCCCAACTTGGGTCTCCAGCTGTTTTTGGACTACAACTCCCATCATCCCTAGCTAGCAAGATCAGTGGTCAGGGATGATGGGAAATGTAGTTCAAAAAATACAACTGGAGACTCAAGTTTGAGAAACCCTGGTGTAGAGTAAGTAGATGAAAAAGGGGTTTTTTCTCTTTCTTAAATCTAGACTGCAGGATCATCTAATGATGCTGAATGGTAGGAAATTTGGGACAAACAAAAAGTGCACACAGCACATAGTTAAATTATGGAATTCACTGCCATAAAATGTTGTGGTGGCCACCAACTCGGATGGCTTTAAAAAGGAATTAGCCTTGTCGTCCATGAATTTACCTTTCGGTGTTTAGCAGTCATGAGGGCTCTATACTGTTTTCAAGGTAGCTTGCCTGCAAGGAGCAGTTCAGACCGTAGGTGTCTGGTTTGCTACTTTGGGAAACAGGATGATAGGCTGCCCGGCTGCTCTTCTGTTCTTATTTGCAGAGGGTGAAAAGTACACGTGAGAATCCCTTTGGCTCCCCCTCGTGACATCAAGTTCCATTGCAACTCCTTGTTCCTGTCAGATCATAGAGAGCCTGTCTGCATGGCAGACTTGACAGAAAAGCGATGTGTTTGTAAAACTTGGGGATTAAGGTTAATGCATATTTACAGTGCCTTAAATTCTAATGCTAAACCACACCATGGCTCAGCGCAAATGCATGAGCGTTAGGGTTCCTATGTGAGCTAAAGCATGGTTTGACTTCGTGTGTCTGCTGAACTCATGGCTAGTCCCACTCCAGACAAACCATGAATTGTGTGTCTCTCCCCCCCCCCCCGAAGTTTATTTTGTAATTAGAAAGCATATGTAAATTTACACACAAACCACAAGGTTTGTTCTTGAGTTTATAGCTTATGGAGGAGACAAACCACAAGCCCAGATTTGGACAACACATTTGGCCAAACCATGGCTTAGATCTGGGTAGTGCAGCAACAGGAAGGAAGGAAGACACAGGCTGCAATCTTTTCTTCAGGAAACCACACACTTGTGTGTTTCCACTAAACTATGGTTTGGCTTAGATTGTCTGCACACCATACATTTAAAGCACATTATTTGCCCTGGAGAATCCTGGAAATTGTAACGCTGTGAGGGGTAAACTCATTTCCCAGGATTGCTGGGGAAAGTCATGTGCTTTAAATATATGGTGTGTATGCAGTCCAAGACTTACGTGTGAATTAACTTAAAGCAAAACATTTGGGTTACATAATTAGGAAAGATGAAGAGGGACTATTTTCTCAGCTATGGAAGTTATGCTTAATACGCTTAGCCTGCATATCTTCTATGGACTCAACAGCTTTATGTTCTGTTAAGTAGACGATTGCTGCATGTTGGAGTGAAGTTTCTGCTTATGCAAGTAGTTTCTGACTTTCATAAAACATTATAACAGCAAAAGCCACACCTGAGAAGCGCCTTTCTGCCATATAGTTACTTAAGGCCTAAGAGAGCTCTCTTTCAATAGAAGTGAGCAAATTTTCATGATTCTGGGATTTTAAAAAGGGAGTCAATTTGAGTAATAAGCAGTAAACTCTTGAGAGGGGATAAAGGAGATGCTGGATAAGTCCATGGAAGTAGCTTATGTTACTTTGAAGCAATGCTTGTCTTCTTATTTTGCATCAACATTCCATTAGTTGTCTATATCAGTGTGAGAAGAGACTTCTGAAAACCTAGAGACTGAAAACAAAAATCCCATTCATTTAGACTTTCTTTCAGTATTATAGTGGCCTGATTCAGATATAACGCTAAACCCTGATTTAGTGTTATGAGCAAAAGCCTCCTCCTACTTTCCATTTTCTCCTAACTGCAGTTTGTTTTAATTCAGATGAAATGACAAACTGCAGTTGGTTGAAAACAAGGAGGGGATTCTCATGGTCTCTGCGCTGAAGGAAGGGTGCACATCCTCAGTGTAACCAGTGTAAATTCCTGCCAATATCTTTCATCTCTCTTTGCTCCATACCTTTGGTTTTCATCATCACAGACCTTTCTGCACACTTTTAAAATACAACCTAAAATTAGTGCATGCATGCTGGTTTTGAATTTGAAGGTGAAACGTTTGTTCTTTGTCTCTCCTCAAGGGCATCGGAAAGATGATGAAACGCCTTCTGGCTGGGGACCTGTGGAGCTTGTGGCTGTGATTGCAGGCCCAGTGTTCCTTGTGTTCGTCATTTTGATCATAGTGGTTTTTGTCTTTCACCACCATCAGCGAGTATATCACAATCGTCAGCGGCTGGACATGGAAGATCCATCTTGCGAGATGTGTCTATCCAAGGACAAAACCCTTCAAGATCTAGTGTATGATCTGTCTACCTCTGGCTCTGGCTCAGGTACAAAGGCCTTCCTTTTTATGCAACATTTTGTTTTTTAAAAATGTTGCTAAGCTATGTTATATGGCTCTCATATTAGTAAAAATGCAGTATATTCACCTTATTATGTTTTTATATATGCTGTAAGCCACCCGAAGTGACTGGGGAAACCCAGCCACAGGGGCGAGGTATAAATAATAAAAGTACTATTATTATTAAATCATTTTCTTTAATATGATGGAATTCTGAAACCATTCTCCTTCTTAGTGTTGCAGTTTAAACAATAGGCGCTGAAAGCAAGAAGCAAGTGGCCCTAAATTGGCTGCTGTTCTCGTCTGGAGTAGGCATTTGTTATGAAGTTAAAGAAGAGAGCGCTTTCTTCCTCAAAGTCAAGTTCTCAGCAGTTATTTTCCTTTCCCTTCTGTTGCACAGCAGGGGTAAAAATGAGTAGGAAAAGAAGGATGCTCCACTTCCTTATGTGCTGCAATAGGTGCCCATGTGACTTATCACCTTCCCAGTGTAGATTATAGTTCAAATCAGGCCTGGCATAGCTACATTCACATCTGCTGCATATCTTTGGCACAAGTTAGCGTATCATTTAGAGCATTCAAAATGCTTCTCAATATCTCAGTAATTGCCAACGACATATAGGATAGATTGTCAGTGTCCCCATTTTGCACACAGGACTGACTGAGGTTGAGCGATGGGCAAGCCACAAATATGGTCTAGTTGTACCGATTGCTAAAATGGAATCTGAATTGAGAATGTGCCAGTTTTCTACTCATAGGCACCACACAGGACACTGAAGTTTTAAATGGATTGCCTATAGGTAAAGGTAAAGGTACCCCTGCCCGTACGGGCCAGTCGTGTCCGACTCTAGGGTTGTGCACCCATCCCACTTAAGAGGCCGGGGGCCAGCGCTGTCCGGAGACACTTCCGGGTCACGTGGCTAGCGTGACGAAGCTGCTCTGGCGAGCCAGCGCAGCACACGGAAACGCCGTTTACCTTCCCGCTATAAAGTGGTACCTATTTATCTTCACATCTGTTATAAAGCTGAAGGAACCTCTTTTTTGCACATGACGTCTTAAGAGGCTCTTGAGTACTTAAAGCCAAGCCACCTTGGCTTCCTGCCCTATGGGATCCTTTTCAACACTTCCCTTTCTTGCTGCATGAATATTCCACTAACAAACCCTGTAAGTGGAAGCCCTGTGGAAGGGCTTCCACTTGCGCAACATGTTTTTCCCATATGTGTGACCCCCCAAATTGGCTCGGGGGTCAGGAGAACCCCAGAATGGCATACAGGTGGAGAGTAGGGGGGTTGTTCTGCCTGGCATTAGACAGAACATTCAGCATAGCACAATGTTGAATTCAACCCTTTCTTTCTGCATATTGAGCATTGTCAGCCAGCCACAATATCAAAGGCCGGTTGTGCACATAGGACTGCAGACTCAAGCTCCTGTTTCAGTGACATGGCTGCTATGCTTCTTTTGAGGATATCCACACTTTGGATCTTTAGAAGATAATTGCTGCATCAGGCCCTAATAAGAGCAGGAAATCTTTGATTTGGACTCTTGAATACAGTGGTACCTCGGGTTAAGAACTTTAATTCGATCTGGAGGTCCGTTCTTAACCTGAGGTACCACTTTAGCTAATGGGGCCTCCTGGTGCCGCTGCCACGCAATTTCTGTTCTCATCCTGAAGCAAAGTTCTTAACCCGAGGTACTATTTCTGAGTTAGTGGAGTCTGTAACCTGAAGCGCCTGTAACCCGAGGTACCACTGTACGTCATAACCAAACTTGGCCTACTTTCTTCTTTATACTGGCCTTGTCTTCCCTATCTCTAATTTAACTTTTTGCCGGCAGGTTTGCCGCTCTTTGTCCAGCGCACTGTGGCTCGGACAATTGTCCTGCAGGAAATAATCGGCAAAGGTCGTTTTGGGGAAGTGTGGCGTGGCCGGTGGCGTGGCGGCGATGTAGCTGTGAAAATCTTTTCTTCGCGGGAAGAGAGATCCTGGTTCAGAGAAGCCGAGATCTACCAAACGGTCATGCTGCGCCATGAGAATATTTTGGGGTTTATCGCTGCAGACAACAAAGGTATCGTGCTGCTTCTGCATTCCAGTAAACAAACCAGAGTTACAGATTGTATTTTAAAATATTGCTTTGTGCTATCTGCAGTCTACATTATAGTTTCATGGCGATGTTGAAGCCTTTGTGTCTGTTGACTGCGCTGATGTGTCATCCTGAAATGTTCGTGAATGCCTTAAGTGCTGAGAGGCAAAGCAACAACACAGCACAATTAATTTTTTACTGTTTTTGGTGAGAGGCCAGTTTCGATAGGGCTAAAACCTCACACTGACTCTGATGGAGGAAGAAAGGCAAAGAAACTAGAAAGCTAAAGGATTATGGGCAAGGGAGGTATACTGTTGTCTTTCTGTATCTTAAGGCTTCCATAAGACAAAATTAACTGAGGAAGTTCTCCCCTCCTCTCCCTGCCCCCCATATCACAATGATAGACACTCCACCTGGTTTAATCTTCCTTTCTGATCAATGATAAAAGAGACACAGGGCCACTCTCAGGTCCTTACCTGGAAAATTCAAGGGAGTCATCATGAAGCACTCAATGTGAAAAATCAATTTGGGCTAACCAGATGGGAGGAGAGAGAGCTCAACCTTAGGTGAGTTAACTCTAGACCCAGGTGTGGGGAACCTCTGGCCCTCCAGATGTTTCTGGACTACAGCTTGCCTCGACCATGACCAATGGCCATGCCAACTGAGGCTGGTGGGAGTTTGAGTCTGACAGCAACTGGAGGGCCACAGTTTTCATACCCCTGCTCTAAGTTGAGCACAGGAAACTGCAGCAGTGGCTATCAGAACAGCTCTGAGTATCACTTTGCCTATGTCTGTCCATGACAGTGGCAGCTTTGCATTTGGCTGGTGGTGGGTGAAGCATAGAGCAACCAGAACCACCCCTCTCGTTCTTGCAGATGGGCAGCAGTCACAGCCTTTGGCTTCTGATTGCTAACTGTCGTAACAAAGCAGAATTGGTCACATTGACGTGATTTGAATATGTGCAGAGTTCAGATGTATTACACTGGCACATTTCCCAAGCAGCATGTCACATTCCCCCTTCAAAAGGTTATTCAAATTCAGCTAGTTCAAATAACTCCCTTCTCAAAACTGATTTTATTGCAGACCAGTGTACAAGTAACTTTTCCCGGGCCTTCAGAAACAATTAACCTCACACACTGTGAGGGCTCCTGCCTTTTGACTTTCACCAGCTTCTAGTTTTGTGACTGGCTCATTTATTAGTTTTTCTGTGAGAGTGTTCAAGCAAAACCTCCCTTGGGGTGGCTTGGGGCTAAGTAAGTCCTAGGACTTCATTCACGGCAAAGTCATCTGACTTCCTCCGTTTCTGTCCAAGCTGTTCAGTTTCTCAACCTGGAAAACATACCCAGCCCATGACGGATGCTTCTGCTGCTATAGAAATCACTTAAGCTTAGTGCGCTTTTTAAAATTCATCTCTCTGTACCAGCTTGGATATTGCCAGTTTTGAGAAACAGCTCTTGCATTATAGACCTGATCCTGCGCCTCTCATGCAAAATTGATAATCTTAACAGGAAACGAAGGTTAACAGTTGCTCTTATTAGTAGCTATTAAAGAGTATTCATTGTCTGATGATGCCAAGGAGCGCTGGTATAAAATGAGTTGCTTTCAAGTGTATGCAGTGTTGTGTGTGTGTATGTGTGCTTGGCCATTGGGGACACCAGTCGTTTGCTCCTGTAATGCCACAACAATGTGCTTCACTTTGGAGCTGTTTATACAGCAGGAGTAAAAGAACGTTGCATGTGATATATCACACACTGCCTTCTCTTGACAGCCAAGTCAGGCAGCTTCAGGGATCCATCCCTTTCCTAGGGCTGGGCGATATCTGGTTTTCAACATTGTTATGAACATCGCGATATACCTATATATCACAACGTCTGGAATATGAATGTAGAGGCATTGGCTGGCTTCACGGTTTTCCCACATGGTGATTTTTGCATGGAGCACACACATATACACAATGATTTGTGATATATTGCCAGGTCAAAAATTAGGAAACCAATACCACGATATGGACTTTGAACCCATTTTGGACAATACATCACCCAACCCTAACATACATCATGATTCACAATATATTTCCAGGTCAAAAAGTATGAAACCGGTATCATATGGACTTCAAACTGGTTTCGGGTGATATATCGCCCAGCCCTACCCTCTCCTTAGTCTCCCAGGAATCGTTGTCTACTGCCTTTGCTAGAGATCATGACCATCAGTAGTGACAGGGAGAATTTCTGTTGTTCCTCCCTTTTTGTTGGGGCGAAGTGTGCGAGGACCAGTGCTGTTGGGGTCTGCCGCTCGCAGCAGTTCCAGTTTGTCTCGTGTATGTAGGGCTTATTGGCGACAGATCTGGTCTGTTAGCTTGCTACTTCCTGGGAGGTAGTGTGGCCCATATTGAAACTGCTACATGTCCTAAATAGGGGCAAGGTGATGAACGTGAAGTAGGGTTAGGGTATTAGACAATGTTTATTTTATTTTTTATTTTTTAAAAATTCCAGCTTTTCACCATATAAGTCTCCAAGTACCAAACAGTGGTACCTCTGGTTACATACTTAATTCGTTCTGGAGGTCCGTTCTTAACCTGAAACTGTTGTTAACCTGAAGCACCACTTTAGCTAATGGGGCCTCCCGCTGCCACCGCACAATTTCTGTTCTCATCCTGAAGCAAAGTTCTTAACCCGAGGTACTATTTCTGGGTTAGCAGAGTCTGTAACCTGAAGCATATGTAACCCGAGGTACCACTGTACAGCAATAAAATATACAAAACTTAGACATAAATGTGAGGTAGCTTAGGCTGAGAGGTAGTGACTGGCCCCAGGTCACCCAGTGAGCTTCATGGCCCAGTTGGGATTTGAACCCTGGTCTCCCAGGCCCTAGTTTGATATGCTAACCGCTATGCCATACTGGCGCCAAAATTTAAACCTCCGAAATATAAAACCTCAAGTATTTAAAGGCCTAGAATAAAGCGGTTTTGGCCAAGTGTCTCAAATTCAGTAGAGATGGTTCCTATACAATTTCTTGTGGGAGGGAATTCCATAGAGTTGGACCTATGACACTGTAGGCATGACTCCTCGTTGACATGAGTGATGCTTGGGGCCTGTAAATAGTCACCAATGGTGCTCCTCCCAGTGATATCAGTGATCAACTACTAAAGAAGAGTGGCAAGAGAAACTGATCAACTATGCTGAGATGGCGGGACTAACAGGGAAATTTCGGAACCAGCAGGACCAGACTTTCCTAAAGGAATGGAAGAAGTTTTCGATATATTTGGAAAGCAGTTGTAATCAATTGACGTCGCTTGTAGGTTTAAAAGAAGTTTTGTAAGGAGTAATTTATAAATTATTGTGAAAAGAATTAAGAATAGATCTATTGGAAATTTGAGTTTATTGCAATAATTATAGTAACAAAATGCATAATTAGAAAGACTTTAGAAAACCATCAGTCAAGGCTGAAGGAAGTCTTAGGCTATGATAGCCAAAAATTTCGAAATGATGTTTAAAAGGATGTTATGCTGGAAAATAGTGTAAAAACCAATAAAAAATTGTTGAAACTGATATTGGTGATCAACTTAGAGTGTACAAAGTAAGGCATCGTGGGACTGAGTGATTCAGGGCTTTGTATACTACTAGCACAGCAGCCTTGAACTTGACCTAGTAGATCCCATAGTAAATGTCTGCAAACATATTCACGCCGGATAGCTCTGTTAGAGCGTGGTGCTGGTAACGCCAGGGTTCCAGGTTTCAACTGCATTATTCCTGTATTGCAGGGGGTTGAACTCAATGATCCTTTCCAACTCCACAATTCTTTTATTCTATACAGTAAACAGATTTTTCTCAACTGTTTCGCCTTTTGTTGTATATGCTACCTGCTGCTCGTCAATGAATTCTAGCGCAAAAGTATGGCTGCCATTTTCTTCACCCTTTTGATGGGCCCTTCTCCCGTTTGCCTTGCCAACAGATAATGGCACTTGGACTCAGTTGTGGTTGGTCTCCGATTACCATGAGTATGGCTCTCTGTTTGATTACCTCAACCGATACACTGTAACCATCGAGGGGATGATTAAATTGGCTCTGTCCGCTGCCAGTGGACTAGCACACCTGCACATGGAAATTGTGGGAACCCAAGGTAAGAAACAGGTTTGACAGATGCGTACAGAGGTCGTTTAGGAAGCGACAGGGCTTCTCTTAAGATCAGCATAAACTGAGGAAGACGAAGTAGCTCATTCTTCAGATGAAAGCAGGAAGGAAGTTTAAGTCGGCGGGTAATGAGACTAGTAGAATTTAGGGTAAAACAAGTAAGCAACCTGTATAAACCACAATTCCCTACATTAGAAATCATGAGGAACTGCATTTTGAGATGATCAGGATTCGTTTCCCAAGAAGTTACCGTTCCAGTGCTTGTTCATATCTGCTAAACTATCGTTTTAACAATGTATATCTGCACAAGGCTGCTATCCTATCTAGGAGCAGTTTGGCTGGCTCTTGCACTGAGTCTGATAAGAGATCTTGTTTATTTCCTTCATAGCTAACACTTTGTAGTTTGTAGTTTTAACACTGACTGAGCTTTGCGGCTTTTGTGGTGCTGTCTGCTCCTTTTTAGACGTTATTATTGGCAAATAATTTTATCATTACACCGAAGGACAATTGTAGGATTCTCTTTCATTGCGTTTTACTAGGAAAACCTGGGATTGCTCACCGGGACTTGAAATCCAAGAATATACTGGTGAAGAAGACTGGAACTTGTGCCATTGCTGACTTGGGTCTGGCTGTCCGCCATGACGCTGTTACTGATACAATTGACATAGCCCCCAATCAGAGGGTTGGAACAAAGCGGTAAGAAAATGGTGGCTCAGCAGATCAGGGGTTCAGTGTTGACGGCTTTGGGTGAAGAGCCAAAAATATGACCCAAAGTTGTTGCAGTTGCTTCATCTATAGCAGGGCTGCCTGACCATTTTTGGCCAAATGGCTACATTGACCCTTGTCCAACCGCCAAGGGACAGCATACCAATGGCGAATGTGGTCATCCCATGCTCTCTCACACACACAAATCGGGCATGCGGAATTCACACACATGAGACACACAGAGATACGGAGGTGAGGGACACTTAGCCCTCAGCTGATCAACGTAGATGAGCTGTGAAGTGAGGCTTTCACTCCCTCCCTGCTCATTGAATGGTGGAGACCAGGGAGAAATTTGAACTTCTCTGCCCATCCCAGTTCTGTTTTACTTGAGTCCTCTCCCCCACTGCTGCCTAAATTGGTGTGTCTTTGGCCAAAATTTTTTACTTGTGGTTGGGGAGAGAGGATTGGCTCAGGCTAGGGCTGACTGATATCTGGTTTTCAGCTTCGTGATATCACCAGCTTAGCATTGCAATATACTGATATGTCACAATGTGTGAAATTAGAGGCATTGGCTGGCTTCATGGTTTTCCCCACATTGTGTTTTTTGCATAGCGTGTGCGCGCACACGCACACATGCATACATCATGATTTGTGATATATTGCCAGGTCAAAAATTATGAAACAGATATGGGTTTCAATCCAGTTTTGGACGATTTATTGATGTATCACCCAGCCCTAGCCTAGCCTAGCTGCTGACAAACCCTGGTTTATATTCTCTCTGCTTTTCTCCTAGATCAGACGCTTGCCAAATGCTAACTGGTTTGTTTTGCCTACATGCAACATTAGGCTTAGACATTTGACTAGTTGAATCCCATACTCAGAAGAGCAGAATTTGCACTGCGCTTTTATCTGTGATCACACACACCCCCCCACACACAAAAATACTCTCAAGCAATTGGGGATGACTTACAGTAGGGTTTCATGCATTTTACTTCAACTATTATTCTCAGTTGTTTCAACAGCTTTTTTTAATTTTTTTTAGACATGAGTAGTCTCTCAAGCATTTTGGGAGGTGGCAGAAACAATGGGCATCGTTTTGAAATTGTTGGAAAGTGCTGGACATGACTGCTCACATCATTTCATTCATGTACACACACACACACCCCTCAAGAAGACATGAGCACGCACACACACACACACACACACTCCAAAATATGAACTGAACATTAAGTTCCGCCCCCTGCTGCTCATGTCATCTTGAGGGGGGGGGGTTAACATAAAGGCAATAATTATTTTTTTTAAAAAAATATAATTTCTGTCAGAATGTGCAGTTCAGTTGAATGGGCTTTCAAACAAGGGGCCTGCCCTGAAAATTGTGATTCTTGAGCCATAGTTACAGCAAATGATACCTCTGTATTACTCTCAGATACCATAATAGTATTAGATTTTAGCCACAATAGATGTCATAGTAATGAATGTGATTTGTTCTTATTTTGATTCAGCTACATGGCTCCCGAGGTTCTTGATGAAACAATTAACATGAAACATTTTGATTCATTTAAATGTGCTGATATCTATGCCCTGGGACTAGTTTATTGGGAAATTGCTCGGAGATGCAACTCAGGAGGTAATGGCTTTCTTTTTCTTTTCTTTGCATAGAAATTAAGAGGGTTTCTGCTTGCTCCAAATGTTGCAATAAAACAGTGCCATCCAAATGCACAGAAATTTTTAAAAGGATGTAGACTAGAGATGTAATTAGGAGGAGCATGGGAGCTCTGCCCGTCTTGTTTGGAGAAGGAAGTAGTCTTGCTGATTCAGAAGATCATGTTGTTCCCATTGACTCAGCATTTTAATCAGACTCTCACTAATGGGTTTGGTGGGGATTATTGACATGTCTTTGGTGGGTGGAGTCTCTGTTCTAGATGACTTTTAAAATGGTGGTTCCTGTTTTCTTGGATGCACTGAGTCATTAACATGAAGTATTAATCAACATCACCTGACCTAATCTGAGTTCACATGTGCATGTTTGGTAATTCACATATTGGCATATTTTGTTTCAGTAAAGTTTCAAGAATATGCTGGTGTGTTATTTTGATGGTGAAGCAGTGGGCATTATGATTTAACACCCCCCCCCCCATTGTATTCTTTGTCATGGACTGAGGAAAGCTGATTGCTTCTCCAATTATTGGGTGTCTTAATAGGAGATGAAGGGGACGCGGGTGGCGCTGTGGGTTAAACCACAGAGCCTAGGACTTTCCGATCAGAAGGTTGGCGGTTTGAATCCCCGCGATGGGGTGAGCTCCCGTTGCTCGGTCCCTGCTCCTGCCAGCCTAGCAGTTCAAAAGCACGTCAAAGTGCAAGTAGATAAATAGGTACCACTCCAGCGGGAAGGTTAAACGGCATTTCCGTGCGCTGCTCTGGTTCGCCAGAAGCGGATTAGTCATGCTAGCCACATGACCCGGAAGCTGTACGCCGGCTCCCACGGCCAATAAAGCGAGAGGAGCGCCACAACCCCAGAGTCGGTCACGACTGGACCTAATGGTCAGGGGTCCCTTTACCTTTAGTAGGAGATGAGAAAGAACAGGGAAAGCATAGGACTTGAGCTGAGTGGAAACTATGCAAAAGCAGCCCATGTGAACGAGGGGCAGAGTAATTTAACACCCCACTCTGGGCTGCAGGGTGGGTATGCTGGATGTGGCAGAGGTATCCCTCTGCTCAGCTCCCCCAGCTGTGCTGCCCACCCGCCAACAGCCACCAACAGAGTGACACATGTCACTCTCCTGGTACAGCACTTCCCTTTCCAAATGCCTGTTGTTGGGATACTGCCAGGGAGACGGGGGGCATCAGGCAGGTCCCCAGCTGGCTCCGGACGATCACCGGTCTCCCGTGGAACAGCATCAGTCAATTAGCGACATGAGCCTCAGGTACGTTTCGAGACCTGTGCACATTCTGTCAGCAGGGTGTATAAATCATCCACAACGTACAATGGAGACAGAGAGAGCATATTTACAGCTTTATTCAGCGTGCCGCATTTTTCGCTCTGTAACACGCACCAGACCACAGGATGCACCTAGTTTTTGGAGGAGGAAAACAAGAAAAAGATTATTCTGAATCTCAGAAGCCAGAACAGCAAGAGGGATCGCTGCGCGGTGAAAGCAGCAATCCCTCTTGCTGTTCTGGCTTCTGGGATAGCTGCGCAGCCTGCATTCGCTCCATAAGATGCACACGCATTTCCCCTTACTTTTTAGGAGGGAAAAAGTGAGTCTTATAGAGCAAAAAATACGGTAGTTCAGGAACAAAGGAAAACATGACTGCTTGCCTCCGTGTCCAGGAAAACAGATGCATACCAATAGCAACATACAACGGAAGTTCCCAGCAGACTGTGCTGGGAGTAAACAGGCATGTGATACACAAACGTCATGCCTGTACCCTTTTAAGGTGGAATGGAACTATATCCTAACACCAAGTGCCATCAGCAGCATTGCCTGTGGAAGGCTCCAAAACAGGGCATTCCAGGGAGTGGGGGAATCAAGCTAGTCTCACTGTCATTGGTAGCATTGTCCTCAACTCTGTCCTGATTGCAGGAAACTTGCTGCTCCTCACCTGCCACAAGCTGCAGATGATGTGGTTGCCTCGCAGCTCTGCAAAGTGCTTGGATTGTGTCCTAAAAATATTTCAGATTTGTGCTGGATATAGAGAAATCATAGAATCATAGAGTTGGAAGAGACCACAAGGGCCATCGAGTCCAATCCCCTGCCAAGCAGGAAACACCATCAGAGCACTCCTGACATATGGTTGTCAAGCCTCTGCTTAAAGACCTCCAAAGGAGGAGACTCCACCACACTCCTTGGCAGCAAATTCCACTGTTGAACAGCTCTTACTGTCAGGAAGTTCTTCCTAATATTTAGGTGGAATCTTCTTTCTTGTAGTTTGGATCCATTGCTCCGTGTCCGCTTCTCTGGAGCAGCAGAAAACAACCTTTCTCCCTCCTCTATGTGACATCCTTTTATATATTTGAACATGGCTATCATATCACCCCTTAACATCCTCTTCTCCAGGCTAAACATGCCCCGCTCCCTTAACCGTTCCTCATAAGGCATCGTTTCCAGGCCTTTGACCATTTTGGTTGCCCTCCTCTGGACACGTTCCAGTTTGTCAGTGTCCTTCTTGAATTGTGGTGCCCAGAACTGGACACAGTACTCCAGGTGAGGTCTGACCAGAGCAGAATACAGAGCAGAAATGGTGGGGGAGGTACGGCTGCCGCTGCTGTCAAAACCCTGGCCAACTTGTGGAACATCCGCACAGCTCGGGCCATTGACACAATTGCCCCTGAGTACCCTTTCCCGCTTGGCTTCTTGGCTTCTCTGGTATACTCCAGAGCCTTTCGGCAAGGAAAGAAGCTGGGAGACAGATTGAACATGAATGGAGGAAAACTCTGGTTGAATGGAATGTAAGATAGGATACAGTTGTGGGTACAGCAGTGCTTTTTCAATTAATTGTGTAGGAATTTTAATGTATGTGATGTCATTAAACTTTTCTCTAATTTCTGATTGAGTTTGTTGAAGATTACACACACACACACACACGGATGCAACAGTTCTGTTTTGCATAGTTTCTTGTTTGGGGCGTGTGACTAGCTTTTCTCTCTCTCTCCATCCTCAATCTTTTAGGTACTCATGAAGAATATCAGCTGCCATACTATGACCTTGTACCGTCTGACCCCTCCATAGAAGAAATGCGGAAGGTTGTATGTGACCAGAAGCTACGGCCTAATGTTCCCAACTGGTGGCAGAGTTACGAGGTACAGTTAGACTGTGACAAAGACTATAACAACTTGACGCTTCTTGAACAAGAGGTACCGACAATATTAATACTAATAATTTGCCGCATTAGCTAGGGCAGAAAGGGAAAGACTAGCCCTCTGTTCTCATAACTCTTGTGAGCAAGGCCTGTGCAAGCTTTTTATGGCAGCCTGAATGCTCTTGTAACGGAGAACCAAAACTACCTAGAGAAGGCAGGATTTCAGTGTGCTAAAAGGAGGTGGCTAGCTATGTGAGACCAGTATCATCTTTTGGGATTCTGAAAGTGCAACTTCTGCTTCCTCTGAGAGACAAAGGAGTTGATTTGCAGTCAGTGGCCTGGTTCGCACGTCACATTAAACCATTAGAAACCGCAAGCGGACAACACGACAAGCCAGACCACGCCTTGTGGAAGTGCCTGCTATTTCACATTATAGCATAATTTATTTTCACTATGATTAAAAACAACGTGTGAAACAGGTCAGTGATTTATGGTCCAGATGGTGGAGTGAACACAATACAGTGGTACCTCGGCTTACATACGCTTCAGGTTACATATGCTTCAGGTTACAGACTCTGCTAACCCAGAAATAGTGCTTCAGGTTAAGAACTTTGCTTCAGGATGAGAGCAGAAATCGGGCTCCAGCGGCGCGGTGCCAGCAGGAGGCCCCATTAGCTAATGTGGTCTTCAGGTTAAGAACAGTTTCAGGTTAAGAACAGACCTCTGGAACGAATTAAGTACTTATCCCGAGGTACCACTGTATAACAGTTCTCTTAATGTTCCACCAAGCACCCTGCTTTTAGCATGCGATTTCAAATGGTTCTTTTGAAATGGTCCAGCGCCACACTAAGCTGAGATATGGTGTGTGTTAGAACACTTGAATGACCATACAGTGGTACCTCGGGTTAAGTACTTATTTCGTTCCAGAGGTCCGTTCTTAACCTGAAACTATTCTTAACCTGAAGCACCACTTTAGCTAATGGGGCCTCCCGCTGCCACCACGCCGCCGGAGCATGATTTCTATTCTCATCCTGAAGCAACGGTCTTAACCCGAGGTACTATTTCTGGTTTAGCGGAATCTGTAACCTGAAGCGTATGTAACCCGAGGTACCACTGTACTCCCATTTGATCTAGGCTGATTGACGCAGTTTGAAAACACTTAGAAAATTGTTCTCCACGTTGGCCGTGTGTGTTGTTTTTATTGATCTTGATAATAATTATTGGAATTAAATCTAATAGGAATTTGGTTTATCGCTGAGCATTTAATGTGTCTGGGAGTAAACCATTAGTCTTATTCTTATTCTTAGTCATTTCAGCCAAGCCATGCCCTCCTGCCCTACACCTGAGATCAGATGCGGGGCAGGTAAAAATCTGACCAAGCCAAAAAAGAAAAAAAAGTTTTGAAGACAATTGTGCAGTGCTTTGTCTGGTCTTGCTGTGCACTTGCAATTGGATGATTGTCTGGTCTCGAGAACCCCTTTGCAAGATCTACCGTATTCTTTCACTCTATAGGACGCACTTTTTCCCCTCCAAAAATGAAGGGGAAATGTGTGTGCGTCCTATGGAGCGAATGCAGGCTCCTTGGCTTCATCGATAGCAACGGGAAGCCTCCGAAGCGCAGAGGGAGTGCTCCCTCCGCGCTCTGGAGGCTACGCGTTGCTTTCGCTGAAGCCTGGAGAGTGAGAGGGGTCGGTGAGCACCGACCCCTCTCGCTCTCCAGGCTTCAGGCAGCCAACCGCAAGCCTTCAGAGCGCAGCAGGAGTTCCCACCCTGCTCCGAAGGCTTGCGGATAGCAGCCTGAAGCCCGGGGAGCACAGCGCCAACTCCCGCTGTGCTCCCCGGGCTTCAGGCAGCTATCCGCAAGCCCTAGGAGCGCGCCCCCAGCCCCGCAAGCTCCGGGAGCAGCGGCAAGGCTGTGCGCAACCTTGCCGCCGCTCCCGGACCTGTTCTGGGGGCTGGGGTCAGGGGAAGCTATCCGCAAACCCTAGGAGCGCGCCCCCAGCCCCACAAGCTCCGGGAGCGGCGGCAAGGCTGCGCGCAACCTTGCCGCCGCTCCCGGACCTGTTCTGGGGGCTGGGGTCAGGGGAAGCTCGGGCTTCCCCCGCCCCAGCCCAGCGGCTAAAAACGAAGCCGCACGCAGCCTCTCCCGGCTGGAGAGGTTGCGCGCGGCTAAAGAGGAAGCCAAGACAGCCAGTGGGATGGATCCTGCTCCCTGTCTTGGCTTCTTTGCTCTTTGGGGCTGGGGGGGGGAAAATAATTTTCCCCCCTTTATTCCCCCCCCTTAAAACTAGGTGCACCCTATCGTCTGGTGCGCCCTATGGAGCAAAAAATACGGTTGCTCCTCTCCTTAATTTAGTGGATAGTGTCGGTAAACAGAAGCCAGTTTATGCAGGTGGTACCACCTGTGTGATGGCCACATGGTGACTGGAAAACCCTGCTCTCAGGGATAGAGAAATGCTCCACTTGAAGGGAATTAGAAAGGCCATGTCTGGGCATGGATCGACCTTCGTATGCTATGCTGTCTGTAGCGAAATAAAACATACCCATACAGCATATGCAACGAGCCCTATGTAGGCTGAAAGAGACAGTGCATTGAATATGCCATTGAGAGATCCCTGATGTCTTCTTTCTTTCTTTCTCTCTCTCTCTCTCCCCCCGCCCCTCGTTTTTAGTCTTTGCGAGTTATGGGGAAAATGATGCGCGAGTGCTGGTATGCCAATGGAGCAGCACGACTAACAGCGTTGCGCATCAAGAAAACTCTTTCTCATCTCAGTCTCCACGAGGATGTGAAAGTTTAGTCCGCAAGCCCCTTTCCCGAGGAAGCTGCGCAAAAGCTGCCATGCTAGAATTGATGAATGGTGGAGAAGGTCTACCTCGTATTTCTACACAGCCTGCTCCTATCAGCTGGACAACTTGGTGTGCAGGTTAGGTGAGGAAAGTGGACACCCACAGACTTGGCTCCCTTCCTGATTCACGAGTGAAAGTCATCTTTTTTTTTTCCAATGCCCTCCGGAGAGCGTAAGGATGGGCTTGTTGTATAGAGAGAGAAGTTGACCGCAACCGTATCTTGTTGTTCCTCTGATGGAAATCCCTGTAAATCCTGGCGACGTGCTTGTCGGAGACAGCCCTCTGGCTTAGGGGAAGTGCTTGAGGACCACCATATGCACACACATGCGCACATAAGATTTGGGTGCTCCCTTGTCTGGCCATGTGAAGCTCTTAGTCCTTTCCTAGTTTGACAGATCCTAAGCCACCGCAGCCACTAGTGTTCAGCAGCGTGAGCATGTGCAAAGGTACGTGTCCCTGTGCCCCTTTGGTATGACCGTGTCCGCTTGTGCCCCTGTGCATGTGCAAATGTAGAGTGTCCTCGTGTGAAAGTGCAGGTGCTCGTGCTCTCTTTGTCCCACACGTTGAGCATCGTTATCTCTTTTTCCTCTCGCTAGGGAAGGGTGTGAGGGTATCCTCCCTGCCAATTTTTAGACCCATCGGGGCACTACACAAAACTATCTCACTGCCATCCTTCCCTTCTTTTCAAAGCAGGGAATAGGTTTTATTGTGTGTGTGTGGTTTTTTTAGTTTCATGGTCCTTCTGTGTTGTCAGGGCTGGGTGGCAACAGCTGCTTAGCAGGCAGTCCAATCTGAAGAAGGAATAGGTGTCAGGTGAAATCAGTGCTGGTTCTCCTGGTTAAAGGAAGCAAGGCAAAAGTAGGGCTGGGGGAAGCGGTTGACCTTTCAGGATCGTTGCCCTTCTATTTCTCAAGAAACAACTCTAGCATTTTAAACATTTCTCTAATGAAGCATCTGTGGCAAAAGCGTGTATTCAGAGGCTTCCTGTGAAGATTTATCCCTTAAGGAATGATGACTGCAAAACTAAACTTTTTATTATTAAAAGTGTACGTGTGTGCGTGTGTATGTATGTGTGTATATATATATGTTTGTGTGTGTGTATATATATATATATGTATATGGTCTCCCGTATTCTGGAAGTGATTATGTGTCACTTGGAATGGGGTGGGGGGGGAGAGTTTGGAATGGATTAACTTGCATGCATTTTGTTTCAGTTAAATGATCAGGGTGTAGTAAGACTGATTTGGCTGTCGTGTTTGCTTTGGGAACAGCCCAAGACTGTATTATGATGCAAATAATGCGTTGAAAACTCCATAGTATGTGGGTTGGGTGTTTGTGGTAGATAACTCCTGAAGCCATAACTTTTAACTGGAATGGTTTGACTATTGTTTGTTAATTCTTATTTAATTGGGAGGGTCTGGATTTTAACTTTTTTTACTATTCTTTATAAGAGAAGTAAAATTGATAATTACCTCTCGTTCTCTTTTTAAAGAAATCACTACACAAAAAAAATACTGAAAAAAAATGCACACAGCTCAATTTTACACTGGAACTGTTTCTACTCAAGTTGTGGGCCCTGACTTCTGAGAGGAGACATTATGTCCACTCTGAGACAGGGCATTTTTTAAGTACCGTATATAAAACATTGTGTGTTTTGCTGTCTGTGGGTGTAGGTGTTCGTCTCTGTCTCTTCCTCCTTCAGCCCCTTCTCTTGTTCTCAACTATGTCAGTGTGTAAAATTGAAGCATTGTCGTGTTGTGCATTGGAGTCAGTTTTACACGCTCTTTTTGGTTTGAAGCAAACTGTAGCTTCCTCCAGGGCTGTGTTTTGAAAATCTCAGGCGCTCTTATTCACGGAGGGACAAGTGGAGTTTGCCCTTCTCGTAAAACCTGCTGCCTTCTGTGATTCTGTTTCTGATTGCTTTTGAGCCAGAGGCTACCACACCTCTCCAGCAAATGGACACAGCTTACCAAATCACCTCTACAACTTGGTTCTAAGATGGAAAGCACCTCGACATTTGTCTAGATCATGTGTTCCCATCAATGAAAAATGGACAACTTGGTTGCTGACATTGGAGGCTGAAGATAGTACATCATGGAGGCTTAAATTTGGAAGATGCACATGTCCACCTCGCAGCGGTAACATAACTCCATTGCTAAGTTCTCCTTAGTTGGTTTTAAGTAACAAGGGAGCCATTGTCCTTTGAAACTGCTTGGCCTTGGTGGCTGGAAGAGTTGAGGAAGCTGTAGTGTAACATGGTGCCTAAGAACATTCTGAGTGTTCCCCCAAGAAGCAAGTTGTACACTCTAACTTTATGGCATTGCAGTGTTAAGCACACCGCTTGGAAGTGTGATGAGAACCTACTTCTATGTAAAGCAGAGGCAGACAGCACGATGCCCTCCTGTCATCCCTAGCAAGCATGGCCAATAGCCAAAGAATGATGGGAGCTGTAGCCTACACATCTGAAGGGCATGTTGATGACTGTCCCTGATGTAAAAGCAGCTTGAATTGCAGTACAACTCACCTAATTGATATCTTACAATAACTTGCCACCGCTACACAGACACACTTCTGTTGTGTCCTTCTGAATAAGCCAACTGTGTAGCGCTGCACCTTGAAAGGTAAAAGGGATAGGCTGTATCACAACGATTGGCTTCAAGAGTCATCATAATATGCATTTATCAAAGAGGCCGCAGTAGCCTCTTGCAGCAGTGCTGCTCCGGAGCGCTATCAGAAGAGGAGCAAGGCAGCTAGCTAAAGAGCATTAAAAAGCACTGTGCCATTACATGGCTAAATGCTCGTTTAGCACATTTCTCTCTTCTAACATATATCTGACCAGTGACAGGTAGACGTTGGCTGGGGTTGCAATTTACACCACTGCAAATTGCAGCAGTTCTGAAGGAGGACAGGTTTTCCTGCTACAAAGATAAATAGGGATAGAAATCCTAATGTCACATTCAAAGGACTGTTGTTCCCGTCCCACTCCCCACAGATCAGAAAGAAGTGGGCAAGTCGGAGGGCCACTAGTTTCTTCTTAAAATTCAAACAGACACAGTTGCACTCCGTTGTGCTTGTTTTCTTCTTAGTAATGTGAAAGGTTCAAATAAAAGACATACCCAACAGTGCAGCTACAATAACTGCTGAGATCTTTTTTTTAGACGGCATAAACTAAGGGCACCTAGGAGAGTGAAGAAAACCAATAACCAAAACCAATTATTGGTTTTAACTGTAGCCAGACAACCATGAAGTTCTTAGTCCACTGGTCTGAAGTTCAGGTAAGTCACAGGATGAAATTTGAGTTCTTAATTCCATTTGGGAACGAGCGACTAGCTTCATCTTGGCATCAAGGCAGACATGAAAGAATCTGGTGACGTCAAACCTCCAAATGGAAAATAGTTCATTCACTGCTTTTTTTTCAAATCTAGAAGATGGAAGGTGTGGGTTCCTGGCTGGTACTATTAAGATTTTGTCAGGTGGCACACTGGCTTCAGAATAGATCATTCTGGTACTGTTGTCTGTCTCTTCCCTGCCCCCCCCCCTTTTCCCACTTTCTCGTCCACCTACCCCTGATTCCTACTTGATCTTTATATTTCGTTCAGGTTTTGTATGTTTTATTAGAAAAAGACTGTAAAATAGCCACTTAGACACTTTACCTCCTCAGTATGCAAATGTAAATACATGTAATATAGTAAAGAAATCTTTTGTTTTAATATAAGAATGAGGCTGTCCAATTTTCTGTTGTACATTATTAAAAGTTTGTTTTTATTCACTTCAGCTCTGCGATCTTTTCTTTTCTGGTTAATAACCATAGACTTAGGAGTGGCCGCAGGTGACATTGACACAGACTGCAAATGGACCAAGCCACCCGTCACTCTTTGGGAAATTGTCCTTTGGAAGATGGTGGACTCTCCTTCGTTGGAGGTTATTAAACTGAGGTTGGATCTGTTGGGGGGATTCTTTAGCAGTGATTCCTGCATTGCAGAAGGTTGGGCTAGATGACCCTTAGGGCCCCTTCCAACTCTTATAGTTGTATGATCCTGTGAAAACAATCAGGCTTAATTCTGAGTAACCATGTATTGGATCACACTGCACATTATGCATACCGTATTTTTCGCTCCATAAGACGCACTTTTCCTCCTAAAAAGTAAGAGGAAAGTCTGTGCGTCTTATGGAGCGAATGTGTGGTCCCTGGAGCCGAATTGCCCAGGGGCGAAAAGCAGATCGTGCCCTTTTTTTTATATAGAAAGAGGGAAGGGGGTTTGAAACGAAGCCACTGAGCAGCTGATCAGCAAGCGATCAGGAGGGAGATAAGGGATGCTAGCGATAAAGGAGGCTGCCTGGGAGGGGGGAGGTAAAAGCACATGGATCCTCAGGATTTTTGCATTGGGTCACCCCAAATTCACCATCAGATCACATATCATGTCTGTGGCTATAGCCTGCACCAAAACATTCATGCATCCACTGTTTCATTCAATGGCGCAAAAATGTGGTTATAAAGCACGGATCCACATGGATCCTCAGGATTTTTGCATTGGGCCACCCCAAATTCACCATCAGATCACATATCATGTCTGTGGCCACAGCATGAACCACAAAAATCCATACATCCACTGTTTCATTCAGAATATTTTTTTTTCTTGTTTTCCTCTAAAAACCAGGTCTGTCTTATGGTCAGGTGCGTCTTATGGAGCGAAAAATACGGTAACTTGCTTTATGCAAGGGGAAGCCAGAGCACCTTCACCTGAGACTTGGGGGGAGCAGTTACTCCTAAACCGGGAAGTCACCCTGTCATTCCTTATCCCTTCCTGCCAAACAAATATGTTTGCCCCATATTTCCACTCCATTTATGGTATTTGACTAATAACTGTTGGCAGTAGACAGATGTGAAGCATAAGAAGGAGGAATAAAAAGCTAAATCTTTTACTCATGTTAAAGTGTCATCTTGGATTTCTGCTTGAGGGTTTCCAGTGGCAGTAACGAGTTTATCCAGCCTTAAGCCTGTGGAGTGTGCTTAACAGAAATTAAGAATTCCCCTCCCCACCCTTCCATTAGTCTGGTAGCATAAATTTTGCTTCTTTTAAGCTTCTTTTATGGCAGAAGTGTGGGTTACCTGCTCATCCAATTTTCTGCGATTAGAAACCTCACCACATTGCTAGCCCCCGTGAACGGAGCATGTTGTGAGAGAGGATTGCCCCCCTTTATCCCTTAACAATATTATGGTGCTTCATCCACCCTTAAGAATCAACCCAATGAAATTAGGGGTCAGTTTCAATGGGAGATCGCCATCTGGGCCTCAGTTTTTGCATTCTAATCGGCTTTCCCCAAATGCCCTATAATTCTGTTTTCCTATACTTTTAACATGCAGTTGGAGACTGCAAGATGCTACTTAGGCTCAACAACAAGGCATTACTTTTACAAGGCCAGGAGAGACTTGCGCATGGATGCGCACTACACATTCCACATGATTTCTGTTTCTAATTTTACTGCTGTGAAGTTAGGACGCTACGGAAGCACACCTTGCTAGACAGCGATGTGAGCAGGATTTCTAAAAGAGCATGCAGTGCCCTATGAATCTCCTTCTTGATCCTCAGAATGACTAGAGGTGGATAGCTCATTGGTTAGAGTGTTGTGTTGACAATGCCAAGGTTGCAGGTTCGATCCCCATAAGGGACAACTGCACATTCTGGCGTTGCGGGGGGGGGGGGTTGGACTAGGTATCCTCAGTGTCCCTTCCAACTCTGTATTTGTATGAGAAGTAGAACAAATTACTGTATTTACTCAAATCTAATGCTCACCTCTTTTTTTGTCTAATTACGTTGCGGAAATTAAGATGTGCATTAGATTTGATGGCATATTTACATTCGCCAGCAAATACTTGGGGGGGGGGGGGTTTCAAGGTTTTGAAAATCGAGTTGCGCATCAGATTCAATGGTGTGTTAGACTTGAGTAAATACAGAGGTACCTTGGGTTAAGTACTTAATTAGTTCCGGAGGTCTATTCTTAACCTGAAACTGTTCTTAACCTGAAGCACCACATTAGCTAATGGGGCCTCCTGCTGCCGCCGTGCCACCATTGCACAATTTCTGTTCTCATCCTGAAGCAAAGTTCTTAACCTGAAGCACTATTTCTGGGTTAGCGGAGCCTGTAACCTGAAGCATATGTAACCTGAAGCGCATGTAACCCGAGGTACCACTGTACAGTATGCACCCTCCTGATGATGGCTGGGGAAAGGGAATCCTGTAAGGTGCCACAAAAGAAAAGGGGCAATTGCAGGGAGTGAAAGACAAGACAAGATGGGGATTTAAATAAGATACTATTTCTATCCTTCGCTTCCATCAGGGAATGTGAGAGAATATACACGTGCCCTCCCCCTTTTATTACCGCAATAACCCTGTGAAGTAGATTAGATTGAATGTGGTTATCCGGTGTGCTCTTCATTGCTGAGAGGATTGGGCCCTTTCGGGTTGAGGGCCTGTTCCTAGTCTGATCCTGTAATCACTACATATTGGTTCCATATTTGCTTTATTTGCATATACAGCTAAGTATCTCTCTCTCCCCTCCTCCCCCAAAGCTGTCTTGCGCATTAAGCAATTAAGCCCAACCTTAGATTTGTAGATAGAGGTCACTTCCACACCATATATTTAAGGTACTCTTATGCCTCTTCAGTTCCACAATGGAACTGTAGTCACAAAGAAGAGTTCAGCTGAGCAACCTCTGGTATATTTTTTCTAGGTGCAAAGCCTGAATGCTGTTCACAGATGCCATGCAATCATGAACGTTGCAAATTACTTCCAGTATTTGTTAATTCTAGAGGGAGGTCTGCCCCACCCTTCTAATGCCTATATACTGCTCGCTTTTTTATACTTCACACTTTTAAAAAGTTTCCAGAGTCTGCCAAATCCTGAACTCCCAAGCAGAAATTAATTATGCTCTGAAGAAGGGCAGGTATAGCAACAGTGGCTATTTAGGTAAAAACCTGGGTTGAAGGTGTTTATCTGGCACTGTGTACCCAACAAAAACCCCACAGAAGTGTATCAAAATATCTTACAGTGGTGCCCCGCAAGACGAATGCCTCGCAAGACGGAAAACTCGCTAGACAAAAGAGTTTTCCGTTTTGGAGGTGCTTCGCAAAACGAATCTCCTATGGGCTTGCTTCGCAAGACAACAATGTCTTGCGAGTTCCTGCTGGTTTTTTTCCTTTCCCCCCCTTTTTCTAAGCCGCTAAGCCGCTTATCAGCTGATCCGATCAGCAGATAAGCCGCTAAAAGCTGCTAATAGCGCTAATCCGCTAATCCGTCAATGGGCTTGCTTCGCAAGACGAAAAAACCGCTAGACGAAGAGAATCACAGAACGGATTCTTTTCGTCTTGCGAGGCACCACTGTACCTTTTTTTAACATGAAAGGACATGATACCTTTGACCTTGTGAGATGCTGTTTGACTCCAGTTCCCATCAGCCCCAGCCCGCCTGGCCGGTGGTCAGGGAAGATGGCAGTTGCCCTCTGGCGACTTTGGGAGGCTTCTCCATCCCCACCTAATAAGGCAGGTAGCAATGTTCATCTCCACAAGCAAAAACAAGGTACCGTATTTTTTTGCTCTATAAGACTCACTTTTCCCCTCCTAAAAAGTAGGGGAAAATGTGTGTGCATCTTATGGAGCGCAGCTATCCCAGAAGCCAGAACAGCAAGAGGGATTGCTGCTTTCACTGCTCAGCGATCCCTCTTGCTGTTCTGGCTTCTGAGATTCAGAATATTTTTTTCCTTGTTTTCCTCCTCCAAAAACTAGGTGCGTCTTGTGGTCTGGTGCATCTTACAGAGCGAAAAATGTGGAACTTTAAAGACTTACATATATTATGGCAGCCTTGTATTGTAGCGTTCACCTGGTACCCCAGGATGGGGAAGCAGTGACCCTCCAGCTGTTGATGGTCTCCAGCTCCCATCAGTTCCAACCAGCACAGTCAGGGGTCGGGGGAACTATGGTCCAACAACATTGGAGGAGTACAGGTTCCCAGGGTAATTCTATGCAGCTACATGAGTGAGCCAGTAAAGGAGGGGTGGAGAGGCTTGCCCATGTCCCTCTATGCCCACCATCAAAACCAAGATGGCTGGGGGGGGGGGAAGCAGTCTCCTCTAGACCCAGCATAAAAATCAACAGGTTCCTCATCCCTCTCCTGACAGCCCCCATTACTCTTGTTTACAAGACTGTATTCTGGTGCTGTGGGTTAAACCACAGAGCCTAGGACTTGCCGATCAGAAGGCCGTCGGTTCGAATCCCCATGACGGGGTGAGCTCCCGTTGCTCGGTCCCTGCTCCTGCCAACCTAGCAGTTCGAAAGCACGTCAAAGTGCAAGTAGATAAATAGGTACCGTTCCGGCGGGAAGGTAAACGGCGTTTCCGTGCGCTGCTCTGGTTCGCCAGAAGCGGCTTAGTCATGCTGGCCACATGACCCGGAAGCTGTACGCCGGCTCCTTCGGCCAATAAAGCGAGATGAGCGCCGCAACCCCAGAGTTGGTCACGGCTGGACCTAATGGTCAGGGGTCCCTTAACCTTTATTCGGGCATCATTTGGGTGGGAACAACAACAACATATTTATACATACATACATACATACATACATACATAGTGGTGCCTCGCAAGACGAAATTAATCCGTTCCGCGAGTCTCTTCGTCTAGCGGTTTTTTTGTCTTGCGAAGCAACCCTATTAGCGGCTTAGTGGATTAGCGCTATTAGCGATTTAGCGGCTATTAAAGGATTGGATTAGCAGCTAAAAGGCTATTAGCGGCTTAGCGGCTTAGAAAAGGGGGGGAGCGGAAAAAAATCGGAACACTTGCAAGACGTTTTCGTCTTGCAAAGCAAGCCCATAGGGGAAATCGTCTTGCGAAGCAGCTCAAAAACGGAAAACCCTTTCGTCTAGCGGGTTTTCCGTCTTGCGAGGCATTCGTCTTGCAGGGCACCACTGTACCCAGCTCATCTGGCTGAGTTTCACACTGAGCAGCTCCCAAAAGAATATTAAAAACACAATAAAACATCGAACATTAAAAACTTCCCTAAGGCTGCTTTCAGATGTCTTCTAAAAGTCAGATAGTTGTTTTAGGTATACTGAGCGGAGGCCATTTAGGGCTTTAAAAGTCAGCACCAACACTTTGAATTGTGCTTGGAAACGTACTGTGAGCCAATGTAGGTCTTTCAGGACTGGTGTTATATGGTCTCGGCAGCCCAGTGACCTACCAGAGCCAAGATGATTATGCCATTCAAAGGGACTCGGTCTCAGATTGAACGAAATTATTTCAAGTGCTGCAAGGTAAACTCCCCCTTAGAAGGATCAAGAGCTGGGGAAATTTGCTAGTCCATCCCCAACATGGGATTCTCACCAGTTTGCCTTGTTGTCATCTGGGGCCAGCTGCACTTCCAAGGTCTCTGATGAGTCAGATTCTCCGATGCAGCAATAAACAAGGCTTCTGAGTGCCATCTGCCTGGTGTCAGAGCTGCTGCCTCCAAGGCTTGGACAAGCCGAGCAGCAAAGATTGTGTAGTTGGCCAAGGTCTTCCAGGTATTGCTGGTTCTCCCACGCACCCATCAAAGAGATTGCAGATGGAGTGATAACTCTTTCCCTGGTAACAAGACCAATCACCAACCGTTGCATCCCCTGAGCAAGGCCACCAGAAGTGCCTGTAAGTGCCTATCTCTCCATCTCAGTTCCACAGACATCGGATGTTACCTTCGTAAGTACATTTCCTAGATTCATGCTAATCTGCTGGCATGTACAATATAATCATAATAATTGATTATTTCTACCCCACCCATCCGGTGTAGATTATTTCTATCTCACCCACACAACCTTTCACCTTGGATTAGGGGCAGCATAGCAGGCGATGGGTTGCATTTATTTGTTTGTTAAATTTCTATGCCACCCTTCATCCGAGGATCACAGGGCGGTTTTCAATATAAAAAGACAAAAATCATAGAATTGGAACGGATCCCAAGGGTTGTCGAGTGCCCCCCCCCCCGCAAAGCAGGAATTGTTTGCCCACCACGATCCTGAGATTTAAGAGTCTCGTGCTTTCCCAACTGAGCTATCCATTTTTGTGCACAGAAACAAACAAAAACGATTACCCCCCCCACCCCCGTCTAGTTTAAAAGGCCATAGATTGAACATTTAGCCAAAGGCCAGGGAGAAGAGCAATGTTTTTGCCCAGCACCTAAATATATATAATAATAGCAATTTATTAGTTATACCCCGCCCATCTAGCTGGGTTTCCCCAGCCACTCGGGGCAGCTTCCAACAAAAAATATTAAAAATATGATAAAACATCAA
The DNA here is from genome assembly GCF_965113315.1 of Podarcis vaucheri. Classification (NCBI taxonomy): domain Eukaryota; kingdom Metazoa; phylum Chordata; class Lepidosauria; order Squamata; family Lacertidae; genus Podarcis; species Podarcis vaucheri. Next base: position 18,978,170 of record NC_138760.1, on the reverse strand, counting down.
ACATTAAAAACTTCCCTAAACAAGGCTGCTTTCAGATGTCTTCTAAAAGTCAGATAGTTGTTTATTTTCTTGACATCTGATGGGAGGGCGTTCCAAAGGGCGGGCGCCACCACCGAGAAGGCCCCCCACCTGGTTCCCTGTAACCTCACTTCTCGCAGTCCCTTGGAGCTGGACCTCAGTGTCTGGGCTGATCGATGAGAGTGGAGACGCTCCTTCAGGTATACAGGGCCGAGGCCGTTTAGGGCTTTGTTGATTTGTGTTGCAATCCAATAGATGCATCTTATTCCTTTATAGCTGAAAAAATGTTGCTTGGGGTTCCGTGATTCTAGCTCAGGAGGCTAATGGATTTCTACCCTAGAACCCTTTTGAGCACGTGTTCCAGCTGTTTGAACAACTGCAGAAGTAATTTTCATTCATTTAGATCAGGGTTTCCCCGTGTACTGAAGCACGTAACCGCATGCCCCAAGAGGGGCTGAAGTTTGCCTTGAAAAAGCAGGTGACCCGGTGCTCAAAAGGGTTCTAGGGTAGACATCCATCAGCCTCCTGAGTAGCGAAAGCCTCCTGAGCAAAATCACGAACCCCAAGCAACATTTTTTCAGCTACAGTGGTGCCTCGCAAGACGAAAAGAATTCGTTCCGCTTTATCGTGATAAAATGGGCGCAAGACACTGGCCATAACATTATGTTTGCTGACTGGGAACAGTTATGGACCACCGGTGTGAAATTCACGGCATGCAATGCCTTGAAAGAAAATATTATGAAAATGATTTACAGGTGGTACATGACCCCAGTCAAGCTTGCAAAAATATATCACTTGCCAGACAATAAGTGTTGGAAATGTAAAGAAACTGAAGGAACATTCTTTCACCTTTGGTGGACATGCTCAAGGGTTAAGGCTTTCTGGGAAATGATCTATAATGAACTAAAAAAGGTATTTAAATATACCTTCCTTAAGAAACCAGAGGCCTTCCTTTTGGGTATTGTCGGCCAGAGAGTGCCAAAGAAGGATAGAACTTTTTTTATGTATGCGACAACAGCTGCAAGAATACTTATTGCAAAACATTGGAAGACAGAAGATTTGCCCACTCTGGAAGAATGGCAGATGCAACTGATAGACTACATGGAATTGGCAGAAATGACTGGCAGAATCCGAGACCTGGGAGAAGAGACAGTGGAAGAGGACTGGAAGAAATTTAAGGACTACTTGCAAAAGTACTGTAAATTGTATGAATGCTAGAATGATGCAGGATACAAAGATAACTTGGCATTAGTAATTTAGTGGAAAGAAGTATGAAAATAACTGAACTATAAGAACAAAGATGAAATTTGATTAATATTATGTCAAGCTTAAATATTTATATATTTGATAACAAAGGGTAAAATTGGAGACATAATATTTGAAAGGTACAAATTAAAACAAGATTTGAGAGAAGGTGAAGTTTTGCTGAACATGACTTTGTAAACGGGAACGCAGGAAAGGGAGATGTGAGGGGGTCTGAAAAGAAGGTTATGGAAATCTAGTTTTTGAAACTTAATTATGTTGTATTTCTTTTGTTCTGTGTGTATTTTTTTATTTTGGTGATGGTGTTTTATGTGTTTGGTGTTATATTGTTTAAAACCTTTAATAAATATTTTATTTTTTTAAAAAAAAATCGTTCCGCGAGTCTTTTCGTCTTGTGATGTTTTTCGTCTTGCGAAGCACGGTCCGTCGCAACTGCGCCTCTTCAAGCGGCTTTTTTTAAAAAAGCGGCTTTTTTAAAAAAGCGCAAGACGTTTTCATCTTGCGAAGCAAGCCCATAAGGAAATTCGTCTAGCGAAGCAACGCAAAAACGGAAAACCCTTTTGTCTAGCGAGTTTTTCGTCTTGCGAGGCATTCGTCTTGTGGGGCACCACTGTATAAAGGAATAAGATGCATCTGTTGGATAGCAACACAAATCAACAAAGCTCTAAACGGCCTTGGCCCAGTATACCTGAAGGAGCGTCTCCCCATCGATCAGCCTGGACGCTGAGGTCCAGCTCCAAGGGCCTTCTGGCAGTTCCCTCCCTGCGAGAAGTGAGGTTACAGGGAACCAGGCAGAGGGCCTTCTCGGTAGTGGCGCCCACCCTGTGGAACATCCTCCCATCAGATGTCAAGGAAATAAACAACTATCTGATTTTTAGAAGACATCTGAAAGCAGCCCTGTTTAGGGGAGTTTTTAATGTTCGATGTTTTATCATGTTTTTAATATTCTGTTGGGAGCCGCCCAGAGTGGCTGGGGAAACCCAGCCAGATGGGCGGGGTAGAGATAATGAATTATTATGATTATATTGTACATGTCAGCAGATCAGCATGAATCCAGGAAATGTACTTACGCAGGTAACATTTGATGTCTGTGGAACTGAGATGGAGAGATAGGCACTTACAGGCACTTCTGGTGGCCTTGCTCAGGCGATGCAACAGTTGGTGATTGCTCTTGTTACCAGGGAAAGAGTTATCACTCCATCTGCAATCTCTTTGATGGGTGCGTGGGAGAGCGAGCATTACCTGGAAGACCTTGGCCAACTACGCAATCTTTGCCGCTCGGCTTGCCCAAGGCTTGGAGGAGGCGGTAACTCTGACACCGGGCAGATGGCACTCAGAAACCTTGTATATTGCCGCATTGGAGAACCCAAGGTACCACTATAACCCAAGGTACCACTGTACTAAGCAAAGCAGAGGCCAGAGCAACTACAGTGGTACCTGGGGTTACATACGCTTCAGGTTACATACGTTTCAGGTTACAGACTCCGCTAACCCAGAAATATTAACTCAGGTTAAGAACTTTGCTTCAGGATGAGAACAGAAATCGCACGGCAGCGGCGCGGCAGCAGTGGGAGGCCCCATTAGCTAAAGTGGTACCTCAGGTTAAGAACAGTTTCAGGTTAAGAACGGACCTTCGGAACGAATTAAGTACGTAACCAGAGGTACCACTGTACCGTATTGGCCCAAATATAAGCCTCACCTTTTTCCCCCAAATTCTGACTCTGGAAAGTTATAGCGCTGCTTACATTTGCTACCTTACGGCTCTCCCAGCGTAGGTCAATGGCGCACCACCTGCCCACAGCCCCCAAGCCTCCCCCGAGCTTTCGGGGGAAGGGGAGGGGAGGCTGCCGGCAAAGTGGCACACACCCCCCCGAAGCAGCCTGGTTATTGTCTTTTTCCCTCCCCCCCCCTTCAATTTTAAAGGTGCAGCTTATTTGCAGGTGTGGCTTATATTTGGGCCAATATGGTAAGTGAAAGCCATATGCCACAACTGCAAGGGGCATACTGATTGCCGCATTCCTCAAAATGTTGGGCTTCACCGGGTTCCTCTTTCTGCATGCGCACATGCTACGGTGCATGACCAGCAGTAGCTTCCGCTTTTTCAGGCTGTTGTCGCTATTCTACACAACTATGCCAAGCGTTCAGAGTTGTGCCAGCAAGTTCCTGTTGATTATCCCAGCCCTGAGATAAGATGTAAACCTAGACCGACTGATTCAGGGGTAGCCAGATGAAATCAAGGAGGAATCAACTTTTAAAACTTGTCTGAGTTAAGAGTTAAGAGAAAATTTAGGAAAAATGATGTACCGGTGGTATATTACCCTGGTTAAATTGGCAAAAATGTATAAATTGAGTAATGAAGCCTGTAGGAAATGCAAATCAAAAGATGGGGATCTCTACCACATGTGGTGGGAGTGTGAAAAGATGAAAAAGTTTTGGGATTTAATATATAATGAACTGAAGAAACTTCTCAAGTATACATTCCCGAAAAAAACGGAGGCTTTTTTATTAGGGATAATAGGGGAGGAAGTAAAAAAGGAGGGCCATAAATTATTCCAACACGCTACTGCAGCAGCTAGAATACTTGTGGCCCAAAAATGGAAATTACAGGAGACCCCAATGATAATGGAATGGCAGGCCAAATTTTTTGAGTATACAGAATTAGCTAAAATGACGTATAGAATTCGAGACCAAAAAGGGACAAAGTTTGAAGAAGAGTGGGGTAAATTTGTGGCATATATAAGAACTAACTGTAGAAGTTTAAAAACTATAGCAGGGTTAACATAAATCCTGTGATGTGTATAGAAGGTGAGTAAGAATCTACAAGAGAAGACATATATTAAGAAAACCGAAGCAGGGAAGGAAGGAAGTCTGGGCATGAATATACGCAGTGTAAATAAGACGACATAAAATGATGACTGTAAAAGATTGTGTGTTTTTTTGTTTGTGAAAAACTCAATAAAAGGCATTTTAAAAAAAACAAAACTTGTCTGAGTAAGAATTTGGAAATTCTAGTTCCTTCCCTCCCACCCCCACCCCAAAAGACATGAGAATTGTTTCCAAGGCTCAACGAAACATTCTGGGCTCAGAGAAGAGAGAGCTCTGGCTCAAAACGCATCATATTAATGTAAATGACCCTGCGCAAGGAATCCTTGCTGTTTTTTTTCTAGCCCTGGATGCGATAGCAAGGGGATCCCTGGGACCGTCCAAAGAACATTCCAAGGAACAACCCCAAAAGAGAAAAGCATGCGAGACTCGCGTCATTCTGGGAGATGCTTCCGAAATGCCAAACACCCGACTCTTGCGCAATCTCCCTACAGCTGCTGGCCAGCTGTCCCCAGACACCCGGCTCTTGTGTTTGTTCTTAACAAAGAAATGTTTGGCTGCTGGCGACGAGTTCATTCCTTGCTAAAAATTAAGACCAGCTGCTGTGCGCCCAAGCTGAGCAGGAGGAGGACATGCCTTGTGGCGTTGTCAAAAGGGATTGCCAGGCCTTGTGCAGTACAGGCCAAACGCAGCCGCCGCAGAGGCATTAATAGGCGCAGGCTGTGTCTTCTGGCTGCTTCCTCTTTGCCAAGCCATAGCTGTCAAGTGTCCCTTATTTGAAGGGACAGTCCCTTATTCCAGCGCCATGTCCCGCTGCTGTCCCTTATTGATGGATGTCCCTTAAATGATGTCCCTTAAATTTCAAAGGAAGCAGCTCCTCTCCCTCCCTCCCTGCCGGCCAGGGAGGAGGGAGGCTCCAACTGTGTTGCTTGGCTGTGTTGCTCACCCAATAAGAAGTCTAAGAACGACTGGGGGGGTGGAGCTTGCATGCCCTGTGTGTGGCTAGTTAATGCAAGCTGAGGGGTTTTTTGAATGCTGGACGCCATTTTGTTGCACGTGCTGCTGCAAACTTTGCAGTGCAAAGCCAGGCCGGGGAGCCATCTTAAGCTGAGGCTGCATAGGCCTTGTGGTGCATGTGATTCGGATTCTATTCAGTTGAACCTCTGGTTACAAAGTTGGTTGGACAGTGTTCTCAAAGCTACCAGCATGAGTTTGACCAGACTGCAGGAGGACAGGAAGACTGGAGTGCCTGGAACAGGTGAGGCTGCAGGTCCCTTATTTTGGCTGCTGGTCCCTTATTTTCAAATCTGTAAGTTGACAGCTATGTGCCAAGCCCACCCCCAAAAATACAACCGCAAGAGATAAAAGGTTTTAGCAGGGTTAGGGAACCTCCAGTCTCCTCTGCCCTGCAACCCAATTTCTTGTTGATCACTTGTGATCTTCCCTGGTTTCACTGCTTTGCCAGTCTGAGGGAAAGAGTTGAGAAGAAAGAAGTAATAAAGGGACTTGGGTGCTGGGTTCTTGCCGAACGGCCAATTTATGAACAAAACTTTCACTTTCCAGAAGAGTTGCGCTGGTCTGAAAAAGAATTAAAATCTCACCACATCTTATTGGGGGCTGACTTCTGAGCACTGAGCATCCCCAGCCTGGACCACAGCTCCTTGCAATCCTGTTCAGCAACAGCTTGAAGGAATCCAAAGTAAGGGGGAAACCAGCTTTATGGTGAGACAGTAACAAAAGAAAGAGTTGGTTTTGAGCAGGCTTCCTCAACTTGGGCCCTCCATATGTTTTTTGGCCTACAACTCCCATGATCCCTATCTAGCAGGACCAGTGATCAGGGATGATGGGAATTGTAGTCTCAAAACATCTGGAGGGCCAAAGGTTGAGGAAGCCTGGTTTTGAGTTTCCGTTTTCAAGTGAGTATTTGAACAGGCAACCAGTACAACCACTAAAGGGAACTAGAAAAGGGGTCTATGTTTCTTCACTAGCAGTCTGTGCAGCAAGATTAAGACATCTTCTCAAAAACAGTACATCCAAAGGAGAACATCATGTGGGGGATTTGGAACTCACCCTGAAGAGGATGAACAGCATATTTAGCTTATTTCAAACGACAAGCACTACAGTGGCCAATCCGTGAGGAAATGCATACAGTGGTACCTTGGGTTACATACGCTTCAGGTTACATATGCTTCAGGTTACAGACTCTGCTAACCCAGAAATAGTGCTACAGGTTAAGAACTTTGCAGAAATAGTGCTTCAGGTTAAGAAAGGAGGCTGGGAGGTAAGGGTTTAGAAGCTCCTCTCCCTCTCCCTGTGCCAATCTTCCACTTCAGATTGCAACCTCGGGGGCTGCAGAAAAATGGAACCACACACCTATAGGTAATATATCGCGTCATGCTTAGCAAGTATGTGGTTTGGAGGTGTTGTCCCACCAGTCATTTCTGCCCAGCAAGCACACGGAACAACTGAAAAGCCCTGCATTTTGTGGAGAAGTGTTATTACAAAGCTCTCCGCAAAAGCGTGCCTTTCGTTGTTTTAAATCTGAAGCGCCGGTTTTGTTAAAGCCGATCCAGAAAAACTTAATTGTCCTGCAGCAACAATTCAAAAGGAAAACCACCGGGGATTCCCAGGGGTGCCTCAGGCTGCCTTCTCTATAATACAATGGTACCTAAGGTTACATACGCTTCAGGTTACGTACGCTTCAGGTTACATACGCTTCAGGTTACAGACTCCGCCAACCCAGAAATATTACCTCAGGTTAAGAACTTTGCTTCAGGATGAGAACAGAAATCGTGCTCTGGCAGCAGCAGGAGGCCCCATTAGCTAAAGTGGTGCTTCAGGTTAAGAACAGTTTCAGGTTAAGAACAGACCTCCAGAACGAATTAAGTACTTTTTTAAAAACTTTTTTTTTGCTTTAAACAGGTACATATAAATTTTGTTGTTGTTTAGTTGTTTAGTCGTGTCCGACTCTTCGTGACCCCATGGACCAGAGCACGCCAGGCACTCCTGTCTTCCACTGCCTCCCGCAGTTTGGTCAAACTCATGCTGGTAGCTTCGAGAACACTGTCCAACCATCTTGTCCTCTGTCGTCCCCTTCTCCTTGTGCCCTCCATCTTTCCCAGCATCAGGGTCTTTTCCAGGGAGTCTTCTCTTCTCATGAGGTGGCCAAAGTACTGGAGTCTCAGCTTCAGGATCTGTCCTTCCAGTGAGCACTCAGGGCTGATTTCCTGCAGAATGGATCGGTCTGCTCTTCTTGCAGTCCATGGGACTCTCAAGAGTCTCCTCCAGCACCATGATTCAAAAGCATCAATTCTTCAGCGATCAGCCTTCTTTATGGTCCAGCTCTCACTTCCATACATCACTACTGGGAAAACCATAGCTTTTACTATACGGACCTTTGTTGGCAAGGTGATGTCTCTGCTTTTTAAGACGCTGTCTAGGTTTGCCATCGCCTTCCTCCCAAGAAGCAGGCGTCTTTTAATTTCGTGACTGCTGTCACCATCTGCAGTGATCATGGAGCCCAAGAAAGTAAAATCTCTCACTGCCTCCATTTCTTCCCCTTCTATTGGCCAGGAGGTGATGGGCCCAGTGGCCATGATATTGGTTTTTTTGATGTTGAGCTTCAGACCATATTTTGCGCTCTCCTCTTTCACCCTCATTAAAAGGTTCTTTAATTCCTCCTCACTTTCTGCATATCTGAGGTTGCATATCTGCATACCTGAGGTTGTTGATATTTCTTCCGGCAGTCTTAATTCCGGCTAGGGATTCATCCAGCCCAGCCTTTCGCATATAAATATAGACAACCAAAATTACAAAGGAAAATTCCTTAATAGTAATGGGGGGGGGACCTACAAAAAACTACAAAAAATATTGAAGTACATGACGCAGAACATAAGCAACTATGGGAAAGATAAAAGAAAAGAAAAAAGAAAAATAGGGGGGAAAAGAAAAAGGAAGATGAGCCAAAGCAAGAAAGTTCATCTATTGTACACTTCCATCAAGCCCACAACAGATCATTATTCTTATCAATTCTCTCTATCTGCATTCCAAAGGAATCCCTCATCTTGGTATCAGGAAACATAGAGAAATGTTCCCAGAACGAATTAAGTACTTAACCCGAGGTACCACCGTACTTTCCTAGCTGTGCTGCAAGCCACAGAAGACAGAAATCTCAGGCTACAGACAGCAGATATTACCTGAATTACAGTAGTAGAACCGCGGCAAAGTTTGGGGCAATAGACGCTGGGGAGGGGGGAATAACCTGAAAGATTCTATGATAGAAGTCTATAAAAGCATTAACAGTGGGCAGTGAGAATCTATCCTCTCCCAAGATACTAGAATTAGAGGGCATCATGAGTGATTAGCAGTAGGTTCATAGCAAACAAAAGGAAGCTTTCCTTCATGTGTAACACAATTAGCCAGTGAACTCATTGCAAAGGGATAAAGTGATGGCTGTGAACATTGGTAAATGATCCGCATTTCTAATGTGTGATTTGTAACTAATACAACCAGGCCATCTCAATTTCCGTTAGGGAATACTTAGCGCACTTATGGGCTTTCCTAACTATTTATGAACATTTCCCATAAAAATGAGACGTTTGGTCAGCAGAGGGCACTACGTTACCATATAATCGCACGCGAAAGCAGCACGAGCGAGAATTTAAAAATACATACATACAGAAATACAGGGTTATATTTACCGGTATACAGTCCCGGGGCATATTTCAACCGCATCTGTCTACAGGAGAGAGTTGGTCTGCGTGCAATATTTATTTATCGGCGTGCAATAAATAAACCAAGTCCTTTTTCTCTTCCTTTGCTTTCTTTCTTTCAAGCAACGTCCAAACCCTTCCCATATGCACACACGCCGCCCTCCGGTCCCCAGGAACAAAATATGCAGACGACCAAGGGGGAAGTGAGCTGTCTTATAATTTGCAAATCAATAAATTCTAATGAGGATTGTCTCGTCGCCTTGCCACAAACGAAGATTGGGGCAGGGTTTGCAAGAGAGCAAAAGCACAATCCTCGTTTGTTCGGAAAACAATTCCTTTGCAGGCATTTCGGATTTGTATGCAAAAGCAAAAGAGAGAGAGAGCTTTTTGTTTGTTGTCACAAGGATGGCATTCATGGCTGCAGAAACGGGGGCCAAAATCCGGTTTCCCAGCCTAAGGCTAAGGCAAGACCCGCAGCGGAAGCCCCGCTACCTGGACCGCATAAAAAGAGCATTGTCTTGTCGTCACACCGGAGACAATTGAAACAATCCGGATCTCTCGGGAAAGGGCTTCTTACGCGCAATCCGAGACTCTCCGGCCCCACCCCTGGCGGGCTGTGCAAGAACACTGAGGTCTAGCGCCTTGGAAGTTGAAGAGGCAGGCGAGGCGGGGCGCCCTCTGCAAGAACACTGAGGTCTAGCGCCTTGGACGTTGAAGAGGCAGATGGGGGCGCCCTCTGCAAGAACACTGAGGTCTAGCGCCTTGGAAGTTGAAGAGGCAGACGGGGGGACGCCCTCTGCAAGAATACTGAGGTCTAGCGCCTTGGACGTTGAAGAGGCAGGCGGGGGGGGCGCCCTCTGCAAGAACACTGAGGTCTAGCGCCTTGGAAGTTGAAGAGGCAGACGGGGGCGCCCTCTGCAAGAACACTGAGGTCTAGCGCCTTGGAAGTTGAAGAGGCAGGCGAGGCGGGGCGTCCTCTGCAAGAACACTGAGGTCTAGCGCCTTGGAAGTTCAAGAGGCAGACGAGGGGGGAGGGCGCCCTCTGGTCCCCAATCCAGGCTCCTTTACGAAGGATAAGGGGAATTTTTATTTTCCTGGAAGCGGGGCGGAGTTTCTTCTGAGGTGGTCGTGACTCACAGGAGAAGGTTCGGAAGGGGGGGAACCTCTGGAAAGCCTCAAAAGGGTTCCTTGCAGCCTTTCTCAGCCTATGGGTCCCAGATGTTGTTGAACTACAACTCCCATCACCCCTAGCTAGCAAGGCCGGAGCTCGGGGGTGATGGGAGTTGTAGTCCAACAACATCTGGGGAGCCACAGGTTGAGAACCGCTGCATGGGCTTGGAGAGCGGCCAGAGAACCCCCATTTAGAACTGGAAGGGACTCTTGGGGATCATCTAGTCCACCCCACCCCAAGGCAGGAATATGCAGCTGGCCCATACAGGGATCGCACCTGCAACCTCGGCAATATCAACACCCCGCTCTAACCAACGGGGCTATTCCCCTCCTCCTGAACCTCTGTGGCCGCGCAATGGGTCCCTGGCGCAATGGCTGTTCACCAGAAGGTTGCTGGTTCGAGCCCAGCCCGGCAGGATTCTTGCATTGCAGGGGGTTGGTCTAGATGACCACTTGGGGGTCCCTTCCCATTCTACTCCGGAAAGAAGGCGGGGACGTTCCCGGCTATGGGCTCGAGTGGGCGGGGCCTAACTGGAAAGGGCGTGGCTCCGCCGGCCCTAAAGAGGCGGGGAGAGACACAGCTGGCGAGAGAAGCCGAGGAGAGGGCGTGGCCTGGCCGGGAGGAGGGCGTGGTCTCCGCGACGCTCCGCCCCCGGCGCTCCTCCAAGAGCCCATATAGCTCCGTGCAGCGCCGCCGCCCCCTTTTCCTTTCCGGCCCCCCGGCTATGACCCTGCGGAGGCTCCGGAGGCTCCGGCCGGGGCAGCCCGACTCAGAGGCGGCGGCGCCGGCGTCGAGTGTGGCGGGCGCCGGTGTTCTCGGCGGCCGAGCGTCGGAGCTGGAGCTGGAAAGGGCGCTGGCGGCCTCGGGGGGCACCTTGCCCCGAGCCCGGAGGGTGAGTGAGAGCCCCCCTCTCTGCACGGACGGAAGCGCGGGGCTGGATCCGAGACCCGTGTCTCGCGAACACGCGCCGCGTTCTCACGTTACGCGCTCCCCGCCGCCCTAAGCCAACAGACCCCAGTCCTAGGGCGGGTCCCATTCCGGACCCTAATAATACGCCTCTGCCGATTCCCACCCCACCCCACCCATCACTTTCCCCCCGAGGATCGGGGCAGGAATGAATGACACCCGCCCGGGATTTCCCTCTTCAACTCCACGGGAGATGGAAAAACACGCGGGGACGTCGCCCCCCTCCTGCGCCTCTTCCCGGCTGCTTTCCTTGGAGACATTTCCTTCCTTCCAAAGCCTCCCAGCCATGCTTTCACCTCGCCCTCCCCCCCCCCCCCATCTCGGATGCGCGCCCCCGAGATCAAAGTCCTGCTTAAGTCCTCCCCCGCATCCTCGGAGCACCTGCGAGGCGCGCTTCCAGTCCGCGATGGGGGGCGAAGTGGGAATCGGGGTGCTCCTGGGTCGGGACTCCCTGGTGCGGAAGGAGAGACGAGGTCTCTTGACACGGATTTTCCCCTTGCCGCCTCCTTCTGCTTGGGCGACGCAAGGGACAAAAGGAAGACTGCTGGCGCGGCTTTGCTTGCCCACGTGGCTCACCTGGGAGCCTAGAGTTGGAAAGGGACCCCGAGGGTCATCCATCCCAGCCCCCCTGCAATTGCAGGAATCATCTTCTCCTAAGTTGCCATTTGTGGGGACAGTCGAACTCCCTTCAGGGCTCTGCGCATTGTTGCCCAAAAAGGATAGTTTGTTTGTTTGTTTTTCTCACTCTTGTGGACTACTGTAGTTATTTAGTTCAGGTGGTTTTTAATGCCTGTCCTATATAAATGGACAGCGTTTCTTGCCTAGCAAGGTGGTTGTGAGTACAGTGGTACCTCGGGTTGAGTACTTAATTCGTTCCGGAGGTCCGTTCTTAACCTGAAACTGTTCTTAACCTGAAGCACCACTTTAGCTAATGGGGCCTCCCGCTGCTGCTGCGCTGCCGGAGCATGATTTCTGTTCTTATCCTGAAGCAAAGTTCTTAACCTGAAGCACTATTTCTGCGTTAGCGGAGTCTGTAACCTGAAGCATATGTAACCCGAGGTACCACTGTACAAGTAAAATGCAAACACAACTTGTGGCTTTTGGTGCTATGCAGACGGAATTAGTGGCTGCTATCTGAAGCTGGTGATGCAGCCGTTGGACCTCCCAAAATCTTTTTACCAGGAGAGAGAGAAAGAAGAGACTCTCCTTTTCCAGGGGTACTTTTGATGGAACGCGGGTGGCGCTGTGGGTTAAACCACAGAGCCTAGGACTTGCCGATCAGAAGGTCGGCGGTTCGAATCCCCGCGACGGGGTGAGCTCCCGTTGCTCGGTCCCTGCTCCTGCCAACCTAGCAGTTCAAAAGCACGTCAAAGTGCAAGTAGATAAATAGGTACGACTCCGGCGGGAAGGTAAACGGCGTTTCCATGCACTGCTCTGGTTCGCCAGAAGCGGCTTAGTCATGCTGGCCACATGACCCGGAAGCTGTACGCCGGCTCCCTTGGCCAATAAAGTAGATGAGCGCCGCAACCCCAGAGTTGGTCACGACTGGACCTAATGGTCAGGGGTCCGTTTACCTTTACTTTTGATGTGTTTGCATGTGTGTCAACCTATGACCCGCTGGGTTCTTCAGATATTTATTGGACTCCACCTTCCATCATCCTTGGCTGGTTGGGGATGATGGGACTTGGGAGTACAGCTGCATTTGGAGACCACCACATTCACGATCCCTGGTATATGGGGTGTTGCTTTTTTTGTTCCAGACAACGCTTCTTTGCATGGGGCATGTGGGGATGCAACTTAGAGCCACTCCTGGCTGGGATGTCCATTCGCCTTTAAAAATGGCACCTACTTTCTGTCCCACAAATGTTCCCAAGAGACTCCATGCAAAAATGCACCTCATATTTAATACAGTGGTGCCCCGCAAGACGAATGCATCGCAAGACTGAAAACTCGCTAGACGAAAGAGTTTTCCGTTTTGGAGGTGCTTCGCAAAACGAATTTCATATGGGCTTGCTTCACAAGACGGCAATGTCTTGCGAGTTCCTGCTAGTTTTTCCCCTTCCCCCCCCTTTTTCTAAGCCGCTAAGCCGCTTATCAGCTGATCCGATCAGCAGATAAGCCGCTAAAAGCCGCTAATAGCGCTAATCCGTCAATGGGCTTGCTTCGCAAGACGAAAAAACCGCTAGACGAAGAGAATCACAGAACGGATTATTTTCGTCTTGCGAGGCACCACTGTACCTAGAAGACAATATTATTGAGCTCACTGGTATTTTTATTTGTGTGTTTAACGTGGAACATGGACATCTGGGTTAGACAGTTGTGGTGTTTGGGCACTTCCAAAGCTTGCACGGGATGTTTCCTTATCTGAAGGGAACCTATTGAGAAGTGGCAATAGGGTGAGGAAATGATGCAGTATTCATTCGGCAATTTCTCCCTTTCAAACTTTGTGGTCCTCGTTCCATTTCCTGCTGCTAGAGGTACATGATTGGGTTCCTTGGAAAGCTACAGCAACTTGAGAGAGGGAGAATTGATGCAACTATGACTTCTAAGTTGCAGGTGAACTGTGGTCTGTGTAGAGTGTGCAAGGCTTAGCAGTTTTGGGAAATTAAATGTGATCAGAAATCTCTGGCCAAAGAGCCATATAAGCTTGAGGTGCCCACTATCTATTCACAGGCAGATCGAACCCTGCTGATCACCGGTTACTTGATCCCAGCATCTTGGGGTAATTACTTGAACAGTATCTCATTCGGGGGTTATCCATTAGCTAATGAGAAGTGTGATGATTTGTGAGGCGCTCTGAGATCCATGGATGAAGAGTGGCATGCAAATTTAGTAAATAAATAAAAATAATAGCATTTGGTTACGCTCTTTTTCCAACCACAGAGTAAAGACACCCTGATTCTCCTCCTATAGGAAGGACTTCCTTCTCTCTCATCTGTATATGGACTTATCCCTTGTTTTCCTGCATTTCAATGACTGTCATCTGCTTCCGTAGTCTGTGTGGCTACATCTGCTCTAACTTTCTTTTGTACTCCATTTCTACCCCATGTGAATATGCCTTAGATCAGTCTTCCCCAATGTGCTGCTCTCCAGATGTGTTTAGACTACAACATGGGTAGGCAAACTAAGGCCCAGGGGCCAGATCTGGCCCAATCGCCTTGTAAATCCAACCCACAGACGGTCTGGGAATCAGTGTGTTTTTACAAGAGTAGAATGTGTTGTTTTATTTAAAATGCATCTCTGGGTTATTTGTGGGGCACAGGAATTTGTGTCCCCCCCCCAAAAAAAATATAGTCCGGCCCCCCACAGGGTCTGAGGGACAGTGGACTGTTGAAAAAGTTTGCTGACCCCTGGACTACAATGCTCACCAGCCCCTGGCAGCATATCCTAGGGGCAAGGATTATTGCAGTTGCAATCCAACAACCTCTGGAGGTTGGGTTAGAGGGTTGGAAGAGATCCAATTTCACATCTCCATTCTGCCACACAACTCAATCGGTGATCTTGAGTCGGTCAACATCTGTCTGTCCAACTTAACTCACAAGGTTGTTGTGAAAATAAAACTGGTTAGAGAAAGCTGCAGAGGTCACATACATTCAAAACATTTACAGTGGTACCTCAGGTTAAGTACTTAAATCGTTCCAGAGGTCCGTTCTTAACCTGAAACTGTTCTTAACCTGAAGCACCACTTTAGCTTATGGGGCCTCCTGCTGCTGCCGCGCCGCTGGAGCACGATTTCTGTACCTGTAACCTGAGGTACCACTGTATACCACTTTTTACGGTCATGGCTCCCCCAAAGAATCCTGTCTACAGTAGCTTAGCCCTTGCAGAGCCACAATTCCCAGCACCCGTCTCAAACTACAGTTCCCAGGATTTCTTAGATTCATGGTTCTAACGGTGGTGTAAAAGTGCTTTAAATGCGTGGAGAAAATGTGACCGTAGGCTGCCCTACCTGGAGGAAGGCTGTTATTTTAAAACTCTTCATTTCACCCCCCCCCCCACACACACACACACCTGGAATATTTGTCGCTCCTGCTTGATCTTCCAGAAAGCAATTAAATCAGCCGGCAAACTGCAAAGTTGCTAGCGCCTTTTCTCATAGCTTTCCTGCTTCATTCTCGAAGCAGCTCCTGAACTTTGCAGCAGCAACTAAATCTGAACTGAAGCCGGTCCCGTTGGCAAAATGCAAAGCCAGTACATCTGGTACTAGTGCCACGAGCTCCGCAGTCGCATGCAATATGGTTTTCAACCACATATGTTGCTTCAGGCAAGTCGTCAGGCTCCTGTGGTAAACTCTGTCTGGTGGGATTGCAGTTAAAAGTGGCTTAACACCAGACTCCCCCCCCCCCAAGCTGCTGAGCAGCTTAGCTTGTTGACCAGGTCAATTTGCAGATTCAGTGCTTTTTCAGTGTAAGAAAAGTTGGCAACTGGCAAATGCCCAGGCCAGAGGTTTGCCAAAACTGATGTAGCCTATCTACAAAATATGTCCAGGTCTCCTACGACCTTTTCTTTGCTCTGACAAGGAGGGGTTGGTGGTCCGAGTGAAGGAAAATGTGGAGAACTTCAAATGCTTCTTGTGTCCAGCGTATTTAACTTATCCTCCTACCCTCATCGTACACACAAATAATAATCATTTTTTTCTGAAAAGCACAAAAGTTATTCCAGTTGTTAAGCTAGATAACCACTTGGATCACCAGCTTAGGGAAGAAAGGGAACAATTGCCAACAATATTAGTAGCCTAAATTCCTGGGACATTAGTTTGGTCAAGTTCTCCAGATAAAATATGAGTACTTGACATTTTTGAGATGCATCATTAGAATGGTTCACTGATCAAAAGAACATTAGCAGTACAATAAGGCTCTAATAGGGCAATACAAGACCAGGAAAAGGTAGGGTATTTTGTGTTTGTGTGTGTGTCCCTGTCCCAGGAGAGTCTGTCTTCCCCATGTGCATTTGGAAACTGAATGGCCAAGCAAAAGCAATGTTGGAAGCGAGTGCCATTTGTGATCATGGAGCAGAGTCATTACTGATCACAGGGCAGGTCTGTTTAAGCACCCGACTTCGCTTTTAATTTCTTGCTTTTGTTGAGCTTGTGCCAACAGGAGAGAACCGTAGCCAGTCTTAAAAGGCAGGGTGTTTTTATTTATTTAATGAATTCTTCTGGTTTTTGAGAAGGAGAGTTATTAAAATAGCAGGTTCTATTAAGGGTCTATGTGTGCAAGATTGCCAGGTGGGGTAGGCGATTAGGGTTGCAGCGGGGATTTGCAGGCTATTCTGAGTGGGGCGTTTGTGATGGTGTGTATGAAATGGGGGTTGCAGTCACCGTGTGGCGACGTGTGTTTTTCGGGTATCAAGTGTGAGGCTGATAGGGTTCAGAAGGAGAATAGGGTATACAGGAGGCAGTGTTCGAAATTAACCAGGAACCAGGCACATTTTGCACCTGGCTATCAGCCAGCAGATAAATAGGTACTACTCCAGCGGGAAGGTAAACAGCGTTTCTGTGCGCTGCTCTGGTTTGCCAGAAGCAGCTTTGTCATGCTGGCCACATGACCTGGAAGCTGTACGCTCGGCCAGTAAAGCGAGGTGAGTGCCGCAACTCCAGAGTCGTCCACGACTGGACCTAATGGTCAGGGGTCCCTTTACCTTTACCTTTATTCTGAACACGGAAAGAAGCCGTTGGGCTATCGCCAGCCCCATTTTGGCCAGTGGGGTTTCAAGCAAGCCTTGGTAACCAAAGGTAGCTGGAAAGCCCCTCTGCATCTAGCCAGGAATCTGGAACATGGGGGTTCTACTGAGTCAGATCACTGGTCCAATTTGGTTTAAGACTTTCTATATAGGCTGGCAAAAGGGACGTGGGTGGTGCTGTGGGTTAAACCACAGAGCCTAGGACTTGCCGATCAGTAGGTGGGCGGTTCAGATCCCTGCGACAGGGTGAGCTCCCGTTGCTCGGTCCCTGCTCCTGCTAACCTAGCAGTTCAAAAGCACGTCAAAGTGCAAGTAGATAAATAGGTACCGCTCCAGTGGGAAGGTAAACGGCGTTTCCGTGTGCTTCTCTGGTTCGCCAGAAGCAGCTTAGTCATGCTGGCCACATGACCCGGAAGCTGTACGCCGGCTCCCTTGGCCAATAAAGCGAGATGAGCGCCGCAACCCCAGAGTCGGCCACGACTGAACCTAATGGTCAGGGGCCCCTTTACCTTTATCTATTGGCCACTTGAGAGCAAGTAAAGATATCGGGGCACCAGGGTGGTGCCTGATATCTCCACCATCTGGGGATCAGTGGATCATGACATTTCCCCACGCTAATACCATATCTTGCAGAATTCCATCAGTTCTATTTTATCTGTACAATCAGAATGAATTTCAGGAGCCGAAATGCTTTTTCTGTGCAGCCTGAGCAGGAGCAGTGAACAACATTTATAGTTAAATCTCCACCCCCATCATGTCAGCCCGGACACTGAGATCCAGCACCAAGGGCCTTCTGGCGGTTCCCTCATTGCGAGAAGTGAGGCTACAGGGAACCAGACAGAGGGCCTTCTCGGTAGTGGCACCCGCCCTGTGGAACGCCCTCCCTTCAGATGTGAAGGAAATAAGCAGCTATCCTATCTTTAAAAGACATCTGAAGGCAGCCCTGTTCAGGGAAGTTTTTAATATTTAATGCTGTACTGTTTTTAACATTTGATTGGGAGCTGCCCAGAGTGGCTGGGGAAACTCAGCCAGATGGGCGGGGTATAAATAATAAATTATTATTATTAATATTAATATTATTAAATGTTGTAGGTTCTCTTACCCCACCCCTCGGCCCTGCTCACAGTTATGAGGAATATTCTTACTTTATGAATGGTCTGTTTCACCCTTCAGAAAAAGAGGTTGGAATAGGCCAATATCTATGTTGACCATCCCTGGATCAAGTGACTTTCCTTCTTTAAGTTCTCAGAGTTATTTAACCTAGCTCAAGGTTCTTGCCTGAACCAGCCAGATCTTTAACTGACAATCCATCACATTCAGTCCATCATTTGGAAAATAAGATTTTAGAGCCGTCTTGCCCCAAAATGGCAACGACATTCCATTTTGGCAACTTTAACCCTGGTTAAAGGAGCCATTTGGCGCCAAGCTTATATATCTGAGTTTATAACACTGGTAATGAGACTGGAGTAGGTTTCCAAAGGTGATCTCAGGCCCCAAAAGATTGGCAAGCCCCTATTTAATCACTGCGCCACACTGGCATATTTCATAACGGAAGGAATAGGCGCTGCACGTGCTCTCTCCGCAAACATGGTGGTCCTGGCAAAATCTTCACTTCAAACCCAGAGCTATGTACGGTACTTATTTTTCCAGTACAGTGGTACCTCAGTTTAAGAACAGTCCAGTTTAAGAACGATTTGGTATACACACTCCGCAAAACCGGAGATAGTGTCTTGGTTTGAGAAGTTTACCTTGGTCCAAGAACGGAATCTAAATGGTGGAAGGGCACTGGTGGCGGGAGGCCTCATTAGGGAAAGCGCACCTCAGTTCAAGAACGGTTTTGGTTTAAGAACGGACTTCCGGAACGGATTAAGTTCGTAAACCGAGGTACCACTATACGTACTGCCATATACTTTAAGAGAGCAGGAAAACCTTAAGTTTTGAACCGCTGCTCAAAATTTCATCCAGTTGCTTTCCTTGAGAGGCCTGAATAAGAGTCAAACTAAAGGTAAAGGTAAAGGTACCCCTGCCCGAGCGGGCCAGTCTTGACAGACTCTGGGGTTTGTGCGCCCATCTCACTCAAGAGGCCGGGGGCCAGCGCTGTCCGGAGACACTTCCGGGTCACGTGGCCAGCGTGACAAAGCTGCATCTGGCGAGCCAGCGCAGCACACGGAACGCCGTTTACCTTCCCGCTGGTAAGCGGTACCTATTTATCTACTTGCACCCGGGGGTGCTTTCGAACTGCTAGGTTGGCAGGCGCTGGGACCGAGCGACGGGAGCGCACCCCGCCGCGGGGATTCGAACCGCCGACCTTTCGATCGGCAAGCCCTAGGCGCTGAGGCTTTTACCCACAGCGCCACCCGCGTCCCCAAGAGTCAAACTAGGTTTCACCAAAATGGGAAATAAATAAATGATCTGGCTATTTTTAAAATGGGAGGTGGAAGCCTCCATTTCAGACCTCCTTTATATTGCTGGACCTCTGCCAATTCTTATTGGATCGGTTTGAAACTTTCCTGCATCCGCAGACCCCATCGGGTTGATCAGCGGTGCCAATTTCAACATATTAGTTCAACAGGTGCCATTTTTAAATAAAGTATAAGAGTTTTGGGTCTTATGATGGCAAAGCTTCCTTTTTTGCAAAGTTTCCTCCAAGCCTTCTCCCCTCCCCCTGTAAAACCTTTGATGCCCTCATTACCGGATCCCAGACCCGGCTTTGGCGTGGCTCCTTCAGGGCTGAATTACTAAAGCACAAAGTATGCATGTACCACATCAGTTGCAAAAAGGGACGCTTGCCTGTTTCCTTTTCCTCTTTAAAGTTCACAGGCACAAGGCCCTTCTCAGGCTTTGCTCAGTGCTCCTGTGTGTTTTTTAAAAGGTTAAAAGTCACCTGAAGAGCATGTTGTATAAAAAAAAAAACCCTTGCATTGCTGCTTTAACTTGTGTCCCATACCACATTCAGGTCCGTTCCCGGATTTAAATTAAATTTTAAAAGTCCCTTTAAGTTTTTCCCACTATTTGTGAGGTGTTTGTTGTCCAAAATTCCTTCATTTAACCACCTCCTCTCTGGAGTTTTCCCTTCTTCGCTCAGTTCCACTAACACAGGATTGTGGTCTGAAAGTGACCTAGGCCGTATCTGTTTTCTTCATCCTCAATGATAAATCACTGGATGTCCATATCAAGTCGATTCTTCCGGCAGACTGATTGTGGCTCTGAGAAAAAAGTGACTTCTCTGTCCAGTGGGTGTTTAAACCTCCACATGTCAATCAAATTATAGTCTCCCTTCCTTATTTTCGTTTTTCCTTATTGTCCTATCCATTTCTAGGGAGACTACCTCCATTAGTATCTCCAAGTAGAATTACTTTCTGGTCCATGAATTCAAACATTCTTTCTTCCAATGTTTTATAAAATTCCGACTATCATTTGGTGCATAAATTCCAACTATTACTAATTTCTCACTTTGTGTGATACCCGGGGGATGTTTCCATTGATATTCTGGCGCATGTGTGCCTGCATGGATATCCATACTCAAGTTCAACATGAAAAGCATCTTATAGACCACCTGGGAACCCCCTTTGCCAACAACCCCTCTAAGGAAAGTTATTGTGATGTGTCTTTTACTGGAAATTCTTTAAAAAGAAAAGGCTAGCTGTTTAAGAACCCCCAAAATGCAGGAATCTCAGCTAAATAATCCATGACAGGTGGCCATCGAACCTCTGCTTAAAAACCTCTGAGGAAGGAGAGTCAACAGCCTCTTATGGGAGTCTGCTCCACTGCTGAACAGCTCTTATTGTTAGAAAGTTTTTCTAAATATTTAGTCAGAATCTCCTTTTCAGAAACTTGAAGCCATTGGTTCGAGTCCTACCCTGCAGAGCAGGAGAAAACAAGCATGTTTCCTCTTCCTCGTGACAACTGTTAAGATATCTGAAGATGGCTATCATATATCCTATCAGTTTCCTCTTTTCCAAGCTAAACATACCCAGCTCCTTCAAGCGTTCCTCATAAGACTTAGTTTCCAGATTATTATTATTATTATTATTATTATTATTATTATTAATACCCTGCCCATCTGGCTGAGTTTCCCCAGCCACTCTGGTCGGCTCCCAGCGGAATATTAATAATAAAGCGATAAAACATAAGAATAATACAGTCATACTTTGGGTTACAGACGCTTCAGGTTGCGTTTTTTCAGGTTGTGGACTGCCGAAACCCAGAAGTACTGGAACGGGTTACTTATGGGTTTCGGCGGTCGCGCATGTGCAGAAGTGCTAAATCGCGCTTTGCGCATGCGCAGAAGCACCGAATCACAACGTGCGCAGACGCGCTGCTGCAGGTTGTGGACGCTGCAGGTTGCGAACCTGCATCCCGCACGGATGACATTCGCAACCCAAGCATCCACTGTAGTAGTAGTAGTAGTAGTAGTAGTAGTAGTAGTAGTAATAATAATATCTATCCTGCCAATCTGGCAGGGTTTCCAGCACATATAAAAGCATAATAAGGCATCAGACATTAAAAACTGCCGTGTAGTTATTTATCTCCTTGACATCTGATGGGAGGCTGTAGGGTGCCACTACTGAGAAGGCCCACTGCGATGAACAATTGGACCACTTTAACTGTCCAAAGAATCCTGAGAACTGTAGTTTATTTTTTATTTTTTTTAAATAATGTTTATTAAGCATTTTAAAATTACAGAAAAAACAAAGACAAAAAAGAAAAAAAACAAGGGAAAAACAAACAGCAATCAAACAATACAAATCGATAAAAAACAAAAACAAAACACATAACACATCAAAAAACAAAAATAAACCACAAAAATTTAAAAACAAATCCAGTATTCCCAAATCCTTAACTATCATTGCCTTATTTCATCGACCTCCTCACACCTCCCTTTTTTGTATTCTAGTTATTAATTATCACAGCAAATCCTTCCCATTTTTCATAATATACTGTCATTAAATTACCTTAATCTATTTTAACCTTATCCTACTATAAAAAACCCTAAAACTTAAAACTTAAATCTTATTTATACCAATTTCTCATAACCATAACATATTCTTGCATAGTTCTTTTTAACATTTCTGCTAAAGCCAAATAATTTCGTTCCAACATTTTTCTAATACTCATTAATTTTACAAAACAATCCTAAATAAAAAAAAAATTTAAAAACTTTCTTCCAATCTTCATCCAACGTCTCTTCCTCCTGGTCCCGGGTTTTGTCAGTCCTTTCTATCCCATCCATCTAGTTCATTAACCTGGTAATCTTATGTCCGAGGCCCTTAAGTCTCTTCCATGTCCCTTCCGCAGATCTTCTTCATATTTATACCTGTACTTTACTTTGTCTCCTGGTCCTTTCACTCGTGGAAACTCCAACTAGACAGTATTTTTGTCCCTTCTCGACAGATCAGCCCCTTTTCCATAGTCCACACTGAACTCCATGTGGTATTTAAAAGCATGTTTCAAGGTCCCTCCAGAGTTGAGGACCCCCACAACCCCAAACTCCTCACGGTCCATTGCCAGACTTGAAAAGTCAAAACATCCCTACATAGGGGGGTCTATCCAGCCCCCCATCTCCAAGCCAAACAAAACTCTATCTCTCCAAATCTGGCTTTTTCCAAGTTCATTTGTCAGATCCCTGAGAACTGTAGTTTAAGGGCGTTGGGAATTGTAGCTCTGTGATGAACTATAATTCCCAGGATTTTTTTTTGCAAGCAGGGAGCCACAACTGTTAAAGTCGTGTAAATGTGCTTTCAATGCATGGTGCGGGGCTAGCCTATAAGCCAGGGGTCTCCAACCTGTGGCCCATGGGCCACTAGCGGCCCACAGAGGCCATTTAATTGAGCCGCCTGCTCAGTGAGTCTCCACACACTGCACTAAACCGGCGCAGTGCGGCGCAGAGACTCCAGAAATCGCTTCTGCGCATGTCTGCGGCACCGGAAATCGCTTCTGCGCATGCCCAGATGCCGGAAATCGCTTCTGCACATGCCCAGATGCTGGAAATCGCTTCTGTTCATGTCTGCAGCACCAAAAATTGCTTCTGCACATGCCCAGATGCCGGAAATCACTTCTGTGTGTGCTCAGACGCCAGAAATCTCTTCCGGGCATGTCCGTGGCGCAAGAAATCATTTATGTGCATGTCCGCGGTGCCGGAAATCACTTCTTTGCAGGCGCGATTTTCATGCATCTGGGTGTGCGCAGAAGCGATTTCTGGCGCCATGGACATGCACAGACACAATTTCCAGTGTCGCACTGTGCCTGTCCGGCCCTCGGAGGATCTCCGCAGGAGTGATCCAACCCCTGCCCGGTACGCCTTGCCGACCCCTGCTCTAAGCTGTAGCGTAAATATAGCGCTGCAGAGGCAATTTGGCCTCCAAGCGCTACGCCTCTGAGCCGAAGTTTGTGTTGGTTGCGGCAACAGTTGGGGGAAATAAGGACTCATTTCCTGTGCAGCTCTGCACATCCCATAATAGTATCCTGTGGCTATGGCAGCCTGTTACTGCACGCAGAGATAACAGCTGCTGAAAGGAACTTTGAATGCTGCGAGCTATTGTACAAATGGGCTTGAGCGCCAGAGAAACTGTCTAGAAATAAGTTCCGTTAAACGAGTTATACAATTTGTTGCTTTTAATAGGGGGGCGGGAGACGGAGCGGGGGCCCAACTGCTGCGGGGGAATGACGTCAGTGCAACCCCCCCCCCAACACCTTGACATCACTGTTTTTCAGAACAGGAATGACATAAGTGTAAAGAAGCAGAACAATTGTGTCAGGGACTTGTGTGGTGGCGGCTAATTTGCGAAGTTGTTTCAAAACAAGACTTCCTTGCTAGCTTCAGAAACTGTTCTGAGGTTGGGAGCAGAACTGTGGACGTTTTTTCAATTGTTCCTGAAAAAAAGCTTTAAGAAACCCCAACAGTAATGAATCCCCAAAGCAGAAATTTGTGTACTTTCCTTTTTTTCTCCATTTTGTGCAATTTCTGTATCAAGCTCTACGGATGCTCTATTAAAACCCACCTGGCTTGTTGATGGTTCTACCTCTGGGGTGAATCCGCAGGTGAAGAATTATTCGCATTTTGCGGCATTCCACGTACCTCTGCGTCATTCAGATGTCCGATAGCTGAACTCTGCTTCCTTCAAAATTAAAATGGGAGAGATGTGCTTCACAATTGCACCCCAAACTGCCAGATTCAAGGGTGCTAGATTCTTATTATCTGTCCTCAAAAGGAGTGCACCTCATGCATTTTTACAGTTCTCAACACGCCTCCTGATTAGGAGGAGGAAACTTCATAGCAGCCATTCCTGGAGATATCTCATTAATAATAATAATAATAATAATAATAATAATAATAATAATAATAATAATAATAATATATTACAGTGGTACCTCTGGATGCGAACGGGATTCGTTCTGGAGCCCCGTTCACATCATGAGCAGAACGCAACCCACGGGTGCGTGGATCACGATTCAATGCGCATGCGCGTGATGTCATTCTGAGCATCTGCGCATGCGGCGAAACCCGAAAGCAACCCGTTCCTTTACTTCCGGGTCACTGTGGGATGCAACCTGAAAAGATTTAACCCAAAGCGACTTTAACCCGAGGTATAACTGTATTTTAATGAACCTTTTAATGAACCTTTTAATGAGGGTGAAAGAGGAGAGCGCAAAATATGGTTTGAAGCTCAACATCAAAAAAACGAAGATCATGGCCACTGGTTCCATCACCTCCTGGCAAATAGAAGGGGAAGAAATTGAGGCAGTGAGAGATTTTACTTTCTGGGGCTCCGTGATCACTGCAGATGGTGACAGCAGCCACGAAATTAGAAGACGCCTGCTTCTTGGGAGAAAGGTGATGACAAACCTAGACAGCATCTTAAAAAGCAGAGACATCACCTTGCCAACAGAGGTCCGTATAGTTAAAGCTATGGCGGGTGGCGCTGTGGGTTAAACCACAGGGCCTAGGACTTGCCGATCAGAAGGTCGGCGGTTCAAATCCCCGCAACAGGGCGAGCTCCCGTTGCTCGGTCCCTGCTCCTGCCAACCTAGCAGTTCGAAAGCACGTCAAAGTGCAAGTAGATAAATAGGTACCGCTCCGGCGGGAAGGTAAACGGCATTTCTGTGTGCTGCTCTGGTTCACCAGAAGCAGCTTAGTCATGCTGGCCACATGACCCGGAAGCTGTGTGCCGGCTCCCTTGGCCAATAAAGTGAGATGAGCGCCGCAACCCCAGAGTCAGCCACGACTGGACCTAATGGTCAGGGGTCCCTTTACCTTTATGTATTGTTTATGCATTCTAACAATGCGACACCAGATGGCGCTGTGGAGATCCCTTCTTGCCAACCTGATTTCTCGAAGTTTGCAATGCGTTTAACTGGAACGCTTCTTGGATGTGTCTAGATCCAGACTGGGCAAAAGATTCCTGCATTGCCGGGTTTTGATTAGTTGACCCCCGTGGCCCCTTCCAACTCGACAAGTCTGTGATTCTCCAATATACAGTGATACCTTGTTCCTCAAACGCCTTGGTACTCAAACAACTTGGAAACCAAACACTGCAAACCCAGAAGTAAGTGTTCTGGTTTGCGGACTTTTATTGGAAGCCGAACGTGCTCCGTTTTGAGTGTTACGCTTCCAATGTGAGTGCCACACTTCAGTTTTGAGTGTTACGCTGCGTTCTCTCTGTTTTTGCTATTTATTTTGTGCTTTTGTTTTCGTGGCTCTTTCTTGTTTTGTTCTTGTGACAGTTCAGCTACTGGTTGATTGATTGTGTGACTGAAGTACACTGTTTACCGTTTTCATTTTATGGACCAGTGGTCTCGTTAGATAGTAAAAATCATGTTAAATTCCTGTTTTAGGGGTTGTTTTTAAAAGTCTGGAACGGATTAATCCGTTTTGCAGTACTTTCTGTGGGAAAGCGCTCCTTGGTTTTGGAATGCCTTGGTTTTGGAACTGACTTCTGGGACGGATTAAGTTTGAGAACCAAGGCACAGTGGTACCTCTGGTTACGTACTTAATTTGTTCCGGAGGTCCGTTCTTAACCTGAAACTGTTCTTAACCTGAAGCACCACTTTAGCTAATGGGGCCTCCCGCTGCCACACGATTTCTGTTCTCATCCTGAAGCAAAGTTCTTAAGCCGAGGTACTATTTCTGGGTTAGCAGAGTCTGTAACCTGAAGCGTATGTAACCCCAGGTACCACTGTACTACTGTATCAATATATCGCCCAGCTCTACTGGGGAGCATGTGCGCCAAATTGGGGCTGAAAATTGAGAGCCCCAATTCTGCTACTGCTGACCTATAGCCCTTTCCCAGAGTGAAGTCCCCTGATTCCTGTGCCTCTCCCCCGGGGTGTCCCAGCAGGGGTGGGGTGCCATCTGGGTCCCCCCTTCAGACTGCCCCATCTCTTTTCTCCTTGTTTGCCCTTCTCTTGCGCAGCCTCTGATCTGTCTGCCGCCTCTGATCTCTGTAAAACTGTGACCCTGGAAAAGGCAAAAATAAGAATTAAAAACACCCTGCGCCTCACAGCAGGAAACCGCCGCTCTCTCGGCCAGGAGATGAAAAGGCCTGTTTGTTTATGGAGCCGTCCGCCCCATTGATGGGGAGGAGCCAGAGCACAAAGATAATGTGTAGGAGAAGCTCATTTCACTTTCAAAACGGCTGCGTGGAATTATTTGCATGCGTTTGGACTGTTGTGCCTCGCGTTGTGCCACCAATTGAGGGAGCCTGGTGGCAGGGAGAGGGAGCCTTCAACCTCCCCACACCCCGCCCCATATCTAAAGGGTGATTCCTCCTTGCACCCAGCTCCGACTCTGCCAGCTCGCACCCTCTTCAACCCAAAAGATGTGTCTTCTTTTTTTTGTGCCGCCTCCAGCTGGATATTGGAAGCACATGTTCACATCGGGGTCTGTGTTTAATTACTGGTGGAGACAGCAGTCTCTGCAGGTCCAAGACGGCTTATTTCGTTTTTTGCATCTTTGGGCTCCCGGGGACCAGAGTAGAGGGATGGCTTGCCGCGTTGGAGGCAGGCTTGAAAGGGAATAATTGGGATTTTCCTGCATCCTCTTTCTCTCAGCTGGTTGCCATTTGGAGCAGCTTCTGTCGGTGCTGCTGTCTTCCTCTTCCTCTTCTTCTTCTTCTTCTTCTTCTTCTTCTTCAGTTTGCTTATTCTTTTTAAAGCCCTAAACAGCCTCGGTCCAGTATACAGTGGTGCCTCGCAAGACGAAATTAATTCGTTCCGCAAGTTTTTTCTTCTTGCGAGTTTTTCGTCTTGCGAAGCACGGTTTCCCATAGGAATGCATTGAAAATCAATTAATGTGTTCCTATGGAAACCGCTTGCCAGGCTGGCGGTGCGGAGAAGGGCTTTTCTCCCCACCGCAAGCCTTCAGGACAGGTACGGGAACAGAGGGGAAGGGGCGCAGCGCTTCTCCTCTGTTCCCGGGGCTTGCAGTGGGAGGAGGGTTTTTCCTTCCCACTGCCAACATTCAGAACAGCATTCTGAATGTTGGCGGTGGGAAGGAAAACCCTCCTCCCACCGCAAGTCTTCAGGACAGCCTTCCGAAGGCTGGCGCGGGGAGAAGGGCTTTCCGCCCCACCGCCAGCCTTCGGAGGCGGTCCGAGGACAGTGGGGAAGACGCTGCGCTTCCCCGCTGTCCCGGAGATTTCCCTATGGGCTTTCGTCTTGCGAAGGAAGCCCATAGGGAAATTCGTTTTGCGAAGCGCCTCCAAAACGGAAAACCCTTTCTTCTAGCGGGTTTTTCGTCTTGCGAGGCGTTCGTCTTGCGGGGCACCACTGTACCTGAAGGAGCGTCTCCACCCCCATTGTTCTGCCCGGACACTGAGGTCCAGCGCTGAGGGCCTTCTGGCGGTTCCCTCGCTGCGAAAAGTGAGGTTACAGGGAACCAGGCAGTTTTCTTTCTCCCAGGTTTTTCCTTTCTCCCCTTTGCCACAACTGCCGTATTTTCCGCTGTATAAGACGCACCAGACCATAAGACGCACCTAGTTTTTGGAAGAGGAAAACGAGAAAAGAATATTCTGAATCCCAGAAGCCAGAACAGCCAGCGAGATCGCAGTGCAGCGATCCCACTGGCTGTCCTGGCTTAGGGGATAGCCGCACACAGCCTCTCCTGGCCGAAGAGCGGCTCTTTAAAGGGAGCGCTGAGCAGAGCCTCCCGCCTGCATTCGCTCCATAAGACACACACACATTCCCCCTTACTTTTTAGGAGGGGGAAGTGCGTCTTATAGAGCGAAAAATACGGTATCTGGTCAGTTGGCTCCAGTTGCCGAGCAGCAAAATTGGCTTGTTCTCTGCTCAGCTAGCGGTACGTGGCGCCGGCCCACACCCAGAAACCAAACCACGTGGTTTTCAGTGGGACTCGAGTGAGCTGGACTCCCCCCGCAAAGCGTGGGAGCAGTTAACTCGAAAGGCTGTGCAAAGAGAGGAAGCATTCAGAAGACTGAAACTGGATCCAGTTGACTTTTCTGGATCAGTCTGGAGCAGAGCTCTAAAAACAGAAGGAGCGGCTCTTTTTCACCCAGAGGGGCCACATTAATTCTGAGGGGGGGCGTTGCATGCCAGTGATGGGTGAGGCCTGAGGCCAGAGTAGATGGAGCAATGAATATGACTCTGACCCTTTGTACGGGACGCTGCAGCCGTACAAAACCGGAGGTGCCTGCGCAATAGGGCATGTTGAATTTTTCAACTTTCCAGAAATGAGGGCCGCTTAAAAGTTGTAACGCGACCAGGGAATTCGAAAGGGACTTTGGGTAAATTAATATCGCTTGGTTTTGCTTTGTAAGTGAAACATGCATAAAATTGCACAGAAATCTTTAAAAATGATTGCAGTTATAACAGACCCTCCCAAGTGCCCCTATTTTCCGGGGACAGTCCCAGATTTAATAAAGCCGTCCCAGTTTCTGATTTGATCCCAAAATGTCCCGCTTTTCCTTAGTCCCTATTTTCATCAGAGAAATGTTGGGAGGATAATGGAGTTATGTGACCCCCAAGACAAGGAGATTAGTAACTACAACCATTAGAAGACATCTGAAGGCAACCTTGTATAGGGAAGTTTTTTAACTTTTAATTTTTTATTACTTTTTTATATATGTTGGAAGCCGCCCAGAGTGGCTGGGGCAACCCTGTTAGATGGGTGTGGTGGTATTTTTATTTTTATTATTAATTTATTGTTGTTGTTGTTGCTGCTGCTGTTGTTGACTAGGGTGTCCCTATTTTCATTGGATAAATGTTGGAGGGTATGTTGTAAGCATAGACTGACCAAGCTAAATGTTGTGCAGTCACAAAAATAATAAGATTTGAATTCCTCGCACCCAAAAACGTATTTTTAAGACCCCCCTCACTGGAAAAAATCTGGAGGGCCAGATAGAGAATTCTAGTTGGCCCCCACCCCCTCAGCCTTAAGATCCCCACCCCTTATCTAAAACGATCCCAGGAGTGTGTAGCTTTGGGTGTGTAGGTTCCTTAGACCACCAGGCAACTGGGATTTCTCCTGCCCTGGCAATCTGCTTCTGCAAGTGGATTCAAGAATACCTTGGGGAGTTATTTTCTGCAACTACAGGCCTCAATCCAGCACCGCAGTTAGGCCTGTTGATGCCCATCAGAATAAATGGGTTTAGGTGTACCTAACTCAGTGGTTGACTTAAGCCATGGGTAGGCAAACTAAGGCCCGGGGGCTGGATCCGGCCCAATTGCCGTCTAAATCCGGCCCGCGGACAGTCTGGGAATCAGCGTGTTTTTACATGAGTAGAATGTGTCCTTTTATTTTAAATGCATCTCTGGGTTGTTGTGGGGCATAGGAATTCAATCTTTTTATTTCTTTCAAAACGTAGTCCGGCCCCCCACAAAGTCTGAGGGACAGTGTACAGAAAAAGTTTACAGACCCCTGACTTAGGCTAAGTGTCCACTTCTGGCCCTCTGCCTCCTTTGATTTGGGTCCTTCAGTTATCCCGCTTCATTAATGGGCGAGTCACTTGTATTGTATCCAAACTCGAAGCAGCTTTTTCTGGCCCAATAACTGGGTCTAGACCTTTTCCGGAACAGAGAGCTAAATCCTCATCTCTGCTGCGAAACAGTGGCACGCTCTTCCCAAAAACCCAATGCAGCTCCAAGGAGCTCACACTGGATAGACTTGCAAAACTATTACGAGGATCTGTGAGCCAAAAGGCCGTGATCTAAGCCTTGAGGTCATTTTAAAGGGACCCCTGACCATTAGGTCCAGTCGTGGCCGACTCTGGGGTTGCAGCGCTCATCTCGCTTTATTGGCCGAGGGAGCTGGCGTACAGCTTCCGGGTCATGTGGCCAGCATGACCGAGCCGCTTCTGGCGAACCAGAGCAGCGCATGGAAACGCCGTTTACCTTCCCGCTGGAGCAGTACCTATTTATCTACTTGCACTTTGATGTGCTTTCGAACGGCTAGGTTGGCAGGAGCAGGGACCGAGCAACGGGAGCTCACCCCGTCGCGGGGATTTGAACCGCCGACCTTCTGATCGGCAAGTCCTAGGCTCTGTGGTTTAACCCACAGCACCACCCACACCCGCATCCCTCTGAGGTCATTTTAGGCTGGTGTAAAACAGCGGCTTAGAGAGAGACACATTTTCTGCTTACAGGCAGGCTCTGGCTGGCGTGTGGAAATGTTTGCATCCCATGCAAGAGCAGATGTTAACTTTCAAGCACGATCCCCATTGCATGTGTGGCTCTTTAATAGAAACCTGCTGCCTCTGCCTCTTGGCCTCTCCCGGCAACGATGTGGAGTTCAGCTGGGGGAAAAAACGCCCCAAAGACGCATATGTTTGCATGCTCGCGCAACTTGGAAAACTTCACAAGAGACGGCGCATTGTCGCTCCGTCCAACTGCTGCCGGGCGGCTTTGCCAAGAAGTCTTACGTTCCGAGTGCTCAATGGGAACCGGAATGTGGATCTGCCGCCCACCTCTGGGTGGGGAGTGGGATCTATTTATGCAAATAGATGTGCTTCTTTGGCCCTCTCCCCAGCTCCCAGCATGCACTGGGTGGGCCGCTCTGCTCAAACACCCAACAATGAGAGGGACTGTTTGGGATGGGCCGGACAATTGATTTCATTTTTCCAAAAAATGGGGCTTTTTGAATAAAACAGGCTTTCTCTCTCTCAAGGACTTCTCGTCCCCCCCCCCAATGGCATTGAGCCATTTGGCTTTAAAAGCCTGCAATGTTCAGGACGTGACTTGGAGCTTGTATGCTTGGCGTCAGATTTGGTGGTGGGTGTTAAGACCCTCTCCTTGCAGTTGCAGTCCCGGGCCAAGTATCTAAAACATTTGAACCAGGGCTGTTCTAAGAAAAGCCCCCTTAAATAATCTGGTTTATGCTAAAGCTCTAGCAATAGGCTCATCTTTTGATGGACACCAACTCCCATCCGTCCCAGCCAGCGTAGCTAATGATCGGGGCTGATGGGAGTTGTAGTCCAACACCACCTGGAGTGGGCAGATTCCTTTTTACAGTGGTACCTCGGGTTACATACGCTTCAGGTTACATACACTTCAGGTTACAGACTCCGCTAACCCAGAAATAGTGCTTCAGGTTAAGAACTTTGCTTCAGCATGAGAACAGAAATTGCGCAGCAGCAGGAGGCCCCATTAGCTAAAGTGGTGCTTCAGGTTAAGAACAGTTTCAGGTTAAGAACGGTCCTCCGGAACGAATTAAATACTTAACCCGAGGTACCACTGTACAAGGTTATGTAGTGTGCTTCAGAGCCATAGAAAGGGGTGGTGACTAGATCTGGCAACTAGGGGAGTTTTTAATGATTGATGTTTTATTATGTTTCTTATTTATATGCTGGAAGCTGCCCAGAGTGACTGGGACAACCCAGTCAGACGGGCAGAGTAAAAATAATAAAATCGTGATCATGTGCAAACAGATGTCATTCAGCACCTGTTCCTCTGTGGCTTTTCCATGGCTTCGAAACTGTGAAATAGTTCTCCTGGTCCAGCCCTCTACCTTATTCAATCCTTGGGTGTTTTTGTCTTTGTGTGTGTGTGTGAACGCACTTTGAGGCATGCCTTGACTAATTGCGGTCTTTGTTTACCTCTTGCCATCTCTTCCTCAGGGCTCCGGATTCAAATGGCGATCTCTCAGCCAGTCACCCGAGCAGCACAGGTAAGTTCCTTTGTTCCTTTCCTCTAGGAGAATTTAAGCGGAATCAGCAAATTATCTTTGCTGCTTTTGGTGCTTACTCTTATCTCTGTGTGTGTGTGTGTATCTCGTAAGTCAGACGAAGCATGTAGCCTTGCGGTATTTGTGATTGCCCCGTGGACTCAACAGAAAGCACATCCGATCACAATGGTGCATCCAGACGGTCGTCTTCTTCCTTCCCTGCCTCCCTGCGCTCTCTAGTTCATTTTTTCCGCTGCGGCTCCTTAATCCCGGATCACAGCTGTTGCCACACATGCTGCCACCCTCTAGGGTATTCCCAGCTCAGCGGATGGTCTCTGGGGGTGTGAATGGCCTTCGGGGAGGGGCTTTAATGACAGGGCCTTCATCCCTGCCTCTGAATGAGCTGCTCTTTCACAATAGCAACAATGGCTTGACTGATTTCTAAAAGGAGGCGGATCATCTGGGGAGTCTTTGACATTCTCCCCCACCCCTGGGGTGCGCTTGACAGGAACAGGGGTTAATTCCCAAAACATAGGCAAGGTGTTTGGCTTTCCCTGCAGGGGAGTCTTGAGAGTGACATCTGCTTTAATCTGCGGGCGCCTGGTCCTCTGAGGTCCTCTGCGAGAGCCTGGGGTTGCTCTGAGCTTAGGGCTCTGGGTGGAATTCCGTTCTCTGTCCGTCCCTCTCAGTCCCAAGATAAACTACTCATAATAAGTAGACTCCCATGTCATCATTTTTAACAGACTCCTGCTTCATCTGAACAATGGGTAAGCAAACTAAGGCTTGGGGGCCGGATCCAGCCCAATCGCCTTCTAAATCCGGACCACAGATGGTCTGGGAATCAGCATGTTTTTACATGAGTAGAATGTGTCCTTTTATTATTAATAATAATAATAATAATAATAATAATAATAATAATAATAATAATAATTTATTTATACCCCACCCATCTGGCTGGGCTTCCCCGGCCACTCTGGGCAGCTTCCAACAAAATATTAAAATACACTAATGCATCAAACATTAAAAGCTTCCCTAAACAGGGCTGCCTTCAGATGTCTTCTAAAAGTTTGGTAGTTATTTTTCTCTTTGACGTCTGGTGGGAGGGCGTTCCACAGGGAGGGCGCCACTACCGAGAAGGCCCTCTGCCTGGTTCCCTGTAACTTGGCTTCTCGCAGGGAGGGAACCGCCAGAAGGCCCTCGGTGCTGGACCTCAGTGTCCGGGCAGAATGATGGGGGTGGAGACGCTCCTTCAGGTATACTGGACCGAGGTCGTTTAGGGCTTTAAAGGTCAACACCAACACTTTGAATTGTGCTCGGAAATGTACTGGGGACCAATGTAGGTCCCTCTGGGTTATTTGCATCTCTGGGTTATTGTGGGGCCTGCCTGGTGTTTTTACATGAGTAGAATGTGTGCGTTTATTTAAAATGCATCTCTGGGTTATTTGTAGGACATAGGAATTTATTCATTTCCCCCCCAAAAAAAAATATAGTACGGCCCCTCACAAGGTGTGAGGGACAGTGGACCGGCCCCCTGCTGAAAAAGTTTGCTGACCCCTGCAAACTCCCCAAGAGCTCAGTTGGTAGAGCAGGAGACTCTTGATCTCAGGGTTGTGGGTTCGAGCCTCGCTTTTGGGTAAAAAGATCGCTGCAGGGGTTGGACTAGATGACCGCTGTGGTCCCTTCCAGCTCTAAAATCCTGTGGTTCTAAGATCCTGAATGCAGTCCAAACTGCTAGTGGCTGTGTTACTGTAGTACAGCGTGGCCGACCTGTGTCCCCACCCCCGCCTGCCTTCCCTCCATTTGTGATTTTAAAAAATGAAATAACTCCTTTTTTAAAAAAAAACACACAGCTCCTGTGCATCCCCTAATGTGATGCCCAAAGGTTTTGTGGGTCCCTCTAGGTCAGGCATCCCCAAACTCAGCCCTCCAGATGTTTTGGGACTACAATTCCCATCATCCCTTACCACTGGTCCTGTTAGCTAGGGATCATGGGAGTTGTAGTCCCAAAACATCTGGAGGGGCAAATTTGTGGGTGCCTGCTTTAGGTCCTTCCATTCCCGCCCCCCCAATTCTCTAAAATGTAAACAAATACAGTTTTACTAACTGCTGCTGCAGGTTCCCATTGGGAAGGCAGCATTAATTGGCAGGCCCACTTTGACAGTTTAGTCCTTGGGAAGAAGCCCCCCTCTCAAAAGGATTTTCAGCTCTTCGTGATGATTTGTGCCCAGTCTTTGCTACACAGTCTGTGACCCAGGCCAGTCTTCAATTCACGCACCCCACAAAATCGTTTGTTCTTAGCTGTCCTGGAGCAGATTTTGGATGGGGCCGACCAGAAGTTGTGAGCTACAGCTTCCATTATTCCTGATTATGGTCCACGCGGGCTGGGACTCATGGGAGTTGGAGTCCAGAACATCTGGACGGCACCAGAATAGTGAAATCTAAGCAGAAAGCTTACCTTTTTTGGTGATATTACCCTCTTTCCGAAACAGAGCTTGGAGCGCTGTAGCTTGATCCCAGTTCAAAAAATGTAGGGTTGGGCACACCAAAAGTAACCACTTGGAAGGAGAAACACACACACACACCACAAAACCCCACTCAGTATCCCCTTTCTTTGATTTAGTTAAGTGTTTACCAAATTTGGGTCTCCAGCTGCTCTTGGACTACAATTCCCATCATCCCTGACCACTTGTCTTGCTAGCAAAGGATCATGGGAGTTGTAGTTGAAAAACAACTGGAAACCCAAGTTTGGGAAACACTGGTTTAGTTGTCTTCTGGCTGGCTTGGTTCCCCGATGAGAATTACAGTGTAAGAATCCTTTTGTGTGTGGTACTTTGTGGTCTGGGGTGCATGGTCTGATCTAGCTCGGTTTGGCAATCTGTTCATTAGACGCCTCTCGGGATGAGAGCGTGGTTTGGAAGGCCTCCTTTTCTGTTAACGATTTAGCTGACTTTTGTTGCCTCAGGGCGGAAGGCTCAGAAGTTAATTAGGAATGTTACACATCGACAAAAGCACCACTTCCTGTTCAAGTTTGGGGGCTGGTGGAGGCTGTATGGGCATGTGGCAAGTGTAATCGCTACCTAAACCCCTTTGCGATCGTACCTTGAAGCAGACTTCCCCAAGTCCCATCATCTGTGACCATCGGTCATTTTGCCTGATGATGCTGACGGGGTTGTAGCCGGTCACCTTTTGGGGGGACACAAGTTTGTGGAAGGCTACAGTGGTGCCCCGCAAGACGAATGCCTCGCAAGACGGAAAACTCGCTAGACGAAAGAGTTTTCCGTTTTGGAGGTGCTTCACAAAATGAATCTCCTATGGGCTTGCTTCGCAAGACGAAAATGTCTTGGGAGTTCCTGCTGGTTTTTTCCCTCCCCCCCTTTTTCTAAGCCGCTAAGCCTCTTATCAGCTGATCCGATAAGCTGATAAGCCACTAATAGCGCTAATCCGCTAATCCGTCAATGGGCTTGCTTCGCAAGACGAAAAAACCACTAGACGAAGAGAATCACAGAATGGATTCTTTTCGTCTTGCGAGGCACCACTGTACTTTTAAAGTTCTGGTTCACCAGAAGCGGCTTAGTCATGCTGGCCACATGACCCGGAAGCTGTACGCCGGCTCCCTTGGCCAATAAAGCAAGATGAGCGCCGCAACCCCAGAGTCGGCCACGACTGGACCTAATGGTCAGGGGTACCTTTACCTTTACCTTTACTTTTAAAGTGTAGAGGTGAGGATATGAAACTGACAGAGTGCTTCCCCTACCCCTCTTTAACAAAATTTATTCATTTGCCATTTTCAAAATGCTTTTGTGTCACCTTTAAGTTCTCGTGGAACCAGTGGTGTCGTGAGGGAGGGGCAGTGCACCCCAGGTGTTATGTCTGGGGTGTGTGTGACAAGAACACATCCTGCGGGGTGCTCGCCCCGCCACTCCGGGCACGGCAGCGCAAGCAGCCATCGCGCCGCCGCGGCCGCATAAGAAGGATCCTCCCGTTTGCGGCTGCAGCTGTGAGCAAAGGATCCTGCCACTGTCCAAATGGCGCTCAGGAGGCATTGGCGGCAAACCACTATGTACCACGCATGCACTGTGCGTAGCGGTTTGCCACTAGCTCCGTATGGACGGCAGAGGGATCCCTCCGCTACCGGCAGGAGCCGCTTACGGCGAGCCAGGAAAGGGGCATAGCTGTCAACTTTCAGATTTGAAATTAAGGGATCAGCAGATGGTGACAACAGCCACGAAATTAAAAGACGCCTGCTTCTCGGGAGAAAAGCAATGACAAACCTAGACAGCATCTTAAAAAGCAGAGACATCACCTTGCCAACAAAGGTCCGTATAGTTAAAGCTATGGTTTTCCCAGTAGTGATGTACGGAAGTGAAAGCTGGACCATAAAGAAGGCTGATCACCAAAGAATGGATGCTTTTGAATTATGGTGCTGGAGGAGACTCTTGAGAGTCCCATGGACTGCAAGAAGATCAAACCTCTCCATTCTGAAGGAAATCAGCCCTGAGTGCTCACTGGAAGGACAGATCCTGAAGCTGAGGCTCCAATACTTTGGCCACCTCATTAGAAGAGAAGACTCCCTGGAAAAGACCCTGATGTTGGGAAAGATAGAGGGCACAAGGAGAAGGGGATGACAGAGGACGAGATGGTTGGACAGTGTTCTGGAAGCTACCAGCATGAGTTTGACCAAACTGCGGGAGGCGGTGGAAGACAGGAGTGCCTGGCGTGCTCTGGTCCAGGGGGTCACGAAGAGTCAGACACGACTAAATAACTAAACAACAAGAAAAGCCTCGGAAAAAAGGGATCAGCAGACTCATCTGTCCCAGGGACAGTCTACGGGATATCTAACAATCCGGGATAGCAGCAGGAAATGGTGCTGGAATAAGGGAATTTCCTGTAAAAAAAGGGAAGGCTGACATATATGGAAGGGGGGCGGACAGGAGCCGTGGCTCCTGAGAGGACGAGATGTACAGCTTTGCCAGCACCCCAGCAAAGCGGCATAGCTTCCCCCCCTTCCCCCAACGGCTCAGGGTACTTGGGAGTCGTGGGGGCGTAGAGGCGTAGGAAAGGGGGCAGATTACCCCAGGTGTCATTGCTGAGAGGGGGGGCATTCGGTGCCCGCCCGCGACTCCCAAGCCTACCCCAAGCTGTCGATGTGTGTGGGGAGTGACAGAAAATGTTTTCGCACCGGGTACCACCTGGGCTTGCTATGCCTCTGCATGG
Source organism: Podarcis vaucheri (assembly GCF_965113315.1). Classification (NCBI taxonomy): domain Eukaryota; kingdom Metazoa; phylum Chordata; class Lepidosauria; order Squamata; family Lacertidae; genus Podarcis; species Podarcis vaucheri. The sequence goes on along the minus strand of NC_138760.1, from coordinate 18,941,206 downwards.
AACAGCAGCTTTTACACAAGAGGGAGAATGTTGGTTCACAGAAGGTAACTTGCTCAGGCACATGCAGAAGTGTAAAGAAACACCTTCCAGTGTGTTTATTTCTGGGGCTGATTGAGTGCTGATTTAATTTGTTAATGAGGGGGAAAGAAAATTTGAGTGATCAGGTGTAGGCTGACTGGGTCCAGCTGCCTTGGAATAGGCTGAATCCGTCTCGTTAAACCATCTTGTCAGGAGCAGGAAGACTCTTTTGTCTGTCGCACACCTGAGCAAGTCGACGAGGCGGCACGTTGTGTGAAACGAGTGCGTGCAACAAATAGGCTGCCTTTCTGTGTCTGCACATCGTTCAGGAATCCGGGAGCAGCCCAAAGGCCCCATCTTCCTTCCCTTTAAGCCACAGCTAAAATTGTTTTCAAGTTGAGGACATCTGGTAATCGTCAACCCCTTTCACTTGATCCACAGATCATGGAAGTCAAATACCCTTCTTGGCAGCGTTTTCCAAACTTGGGTCTCCAGCTGTTTTCGGACTACCGTTCCCATCATCCCTGACCACTGGTCTTGCTAGCTAGGGATGATGGGAGTTGTAGTCCAAAAACAGCTGGAGGCCCAAGATTGGGAAACGCTGCTTCTTGGTATCACTTGCGAAAGTGTCCTAGCCCCTTCAGTCGAACATCACAGGGCAGTTTACAACATAAATGTGAATAATTTTCTCAATTTGGCTCACCAATGGGAAGTCAGCCCAAATGTTATTATTTAATTAGGAGTGTATTGTATTTGGCAACTTTTCTGCTGGACCTTGAAAAGGATTGCACAACTTTGACATCTTTTAAAATCTTTATTCGTGCAGTTTAATAAATATTGCCAGTGACTCTCGCTCAGAACATATTCTGTTAATAGATGTTCAGTTGTACCACGGTTCACGAACGGAATCCATTCCATAAGTCCATTCGACTTCCGAAAATGGTCGAAAACCAAGGTGTGGCTTCCAATTCGTTGCAGGAGCTTCCTGCAGCCAATCAGAACCCACGTGGGATGTTCAGGTTCCAAAGAACGTTCGCAAACCGGAACACTCACTTCCGGGTTTGTGGTGTTTGGGAGCCAAAACGTTCGACTCGCAAGGCGTTCGTCAACCAAGGTATGACCGTATTCTCCTGTTACTCTACTCTTGTGTTGAACCTCTGTAAGCCAAAAATACCCATGATTTGAAATGTCAAGTTACTTTTTGTTTTTTAAATCATAACCAAATAGTAAATGAGAAACTCCTAGATGGGCACAAAAATTCAGAACGGCTGCAGCTTTGGGAACTAACAATACTCATGGGGACCCAGAAGTGTGGCTCCTGCAAAAACTCATACAGCACCATTTTTCAATGAGTTGCATGGAATTAAAATTCAGTAAGCAGTTCCTCAAACTCTGGAGAGCCACACATTCTCCACCCCTGGTTTACCTGTTCAGTAGGTATCCCAATTTGCCATTACTGTTTGGTTCACCTGCCCCTTCTGTACTTAGGTTTCTGTTTTGATTCCTGTGTCTACATCCACCCACAGTCAGCTTTGCCCACTCTGAGCCGCTGCCTGGATTTGTCAAAGCTGGATTATACAGAAGCCCACTCCCATCCTGTTTGTTTTGTCGGCTTAAAACTGGGGGGAGGGAGGGAGTGTAAGGCATCAGAAGATGTCCTAGTGCAAGGCAAAAACTTGGACCAGCTGCTTGACCATAGATCAGGATTTCCCAAACTTGGATCTCCAGCTGTTGTTGGACTACAACTCCTATCATCCCTAGCCAGTGAGATCAGAGGCCAAGGACGATGGGATTTGTCGTCCAAAAACAGATGGAGACCCAAGTTTGGTAAACCATGCTGTGTAGAGTATTGGGGGTTTTTTTGTTTTGTTTTCCCCCTCCCACCGGCCCCTATTTTGAAGGCTCTCGGAAGAATCTCTTTGGAGAGCAATTGGTGAGCCTGCAAGCAAAGGAAGCTTCTGTAACTTAGCCGGGGGGGGGGGTGTTGTTTGGGGACGAAGTGTGCTCAGCACATGCAGGCAGGCAAATGAAGACAAATCGCACACAGCTATGGAAAAGATGGTCTCTTGGCGTCCCCTGGGAAATCTCAGCAATTGACCCCTTTCCTCTTGTTCATTCCAGGAAGGTGATCACACTGGAGAAGGAAGAGGCTCAAGCCTTTGGCTTTGAGATTCAGGTGAGTTCAGAGGGAATCCCTCTTAACCCAGTGAGTCCAGAATTCAACAAGGGTTCAGGTGTGTTGTGGGTTGCAATACATGAGCTTTGAGTACCTTTTTTTTAAAAAAAGATATTTCTGGATCTGACGTTTTTTAAGCTGTTGAATCTCAAGGAGCAAAAGGGCAATTTCCAACTTTAAACTCAGTAATTAGGTTTGGGGGGGGCGTCTTTGAATCGGGCTACTCAGGCATTTCATCATGCTCTCAATTTCCAAAATCCATCTCTTCCTACTTGGGAAATAGTAGTACCAATTTTGGGGAGGGGTGGGAGCAGCGTTCAAAATTCACCAGGTGCCAGGCTATCACTTGGTCGCAAGTGAAGATGCCCAGGAGCCAACATGGGGCCTGATGTCTCCAACATCTGGAGGTGCACGCCTGATGAGGAGCCTTGGATCTGGACCGTTTACACACACTAACAACACATCCTGTAGAATTCTGATTTTTTTATTTGCACCATCAGAACGGATTTAAGGAACCAAAAGGGCAATTGAAAAATACAACTTTCAGTTCTCTTAGTTCAATAAAGGTTCTTGAGGGGGTGGGGAAATACAACTTTCTAGCTGCCTGGCACCCAAATGGCAACTAAGGTAAAGGGACCCCTGAGCATTAGGTCCAGTCGTGACCGACTCTGGGGTTGCAGCGCTCATCTCCCTTTACTGGCCAAGGGAGCCGGCGTACAGCTTCCGGGTCATGTGGCCAGCATGACTAAGCCGCTTCTGGCGAACCAGAGCAGCCCACAGAAACGCCATTTACCTTCCTGCCAGAGCTGTACCTTTTTATCTACTTGCCCTTTGACGTGCTTTCGAACGGCTAGGTTGGCAGGAGCAGGGACCGAGCAACGGGAGCTCACCCCGTCACGGGGATTTGAACCACCAACTTTCTGATCGGCAAGTCCTAGGCTCTGTGGTTTAACCCACAGCGCCACCCGCGTCCCTAGAAGGGCAACTGGGCATTCCTTATATATCTGAGTTTCTAACGCTGGCAAGGGGAGGTTTTGTCTTATAGTTTGCAGTGTGTTCGTATATCCTGGAGCTGCTAGGAGGCAATTGTTCTTTGTTTGTATTTATCGACCTTGCCAGATAGCTCTCAAACTACAGTGGAACTTTGTGTGTGTGTGTGTAACATCTTTATTGAAATTTCAAAAATACATAACTATATGTGCACTAAACGTGGTGAGACACAAACCAAAAAGAAAAACAAAAAAAGAGAAACAGAACCCGTGCAGGAGGGGGAACAAAGGGGGGGAGGGGGGAACCAAAATCTGTATATTTTGCAAGGTTATTGTACTTCACCAGTTCTTAACCTATTACAGTATATTTGTAAAAGTGGGTTCTAAATATCAATGAATTTGTCCATGGCAAGTCTGCGTTTATATGCAAGTTGTTCATATGTTGCGAATTTGTCTTAAGTCTTCAATCCAATCATAGAAGGGAGCCGCATTTTTATTTTCCGAATTCATCAGGATGGGTGTTTTTGCTCTGGTAAGGGCACGGAGAGTCCATTCGTATTGTCCTTTTGTAAGGTTCCATGTGCTGGGTATATAATTCAAGAGGATATTTTCCTCTGTAAATGTAAGGTTGTTCCGTACAGTTCTGTTGATGGTTTCAGTTACCCTCTGCCAAAAATGTTTCAATATACGACAATGAAAAAAATTGGACGCACCCAACCATAGGAGGCACCTTGTTTTAGAGGGGGAGAACGAGGGGGAAAAAATTCTCCCCCTCTCTGCTCAGCGCCCCTTCAGCAAAGCGGCAGGAGAAACGGAGCCCCTTCCATTTCTCCTCCCACTTGGCTGAAGGGGCGCTGCGCAGCTCGCCCTCTCTGCTGAAGCCAGGGGAGTCTTGCTCTCCCGGCTTCAGCAAAAGGAACCTGAAGCCTGCGGAGTGCAGCGGGAACTTGCGTTGCACTCTGAAGGCTTCAGGCGGCTATCCCTGAAGCTTGGAGAGCAAGAGGGGTCGGTGCACACTGACCCCTTTCGCTCTCCAGGCTTCAGCGAAAGCAATGTGAAGCCTCCGGAGCGCAGAAGGAGCGCTCCCTCTGCGCTTCGGAGGCTTTGCGTTGCTATTGCTGAAGCCAAGGAGCCTGCATTCGCTCCATAACACACACATTTCCCCTTAATTTTTAGAGAGGAAAAAGTGCATCCTATAGAGCGAAAAATACGGTACGTTTTAGAGAAGCATTATCCCTATTGCATCTCTAACAGTGGAACTTGCACATTATTTGGGTGACTGCGGTCTGACCTCATTTAAAAAACCAACCAACTCTTGTTTCCTCTGCTCCTTTCAGACCTACGGGCTCCACCACCAGAACACAAAACGGGTGGAGATGTTCACCTTCGTATGCCGTGTGCATGATGATAGCCCTGCACAGGTAGCTGGCCTGAAACCAGGTAAGAGATGTCACGCTTTAGCATCTTGAACCTAATGGACTACTTGTGAGTTTTCACCCTTGTAAAACTCGCTTGCTTTCAAACAGGGTGGGCTGGAGAAACTAAGCAAATACTGATCAAAACCCTTATCCGTGTGGTGTTTGATCAAAAGTCAGTGTGTCTAGGTCAGGGGTGGGCAACCTAAGGCCCGGGGGCCGGATGCAGCCCAATCGCCTTCTCAATCCGGCCCGTGGACGGTCTGGGAATCAGCGTGTTTTTACATGAGTCAGGGAAGTTTTTAATATTTAATGCTGCACTGTTTTTAACACTTGATTGGGAGCCGCCCAGAGTGGCTGGGGAAACTCAGCCAGATGGGCGGGGTATAAATAATAAATTAGTAGTAGTAGTACAGTGGTGCCTCGCAAGACGAAAATAATCCATTCTGTGATTCTCTTCATCTAGCGGTTTTTTCGTCTTGCGAAGCAAGCCCATTGACGGATTAGCGGATTAGCGCTACTAGCGGCTTTTAGTTGTTTATCTGCTGATCGGATCAGCTGATAAGCGGCTTAGTGGCTTAGAAAAGGGGGGGAGGGGAAAAAAACCAGCAGGAACTCGCAAGACATTGTCGTCTTGCGAAGCGAGCCCATAGGAGATTCCTTTTGCGAAGCACCTCCAAAACAGAAAACCCTTTCGTCTAGCGGGTTTTCCGTCTTGCGAGGCATTCGTCTTGCGGGGCACCACTGTAGTAGTAGTAGTAGAATGAGTCCTTTTGCTTAAAATGCATCTCTGGGTTATTTGTGGGGCATAGGAATTTGCTCATATTTTTTTCCCAAAATATAGTCCGGCCCCCCACATGGTCTGAGGGACGGTGGACCGGCCCCCTGCTGAAAAAGGTTGCTGACCCCTGATCTAGGTAGCTTCTGGGGAAATAAATAGAAGGCAAGAAACCTGGCGTCCACTAGAAATCTCAATGCATATTCCATAGCTCCTTTATGTGGGGTGGGGCATGTTTTCCCCCCTCCCCCAAATTTCAGAAGTTTTTGCAGTTCTAGATACGCTGCAGAAGTCCTAATGCAGCATTCCCCAAACTTGGGTCTCCAGCTGTTTTTGGACCACAGTTCTCATCATCCCTGAGCACTGTTCCTGCTAGCTAGGGATGATGGGAGTTGTAGTCCAAAAACAGCTGGGAGACCCACGTTTGGGGAACGCTGGCTGGTGGGTCAAGGGCTGTGCCTGGTTTCAGGTTCTGGAGGGCCCTTGTGATTTGCCTTTTCTCCCCACGCTCTGCATTTCTGTCGAAGGCGCGCCGATTCGCTTCTTGCAGGGGCAGGTTCAAAGCCGTCGGCAGCTCCATAAGACAGGGCAATGCATGTGACTTTCCCCTCTACAATGAGCCCAGCTGCTCTTCTCCCCGGAGAGCTGATGTTGTCTTCGCAGGGTCACGTTGGCAGCAGGTGGAGTGGCAAGCTCAGGTGTTTCGCAGGGCTGAGCTGTGCTAGCATTGCTCCCTCTCCTTCGTTCCCGTTACTCCAAGGGCGTCTTTTACTCTTCTCTCTGCACTGCAGATGATTTTACATAGATCCAGGGTTCTGTGTGTGTACGACCTTCCACAAAAGTGCTGCTGAATGCGATAGGTTAAAGGTAAAGGGACCCCTGGCCATTAGGTCCAGTCGTGGCCGACTCTGGGGTTGCGGCTCTCATCTCGCTTTATTGGCCCGAGGGAGACGGCATACAGCTTCCGGGTCATGTGGCCAGCATGACTAAGCTGCCTCTGGCGAACCCCAGCAGCACACAGAAACACCATTTACATTCCCGCTGGAGTGGTACCTATTTATCTACTTGCACTTTGACGTGCTTTCAAACTGCTAGGTTGGCAGGAGCAGGGACCAAGCAATGGGAGCAGCTACCAAATCAAGAATCTGTCCTCCAATTTTTATTATTATTTTATTTTTAGAAGGTGGCATTTCTGTAGCCCTGAAGATGGTAGCATGATGTGTGAAAGTACCGTATTTTTCCGTGTTAAAGAGGTTTTTTAAAATTAAACTATCATATTAAAATGTGGGGCTCGTCTTATACACGGATAGTGCGTCTGAGGGACGTGTTATATGTTCCTTCCGGGACCCGGAGACCCTCCGCGGCGATTGGGTGTGTTATTGGTGGCTGTGGCAAGGGCTGGGCTTGATTGGCTGTTGGTGCGGCAACTGGGCAGGCGAGGTGACAGCGGATTGGTGGCGTTTGCGATGACACGTGCGAGTGGCAGTGTAGGTCACGCGGGCGAGCAAGCGATTTTCCGCAATCCCCCCTAAAAAAAATATCTCAGCAACTCTGGGCATTTCCCATTTTCTAAATTTTTACTCCCTGAAAATAGGGGGCGTCTTATACGCCGAAAAATACAGTATGTGGGCAGCGCCTGGTGAAATCTGAAATTGCAGCATCTCCCCCATTGTCTTGGCTTAGGCATCTCTGCTCTTTAACAGGGCTCCTTGGCCCATGACTTAGTAGAGCAGAACAAATTAAGCAAGAGAAGCAATGGGGCCCATTTGCATAACTTCTACAGGTCACAAGCTTCTGTTTACATCACCGAGTTTCCTGCCTTGGTGCACAATCACAGCAGTAACCAACGGGGTGATCGCTAGATGCTATTGGACTACAGCTCCCATCATCTTTGATTGTTGGCCATGCAGGCTACAGCTGATGGGATTTATAATCACAGAGTTCCAATGGACTCCTGTGAGTCGTCCATCCCTCTGCAATGCAGGAATCTCAACACGTGGTCCCCCATCCGGTTTGTAACCAGCCCAGACCCTGCTTAGCTTTGCAAAAAGTGCTAGCAGTTAGCACGTACAGCCCAGCCCAGATCCTCTAATGCCAAAGGGAGCTAGGGGTTTCTTCTTCCCTTTGCAGGCTTTGAAAATGACAGCGGCCTCTCTGGCTTTTTGTTAACGCAGGGGATACGATCACAGGCGTGAACGGGCTCAATGTGGAGGGGATCCGACACCGTGAGATTGTGGAGATCATCAAAGCGTCTGGGAACGTGCTCAGGTGAGTGTGTGGGAGATTATTTGGGGGGAAGGGCCAGCCTACCCAGAAGGCATTGCCTGTCCACAGGGGTGGAGAAACTGTCCCTAACCAGCCACCACTAATCAGATTCTTGTCCTGTCCAGGTTAGAGACCTTGTACGGCACTTCCATCCGCAGGGCAGAGCTGGAAGCCCGTTTGCAGTACCTCAAGGTGAGTGACGTGTGCTGGTCCCGGGGGGTTACCGTGCGGCGTGGTCCGAGGTCGAGGGTGCGCTATGGAGGCTGTCCGTCAAAGCTGAAACTGGGTCCAAGGCAGGGAGTCGGGTGAGGTCAGGAGCTCCGGCAGAAGAGCAGGACAGGGTTCAGGCAGGAACAGGCTACCAACAACATTGCTCCCGCAACTTGGGACTGGGGCTGGCTGGCTTTTATCTGCCCCGAGGCATAGGGCAGCCCTGGTCCACAGGTGACTCGCCTCTCCTGGCCTGCAGACGAGCACTCCTCCTGCAGGAACTTAGTTCCCTCCACCTCTCTGCCCTGAACCTCTGCAGCTCAGGAGAGGCTGGAGGGTCACCGGACCCAGAGGCAACCTCAGCTTCCCCTGATGGGGCTGAGAGTGGAGCTCCTGCAGGCAATGGGTCCTCCATCACCTCAGGAGCCAGAGCAGACTCAGCAGGTGCCTGCACCCGAGGATCCAGCACAGGTGAGGGCCCTTCAGACTCAAGGCCCTGCCCCGGCTCAGCCGGCCCTGGAGGCGGGGACTCCTGTGCAGGCTGGAGTTCCTCATGTTCAGCCTCTGAATCAAGATTCCCAGGCCATCACATGACGTTTCCGTGAAGAACACACAGCAAAACAAACGAAGAAGTGTCAGAACTGGAGATGAGCTTGTTTTTATTGAAATAAGTCAGTCAATGCAAACACCTGGCTTGTACAACACAATACAAAACAAAATACAGTGGTGCCTCGCAAGACGAAATTAATTCGTTCCGCAAGTTTTTTCTTCTTGCGAGTTTTTCGTCTTGCGAAGCACAGTTTCCCATAGGAATGCATTGAAAATCAATCAATGCGTTCCTATGGAAACTGCCTTCAGACCAGGTCCGGGGACAGTCTGTCCCCCGACCTCTTCTGAAGGCTGGGGGGGGGGGAGAAGGGCTTTTCTTCCCACCGCCAGCCTTCAGAACGCTGTTCTGAAGGCTGGCGGTGGGAAGAAAAGCCCTTCTCCCCACCTCCCGCCCCGCAAGCTCCGGGGACAGGAGCGCTTTGCTGCCGACCGCCAGCATTTTAAAAGCCCACGCTGTCCCAGGGTGATTTTAAAATGCTGGGGGTCAGCAGCGAAGGCTTCGCTGCTGCCCGCCAGCATTTTAAGATCGCCCGGGACAGCGGAGAAGTCTCTGCTGTCCCAGGAAGGCAGGCGGGGGGGGGGGAGCAAAGACTTTTGCCCCCCGCCGGCCTTCAGAAGAGGTCTAGGACCTCTTCTGAAGGCCGGTGGTGGGCAAAAGTCTTTGCTCCCGACCGCCAGCATTTTAAAAGAGGTCCCCGGAGATTTCCCTATGGGCTTTCTTCTTGCGAAGCAAGCCCATAGGGAAATTCGTCTTGCGGAACGACTCAAAAACGGAAAACTCTTTCGTCTTGCGAGTTTTTCATTTTGCGAGGCGTTTGTCTTGTGAGGCACCACTGTAGTGAAAATACAGGGAGTGCATGCAGCTGAATGGTTGGACTAGGATAAAGTTTGCAACTTTTTAGAGAAACGTAGTACAGCGGTACCTCAGGTTACAAAGGCTTCAGGTTACAGACTCCGCTAACCTGGAAGTAGTACCTCAGGATAAGAACTTTACCTCAGGATGATAACAGAAATAGTGTGGCGGCAGTAGGAGGCCCCATTAGCTAAAGTGGTACCTCAGGTTAAGAACGGTTTCAGGTTAAGAACGGATCTCTGGAACGAATTAAGTTCGTAACCAGAGGTACCACTGTACTCATCTTAGTCTCTTTTAAGGCAACAGGAAAACTGTTCCCTTGTTGGCTCACATTTTGGTTTCCTAGTAAGGGGTTGGCTGCTGTCACCTGGCAAGGTGGGCTACATCTTTCCTCCTGTTGTTCACCCCAGGAGGAAAGACAGAGCCCACCCTCTGGGTGTAGGCATTTTAAATAAAAGCACACATTCTACTCATGTAAAAACACGTTGATTCCCAGACCGTCCGTGGGTCAGATTTAGAAGGCGATTGGGCTGGATCCGGCCCCCGGGCCTTAGTTTGCCTACCCATGCGAGTCTAGCTTCTTTCTCCCTCAGCATGCTGGAGGGAATTGGCAACCCTGGTGGTTTTCCTAGCGATATACTGCCTAGAGAAACCACCATCACGGTCTGCCCCTCCTTACCGGTCCCGGGCGATATATCACCCAGGCCTAACATAGCAGGGAGCTGTAGTTTGGTACTGAGAGGGACCCTGATGGCTTTTCCTTTTAACAGCAGCCAGCGGGACCTCTTACATACAATGCAGGGCCAGTGTGGTACCCGGCTGCGAATTAGTATTTTCCAGTGTCTTCTCAAAAAAAAGGGTTGCTGGGCCTTTGTGGCTGGATAGATGGATACAGCTATGCCTTCCTCGTCGCCAGTGTGGTGTAGTGGTTAAGAGCGGTAGTCTCGTTATCTGGGGAACCGGGTTCGTGTCTCCGCTCCTCCACATGCAGCTGCTGGGTGACCTTGGGCCAGTCATACTTCTTTGAAGTCTCTCAGCCCCACTCACCTCACAGAGTGTTTGTTGTGGGGGAGGAAGGGAAAGGAGAATGTTAGCCGCTTTGAGACTCCTTAAAGGGAGTGAAAGGCGGGATATCAAATCCAAACTCTTCTTCTTCTTCTCAAAGTGGGGGTGAAGCTCTATAGCCTACGTATACCTGCAAATTAAATGTGCAAGAATCAGACCTGGAGAACCACTTTTAGACAAGATTAATCAAACAGATTTTGAAACACAAATGAATGCTGGCCTCTCTCTCCATTGCAGCAAACGCTCTATGAAAAATGGGGGGAGTATCGGTCGTTGATGGTGCAGGAGCAGCGCTTGGTTCGTGGTGAGTGACAAAGATACATTTGTGTAAACATCACCTGGGCCAGTCTCCTCTGTTCTGGTACCCTCCAGATGTCGTGCTACAACACTCTGGACCGTTGGTGATGCTGGCTGCGGCTGAGGGGAGTCCCAACAGCACCTGAAAGGTGCCAGGTCAAGGCTGATCTAAACCAGGGTTTCCCAATCTTGGGTCTCTAGCTGTTTTTGGACTACAGATCCCATCATCCCGAGCTACCAGGGCCAGTGGTCAGGGATGATGGGAACAGTAGTCCAAAAGCAGCTGGAGACCCAAGATTGGGAAACCCTGAGCTAAACCATTTCACAACTGCAAGGACGAGAAATGGCTGTTTTGAGGGCACAAAAAAATGTGTGCACCGACCCCTTTTGCCCTCCAGGCTTCAGCAAAAGCAACGCAAAGTCTGCGGAGCGTGGAGAGAGTGCTCCCTCTGCGCTTAGGAGGCTTCGTGTTGCTATCGCTGAAGCCAAGGAGCCTGCATTCGCTCCATAGGACGCACACACATTTCCCCTTCATTTTTGGAGGGGGAAAAGTGCGTCCTATAGAGCGAAAAATACGGTACTTCTTTCTCCCATGTTCTCGTTAGTGGCTTTTGAATGGACTGGGCTTTGAAAAAGTTCTTTGACTGTGATGCACATCTGTCATGGATGCTTCAACTGAGACTCCTGCATTGCCGTAGTCCCTTCCAACTCTGTGATCTGCCCTAACTGTGTCTGGAGGCGGTTGGAGGATGGGTGGCGGCTAACAGATTGAGCTTGAATCCTGACAAGGCAGAAGTACTCTTTTGGGGGGGGGGACAGGAAGTGGGCAGGTGTGGAGAACTCTCTGGTCCTGAATGGGGTAACTGTGCCCCTGAAGGACCAGGTGCGTAGCCTGGGAGTCAATTTGGACTCACAGCTGTCCATGGAGGCACAGGTTAATTCTATGTCCAGGGCAGCTGTTTACCAGCTCCATCTGGTACGCAGACCAAGACCCTATCTGCCCAGAGACTCTCTCCCCAGAGTGGTGCATGCTCTAGTTATCTCTTGCTTGGACTACTGCAACACGCTCTACGTGGGGCTACCTTTAAAGGTGACCCAGAAACTACAACTAATCCAGAATGCGGCAGCTAGACTGGTGACTGGGAGCGGCCGCCGAGACCACATAACACCGGTCCTGAAAGACCTACATTGGCTCCCAGTCCATTTCCAAGCACAATTCAAAGTGTTGGTGCTGACTTTAAAGCCCTAAACGGCCTCGGCCCAGTATACTTAAGGAGCGTCTCCAACCCCATCGTTCTGCCCGGACACTGAGGTCCAGCACCAAGGGCCTTCTGGTGGTTCCCTCGCTGCAAGAAGCCAAGTTACAGGGAACCAGGCAGAGGGCCTTCTCAGTAGTGGCACCCACCCTGTGGAATGCCCTCCCATCAGATGTCAAGGAAATAAACAACTATCTGACTTTTAGAAGACATCTGAAGGCAGCCCTGTTTAGGGAAGCTTTTAATGTTTGAAGGATTATTGTATTTTAATATTCTGTTGGAAGCCGCCCAGAGTGGCTGGGGAAACCCAGCCAGATGGACGGGGTATAAATAATAAATTATTATTATTATTAACTGGAACCCTTCTTCCCTGCTAGGGATCGTGGTTAAAGACCCCAGCATCTATGACACCCTGGAATCTGTGCGTTCCTGCCTGTACGGAACTAGGCTGGCCGGAGGCCCTGCTGCCCCTTTTGGGGTGCTGTTGCCAGGATCGGGGAGCACCTACAGCAGCGTGGGCTGCGTCAGCACCGCCACGGACGAGAGCGAGGATTCAGTCTACCAGACCTGCTTCTTTGACTCTGCCGACTCCCTGGACATTGCCCCCGCAGCCGCCCAGCCCTCGCGCCCGCGCCCGCGCCCAACGCTCACCCGCAGCGCCAGCGTCAAATGCACAAGCAGCAGCAGCAGCAATGGAGTCGCACGGTTCTGGGACAGATCATGCGACCAAAAGAACTCCGCAGCCGCCCCAAGGCCCCGGAAGAGCAAACCGGGGAGCTTCCGCAAGAGACTGCTCAAATTCATCCCCGGGCTGAACCGTTCCCTGGAAGAAGAAGAGAGCCAGTTGTAAAAGGCGATAGCGTCGCGCAAGGGCATTTTTTGGGGTGGGGTGGCCGGCAGTCTCAGCTTTTATAAAGTTGGCTAATTTATTTATTTATTTATTCGACCCGCAAGGTGGATTCAAGCACCCCACCGGGTTGGTTCTCGGTGGATTCGAGGCTTCCAATAAGATCCCAAGCACCAGCAATTGTTAGGCTGTGCTTCTCGGGATCCAGGTCGTCGGGCAGATCTGGTCACGAACCTCGAGGAGAGAAGCAATGGAGGGTGGGGGGGGATTAGCTCGGAAGGAAACGCGCCAAATTGTAAAGCCAAAGAGGCATGAGTGATCTGGTATTCTTTGTTCCGTGGAAGGATTTTGGTTTTTTGTTTTTTTTAAGAGTTAGATTCTTCCACGGAGCAGGGTCAACCGAATCTGTGAATGCTACTCAGTTTGTTCCTTGCTCTATTGAAAGGGTTAGGTCAGGTTTCCCAAACTTCGGTCTCTAGCTCTTTTGGGGACTACAAATCCCATCGTCCTGCTAGCTACGGATAATGGGAACTGTAGTCCAAGAACAGCAGGAGGCACAAATTTGAGAAAACCTGTGATTCCAGGAAGGGGGGGTAGAACTGGGAAATGGAGTGCTCCCTCCAGCTCCCAACCAACCAAGGATTAAAGGGGGGGGGGAGAACACAATAATTTATTGAGAGTTCAGGGTGGCCTGCAGACTGTGGGCTTTGATTTAGGACCAGGAAGATGTATTAGCGGAAACGGCATGTTGACCCTAGGGCATGAAGTAGCATTTGAGGTTAATATAAAAGGTAGAGTTAGAGGAAGAGCCCAGACCTGGGATAAAAATGGCTTTTGGTGGGGAGGGGCTTTAAAAAAACCGCAGTATGTTGTGTTTGGTGGCAGACCTTGAACCAAGGGAAGGGCTTAGGCCCAGGGTCCTTCAGCATTAAGTCTCCACATCCCTGTGATATCTGTCAGTGTTGGAGAAATACCAAATTAAATTAGGTAGGCCCCCAACCATCTGTGGCCACAAATATCTTGTCACGTACTGCAATGGCTTTTCTAATATCGAAAATCTGGCAGCAACGTATGGGAATCCCTCTTCCCGCCCCACCCCGGGGTTCTGTGCAATTGTGGTTTTTCTTTTGAGCTGCTGATCTCTCTCTTTAATCTCAGAGGAGGCCACATCCTGCCTGTCTCGTCACCTCAGGAGGCCGGATTCCTCCTCCAGTACTTTAAAAAAGAAGAAGCTGATGCTTTTATACTTTTTGTCTCGATATTTTATACAGTGGCTTCTTAAAGGAGGCAAAGGGCTACTACGGCAAAGGGCTACGACGTTTGTTGTTTTGTGTTCTCCCTGTCAGCCACGTTAAAGGCTTTCTCTAGCTACCAGGAAATAAGAGCGAAACGTCCGCTGAGGAACCCCAGTTTGGGGGTTTGTTTCGGTTTTAGGCTCCATCTCCTCAGAGCCTTTAAGAGGATTCCTGTCGCTTGGCCTTCTGAACTGCTGGGTCCCTGAGAAATGGAAGCCAGGCTGAGTGAATGTCTTAACAGGGTGGCATTATTCCTGTAAAAGTTTGACTTCTCGTTCAAAGCAATGTTCTGGTTATAAAAGCAATCAAAAAGGGAACTTCTTTTTTTGCAACTCTAAGCTCAACCTTATCTGAGGAAGTAGCTGCAGGAAGGGGGAGGCGGGTGACGCTGCGTCAAGAACAGGCAAAGTTGCATATTTGTGTCTCAAAAAGAGATGCCAAACCTTTAAGCTAGGACAGGCGGTTGCTGTTACTGAGTACACCCAATACATGCAAAAAAATGTGACCCGAGTAAAGGGGAGTGGGCTCTTTTTTTGTACAAACATGCACCCATGGTTTCAGGTGTTTGCTTGTTCTCTTTTGATAAAACATAGTAAAGACTTTTTGCAATCAAGTTGTGGTGGCGAGTCTCATTTTGCACCAAGTTCTCCGTGGTCTGTCTGAACTAGCTTCCCTGAGAAACCGTATTTTTCGCTCCATAAGATGCACTTTTTTCCTCCCAAAAAGTAAGGGGTGCGCCTTATGGAGCGAATGGCACTTCGCAGAGAGGGAGAGCTGCGCAGCGCCCCTTCAGCGAAGCGGGAGGAGGAAGGGAGCCCCTTCTGTTCCTTCTCCGGCTTCACTGAAGGGGCGCTGCGCAGCTCTCCCTCTCTGCACACGCTGCTCCTGCGAAGGAGAGGTGCTGCGCAGAGAGGGAAAACTGTGCAGCGCCCCTTTAGCAATGCGCACAGGAGAGGCTGCGCACGGTTATCCCAGAAGCCAGATCCCTCTTGCTGTTCTGGCTTCTGGGATTCAGAATAATTTTTCCTTGTTTTCCTCCTCCCAAATCTAGGTGCGCCTTATGGTCTGGTGCGCCTTATGGAGCGAAAAATACAGTATGTTTTCCAGACAGATCTTCAAATTTCACGGATGGCCAAAGCAGCAAACAGTTGCTGCTTCCCAAACCTGAGCAGTACTTGTCAAGCTTTTGACAACAGCCAAGCGCAGTTGGGCGTCAAGGGCTGGGAGAAGCAGATATAATAATAATAATAATAATATAATAATAATATATTTATTGTCATTGCCCCCTCTCGGGGACAACGAAATTACTTGGCTGCTCCATCCACCCAGTTAGGGCACTCCACACAAAATCAAAACAACTATAAAAACACTAATTAAAACAATACAGTACAATACAGCAAGGAAGATTAGATGACTTTCAAAGTCCAGGCTTCCCATTCAGGGCTGAGATCGCTCTGGAGAAGAAGCTGTTCTTAAGACGGCTCGTTCTTGTCTTCATCGTCCTGTATCTCCGTCCCGACGGCAGGAGCTCGAAGAGACAGTGACCAGGATGCGATGGATCTTTTACTATGTCCAGTGCCTTCCTATGGCACCTTGTGGCATAAATCTGCTCTAAGGTGGGGAGTGGGCAGCCAACAATGCTCTCTGCTGCCTTAACAACTCTGCACAACCCCATCCTGTCCTGGGTAGTACAGCTTCCGTACCACACACATAAGCCATAAGTGAGCACGCTCTCAATGGCACAGTGATAGAAGGCAAGCAGCAGTTTCTGCGGAAGATGGATCTTTTCTCCTGCTGTCCCAGTTTTTGAGCCATCCCAGCTGGGTGCTGGAGGCCCACCCAAGCCAGTAATTCAGCATTTCCTCAGTACTGCTGAGTCCAAGCTTTTGCTTGCCCTGCGGGGTTTGGTTTGTTCCGTGTTCTGAGGCAGGGCGTGGTCCCAGCTGCCTTGCTCCGTTCCTGTCCCTTGCGGTCACCCTTAATTGCATAGGGAACTGTCCTGCCTGGCCCAAAATAAACCCAGATCAGAGGCAACTCTCGTTTAACTTTGGAAAGAGCAGGTGCTATGTGGCCTCTCTATGGAAGCATTAATCACCCTTCCCCTTCGGCTAGCTTCTTCTACAGAGTTACAAGGCTGCAGCCAGTTTCTCGACCGGCTTTTAATAATAATAATTTTTATTTATACCCCGCCCTCCCCAGCCAAGGCTGGGCTCAGGGCGGCTAAAAAACAAGTTGAATGAATACAACTTAAAAACAAGATTAAAATACAACATTAAAATATTGAAACAGTAAAATGTTAAAATGCAGCCTCATTACAGTAGGAGAAAGGAAAAAAGAAAGAGGGGGAGGGAATCAAATTGGCTCCAAGCCAAAGGCTAGGCGGAACAACTCTGTCTTACAGGCCCTGCAGAAAGAAATCGGATCCCACAGGGCCCTGGTCTCCTGAGGCAGAGCATTCCACCAGGGCGGGGCCAGTGTTGAAAAGGCCCTGGCTCTGGTTGAGGCTAATCTAACTTCCTTAGGGCCCAGGACCTCTAGGGTGTTGCTATTTATGGACCGTAAGGTCCTCCGTGGGGCATACCAGGAGAGGCGGTCCCGTAGGTACGAGGGTCCTAGGCCGTGAAGGGCTTTAAAGGTCAAAACCAGCACCTTAAATCTGACCCTGTACTCTACCGGGAACCAGTGCAGTTTGAAAAGCACTGGGTGAATATGCTCCCACAGCAGAGATCCCGTGAGGAGCCTCGCTGCAGCATTCTGCACCCGCTGGAGTTTCTGGGACAGCTTCAAGGGCAGCCCCACGTAGAGTGAATTACAGTAGTCAAGCCTGGAGGTGACCTTTTGAAATGCTTGGCAGGTCGCGCAACACATAGGAAGGTAATGGTCTCCAGAGTATGTCCTAAGCCGTTTTAGAGCTTTAGACAATTACTCTGAAGTGTGCTCAACTTGAAAAAGATTGCCTTATCCCTGGAAACTGTGGGGAACAGAGGAAAAGGGTCTTTCTATGTGAGTGTCTGGAGGTGGTTGGAGGATGGATGCAGGTTAATGGATTTGGGTTAAATCCTGACAAGACAGAAGTACTATTGGGGGGGCACTCCATGGTCCTGAATGGGGTAACTGTGCCCCTGTGTCATTTTGGACTCGCAGCTGTCAATGGAGGCTCAAGTCAATTCTGTGTCCAGGGCAGCAGTCTACCAGCTCCACCTGGTACGCAGGCAGAGACCCAACCTGCCCGCAGACTGTCTCGCCAGAGTGGTACGTGCTCTGGTTATCTCCTGCTCGGACCACTGCAGTGCACTCTATGTGGGGCTACCTTTGAAGGTGACCCGGAAACTGCAATTAATCCAGAATGAGGCAGCTAGACTAGTGACTGAGAGCAGCTGCCAAGACCATATAACACCGGTCCTGAAAGACCTACATTGAATTGTGCTTGGAAATGTACTGGGAACCAAAGTCTTGGTGCTGACCTGTAAAGCCCTAAATGGCCTCGGCCCAGTATACCTGAAGGAGCGTCTCCACCCCCATCGTTCAGCCCGGACACTGAGGTCCAGCGCTGAGGGCCTTCTAGCAGTTGCCTCACTGCAAGAACTGAGGTTACAGGGAACCCGGCAGAGGGCCTTCTCGGTAGTGGCGCCCGCCCTGTGGAACACCCTCCTGTCAGATGTCAAGGAAATAAACAACTATCTGACTTTTAGAAGACATGTGAAGGCAGCCCTGTATTGGAAAGTTGGTTTAATTTTTTATTATGTTTTTATATACAGCGGTACCTCGGGTTACATATGCTTCAGGTTACATACGCTTCAGGTTACAGACTCCGCTAACCCAGAAATATTACCTCGGGTTAAGATCTTTGCTTCAGGATGAGTACAGAAATCTTGTGGCAGTGGCGCAGCAGCAGCAGGAGGCCCCATTAGCTAAAGTGGTGCTTCAGGTTTCAGGTTAAGTTTCAGGTTAAGAAGTTGCAAGTTACAGTTTCAGGTTAAGAACAGACCTCTGGAACGAATTAAGTACGTAACCAGAGGTACCACTGTATCTTGGGAGCCACCCAGAGAGGCTGGGACAAGCCAGTCAAATGGGCAGGGTACCATTATTATTATTATTATTATTATTATTATTATTATTATTTATTTATTATTATTATTATTATTTCACAATTTTGGGAGTATCAATTAAAAGGCCAAGCCCAGGACTAGGGGACTTGTGTCTAGATGCTGTTGGATTACAACTCCCAGCAGTCTAGTCAGTGTCCGGGATGATGGGAATTGCAGTTCAGTGACATCAGGAGGACCAATGGCTTTCCACCTCTGGTGCAAGCCTGGGTAGATCAGTATGAGCCTTCACCAACATGGTTCCTGCCATCAGCTTCAGACAGTGGAGCTGATGGGACTCACAGTCCCAGGTACCTGCAGGGCACTGGCTGGTAAAGGCTGCTCTGGAGCCACAATTTATTGGCCTACCCAGACCTGAAAGCAACTGAAGCTGGAACCATTCACATGATACATTTAATGATGCCACTTGTGGCTTCTCCCAAATAATTCTGGGAATTGTAGTTTAAGGGTGCTGAGAATTGTTAGGAGGCTCTTATTGCCCTCACAGAGCTACCATTTCAAGATTTCCCAGTGAAGAGGAATTGGTGATTAAACCACTATGAGAAGTGTAGCTCTGAGGGGAATATGGGTCTCCCGGAACTCACAGCACCCTTAAACTATAGCTCCCAGGATTCTTTGGGGGAAAGCTAGGACGAAAGTGGTGCAGTGCTTTAAATTTGTGGTGCGAAAGAGGCCACCATTAAACAGGATTGGGTCCAATCACTGCCTAGACACTTGGCCAAATGTACACTCAAGTTCCATAACAAATATGGGATGTCAGTGTAGTCAATTAAATACCCTGCCTAAGGGTTATAAGAAAGTGGTATAGCCCAGCTTGGGCCACATAGGATACAAATGTGATAAAATTGCTCTAGATGAAAAGAGAAGAGTCTCTGATTATAAGGTTGCTTCTCGAATACTTCCAGAGCACCAACAGCAAAGTGATTATTTGAGTGTGTTTATATAATCTCAGAAGTGCTAATTGCCAGTTTTTTTGGCCCTGTCCACCCATCTGCTCAAGACAGCACACAGAAAAGGGCAAAAACCACATAAAACACGAATTTAGGAGCTCGTGACAAAAAATTCAGAGAGTCAAAGGGGGAAAGGAAACTTTCCACATTAGCTACACTAATTCTGCTAAATGACAGCAATAAATCTTTATTTAGAAATGCTTAGAGTTCATTTTAGGGTGAATTTGCCTTAGCCAAAGAATTTCGTGCAGATTCTAATAAGTTCCACAGTGGCTCTTTTAAATAAATTATCAATGCAACTCCTATGTGTGCCTATGGGAAAGTATTGCCAACTGTGTTCAACAAGGCTACTCCCGAGTTTAGTGCAGTTAGGATTACAGACCCCAACGATAGCAGAGAGCCATTTTCAAATAGTGTCCGCCAGCAGACCAAAAACAATATCTTGCGAGAGGGGCATTCCCAGAGGTAGAGAAGGGACTGGCGCTATCAGCAGCACTTAGCTGTAGCCTTGGGCTAGAACAGCACAGTATCTTGGCAAATGCGATTCCGAGCTTTCAGCGCTGTGGGTTAAACCACAGAGCCTAGGACTTGCCGATCAGAAGGTCAGCGGTTCAAATGCCTGCAACGGGGTGAGCTCCCGTTGCTCTGTCCCTGCTCCTGCCAACCTAGCAGTTCAAAAGCACATCAAAGTGCAAGTAGATAAATAGGTACCGCTCCGGCAAGAAGGTAAACAGCATTTCTGTGCGCTGCTCTGGTTCGCCAGAAGCGGCTTAGTCATGCTGGCCACATGACCCGGAAGCTGTACTCCGGCTCCCTCGGCCAGTAAAGCGAGATGAGCGCCGCAACCCCAGAGTCATCCACGACTGGACCTAATGGTCAGGGATCCCTTTACCTTTACATGGCTCAGCAACCAAGCATCTGCTCTGCATAGCAACGGCCCCAAGTTCACCTGCTTGGTAGCTCCTGGAAAGCCTGCAAAAGACTCTTGCCTGAAACCCGGTAGGTCTACCTGAGACCCAGGTAGCAAAAGCCAGGAATGGAGAATCTGTGGCCTTCCCAGTGTTCAGCCATCAACTAACATGGGCCATGCTCCAGAATGAGCAACAGCTGGAGAACCAACATGTTCTACGCTCCTAACATTGACAATCCTGACCTAGATTGACCCAGTGGCCCGACTCTATGTTAAGAAATTGTCTAGTATTCCAAATGCGAAGGCTACTTCTTGCTGTTTTAGCCGCCCATCTGACTGAGTTGCTGCCACTGGGGGGCTCCCAACAAAATTGTTGTTGTTTAGTCGTTTAGTCGTGTCCGACTCTTCGTGACGCCCTGGACCAGAGCACACCAGGCACTCCTGTCTTCCACTGCCTCCCGCAGTTTGGTCAAACTCATGCTGGTAGCTTTGAGATCACTGTCCAACCACCTCGTCCTCTGTCGTCCCCTTCTCCTCGTGCCCTCAATCTTTCCCAACAACAGGGTCTTTTCCAGGGAGTCTTCTCTTCTCATGAGGTGGCCAAAGTATTGGAACCTCCGCTTCAGGATCTGTCCTTCCAGTGAGCGCTCAGGGCTGATTTCCTTAAGAATGGATAGGTTTGATCTGCTTGCGGTCCATGGGACTCTCAAGAGTCTCCTCCAGCACCATAATTCAAAAGCATCCATTCTTCGGCGATCAGCCTTCTTTATGGTTCAGCTCTCACTTCCATACATCACTACTGGGAAAACCATAGCTTTAACTATACGGACCTTTGTTGCCAACAAAATATTAAATATTAAAAGCACAATAAAACATCAACCATTAAAAAGTTCCCCGAACAAGACTGACCAGATGTCTCCTAAAAGTCAAATAGTTGTTTCTCTGTTTGACAACTGATGGGGAGGGCATTCCACGGGGCAGGCGCCAGAGTGGTATAGTGGTTAAGAGCGGTGGACTCATAATCTGGTGAACCGGGTTCGCTTCCCTGCTCCTGTACATGCAGCTGCTGGGTGACCTTGGGCCAGTCACACTTCTCTGAAGTCTCTCAGCCCCACTCACCTCACAGAGTGTTTGTTGTGGGGGAGGAAGGGAAAGGAGAATGTGAGCCGCTTTGAGACTCCTTTGGGTAGTGATAAAGCGGGATATCAAATCCAAACTCCTCCTCTTCTTCTACCGAGAAGGCCCTCTGCCTTGACTAACCCCACCCAAGCTTGCCAATCCCCGGCAATGCCTTCTAGGTCATTCTCCATCCCATGCTTCATTCCAATTTGGGATCCATGGTGGGTGCGTGGCCAGGGGCGCCGACTTATAAAAAATATTGGGGGAGCCCGCGAAAGCTCATGAATAATAAATAAGCTCATGAATATGCAGATAAAGTGGTGCCGCCTCCTCGTGAGCGAATAGGGGAGAGCGTGCTGCGCCTATTAATCAGCTCCGAAGGAAATTGGGTGGAGCTTTTGCTCGGGAGGGAGGGCAGGAGGCATGCAGGCAGCCCGACCCTGTGCATTTTGGGCTGGGGGAGGGGCGGCGGTGGCGCTCTGCTGGAGGGGCGCCCGAGATTATTGGGGGGGCGGAGCCCCCCCAAACGCATTTTTGAGGGGGCTCGGGCCCCCTCAGGCCCCATGGAGTCGGCGCCTATGTGCGTGGCTAAAACTACACCTGTGAGGTGTTTCTGGAGTTTAGAACTTCCAGCCTTCCTTGTGCAAGAGTAAGTAACATGGGGTTGGGGATATTGCAGACCCTCCAAATGTCCCTATTTTCCAGGGACAGATTGACAGAAGCCACCCTGGATTCTGATTTGATCCCAGAATATCCTGCTTTTCTTTAGGATGTCCCTATTTCCATTGGGAAAACATTGGAGGGTGTCGAGTTGGCCAGCTCCCGAGCCATCTGAAAACGGCCCTGCATGGGGAAGTTTTTGAAAAGTTTTTATTGTGTTTTTATGTACAGTGGTACCTCAGGTTAAGTACTTAATTCGTTCCGGAGGTCCGTACTTAACCTGAAACTGTTCTTAACCTGAAGCACCACTTTAGCTAATGGGGCCTCCTGCTACTGCCACGCCGCCGGAGCACGATTTCTGTTCTTAACCCGAGGTACTATTTCTGGGTTAGCGGAGTCTGTAACCTGAAGTGTATGTAACCTGAAGCGTATGTAACCTGAGGTACCACTGTATATTGGAAGCCACCCAGAGTGGCTAGGACAACCCAGTCGGAGTGGCGGGGTATGAACAGCAAAATTAGCACCATCATCATCATCGCTGAATAGGAAGTCCCTATTTTCATTGGAGAAAAGTTGGAGGGTATGATATTGTTGGCCTCTTAACATCCCGATTTGCCCCCCCCCCTTCGAAGCTGCAAATAGGCAGGACCTTTTCTTTCCTCCCAGTGCCCCCCCCCAATATTCATCCTTCTGCCAAGGGCACCCAGCAAACTAACTAATTGGCTGTGTTTCGGAGGGGTGGGGGGGCTGCTAAGGCTTATGCTTGATCCTGGGCCTGGCTTACTTGAATGAAAGCACACAGACACACTCACCATCTGTCACCTGGCAGGTTGAGACCAACTGTTCCACTTGTTCAGAAAAAAACACACACATTTAGCTGGGTGGGTGGGGAGCTCTCCGCAAAAACCCTTGCCACGAACAATCACCGTACATCTGGGAATAAGCACCCAGAATCCCAGGTTTTTATGCCCCCTACTGCAAGTACCTTTCAATGCAGGGGGGGGAATCTGAAACTAACCCTTTCTATCTCAATTACACTGGTACCTTGGTTCTCAAACTTAATCCGTTCCGGAAGTCCGTTCCAAAACCAAAGCATTCCAAAAGCAAGGTGCGCTTTCCTATAGAAAGTAATGCAAAATGCATTAATCTGTTCCAGACTTTTAATAACAACCCCTAAAACAGCAATGTAACATGATTTTTGCTATCTAACGAGACCATTGATCCATAAAATGAAAGTGGTAAACTATGTACTGCAGTCACACAATCAATCAATCAATCAATAGCTGAACTGGGCTCCACACAGTCATAAAAACAAAACAGAAAGAGCCGCAAAAACGAAAACACAAAATAAATAGCAAAAACAGACAGACCTCAGTGTAACACTCAAAACGGAGCACGTTCGGCTTCCGAAAAAAGTTCGCAAACTGGAACACTTACTTCCGGGTTTGCAGTGTTTGGGTTCCAAGTTGTTTGAGTACCAAGGCGTTTCAGAACCAGGGTACCACTGTAGGGGCTGCCAACTTTTCTGCAAGCCCTTGTTGCTCTGCCTTTAGTGACCAGCTGAAGATAGGCAGAGATCAGCAGGTGAATCTTTTTTCTTCTTTTTTTATGTCAAAGACCTTAGCAGGTGCTAATCATTACTGCTTCTGCTGTGGAAAAGCATAAAAGGCTGATTTCTGCACTTCATGCTGTATTAAAGGTACACAGAGCAGCCTTTGTTTTTTCCTGATCATCTGGGAAACCTAACTCTAATTAGTCCCTAGCTTCAAAATACAGCTACAGTGGTGCCTCGCAAGATGAAAAGAATCCGTTCTGTGATTCTCTTCGTCTAGCGGTTTTTTCGTCTTGTGAAGCAAGCCCGTTGACGGATTAGCGAATTAGCGCTATTAGCGCTATTAGCGGCTTTTAGCGGCTTATCTGCTGATCGGATCAGCTGATAAGCAGCTTAGTGGCTTAGAAAAAGGGGGGGGGAACCAGCAGGAACTCGCAAGACACTGTCTTGCGAAGCAAGCCCATAGGAAATTCGTTTTGCAAAGC
Source organism: Podarcis vaucheri (assembly GCF_965113315.1). Classification (NCBI taxonomy): domain Eukaryota; kingdom Metazoa; phylum Chordata; class Lepidosauria; order Squamata; family Lacertidae; genus Podarcis; species Podarcis vaucheri. The sequence continues at coordinate 18,917,351 of NC_138760.1, read as the reverse complement.
ACCTCCAAAACGGAAAACTCTTTGGTCTAGCGGGTTTTCCGTCTTGCGAGGCATTCGTCTTGCGGGGCACCACTGTACAGAAATACTCTGCCCCCCTAAAAATAAATAAAACCAGAGCCTCAGTTTTGAAGAGGTCCCCTCTGCAAACTACCATCTGGAGCGGCAACCTTAGGCAGCATCTTACACATAAGCAAAAACCTTGCACATCTAGAAATAATTAGCATTAGAAATAAGTACTGTAAGTAGAAATGCAATATTTCTCACCATATTAGGGAAGACTGCAACCCAGGGTGTGGGGTGTTGATGGGGAACATCAAGGATTCTGCTCTGCATTCCTCTGCCATCTTCATCTTTAAATCAGAAACTTGTACCAGCCAGTCCTTTGAACCAAGGACTGTCCTTTAGAAATTGGATGCACGCAATGTCCTCTCTCTGCCTATGGACAGCCAATCCTCCTCCTTTGTGGATGAGCCCTGTTGCTAAATGGCAGCAACAGAAGCCCAGTGAAAGCAGCACTGCTTGGAAGCCACAGTTTTAATTTCCCACAATGCCTCTGACGTAGCATTGCTCTGGGGCATTGTGGGAAATTTAAAGAGCCCTTTCCAACCCGGGGTGGGGAATTGAAGAGCAGTCACCGCCAGTGGACTCTACACCAATGCTGTGGATCCTAAAACCCTTCTGGGATGCTGCATAAAAAAATCAGGGCTATTTCTAAATAGCATTGAATTGCAAAATTCAGCTGTATGGGTATTCCCTGATTACTTGGTCATTGGTCACAGCTGTATGGAGAATTAGCTACATTGGAAAGAAACCTGCTTCAAGTCAAAGAACATTTAACCATGGCATTAATATCTGGGGTACGTGAGCCAGCTTTGAGTGCTACTAGGAGTTTTACATTGGCTCCCAGTACGTTTCCGAGCACAATTCAAAGTGTTGGTGCTGACCTTTAAAGCCCTAAACAGCCTCGGTCCAGTATACCTGAAGGAGCGTCTCCACCTCCATCGTTCTGCCCGGACACTGAGGTCCAGCGCCGAGGGCCTTCTGACGGTTCCCTCACTGCGAGAAGCCAAGTTACAGGGAACCAGGCAGAGGGCCTTCTCGGTAGTGGCGCCCTCCCTGTGGAACGCCCTCCCACCAGATGTCAAAGAGAACAACAACTACCAGACTTTTAGAAGACATCTGAAGGCAGCCCTGTTTAGGGAAGCTTTTAATGTTTGATGTATCATAGTATTTTAATATTCTTTTGGAAGCCGCCCAGAGTGGCTGGGGAAGCCCAGCCAGATGGGCGGGGTATAAATAATAAATTATTATTATAATTATTATTATTATTTCAAATCAGTCCTGACAAATCCTCCTGCTATTTCACCCTTTTCAGGGGACACATCTCATTGCACTTAGCTAGAATGTACTCCAGGACAGCAACAGCCCTACATTGGGGGGGGGGGCGCTCCTGAAGCTTCAACTGCCTTGGGAGTCCCCTTTGCAACCTGCAACAAACAAGGCCTGGGTTACCACTGTTATCTTCTTCCACGGAGTTGTTTCCCAAAAGATCGCTGCAACTTCACAACATCTATGCTACTGGCTCTCAGACTTTGGGATTGTTGAAATATATACAGTGGTACCTCGGGTTAAGAACTTAATTCATTCTGGAGGTCCGTTCTTAACCTGAAACTGTTCTTAACCTGAAGCACCACTTTAGCTAATGGGGCCACCTGCTGCCGCCAGAGCACGATTCCTGTTCTCATCCTGAAGCAAAGTTCTGAACCCGAGGTACTATTTCTGGGTTAGCGGAGTCTGTAACCTGAAGCGTATGTAGCCCGAGGTACCACTGTACAACAAAGAATTCATCAGTGTGGTGTAGTGGTTAAGAGCGGTAGTCTCGTAATCTGGGGAACCGGGTTCGCTTCCCTGCTCCTCCACACGCAGCTGCTGGGTGACCTTGGGCCAGTCACACTTCTCTGAAGTCTCTCAGCCCCACTCACCTCACAGAGTGTTTGTTGTGGGGGAGGAAGGGAAAGGAGATTGTTAGCCGCTTTGAGACTCCTGAAGGGGAGTGAAAGGCGGGATATAAAATCCAAACTCTTCTTCTTCTTCTTCTTGAGTCGTGTGACTCAAATTGGGTCTACTAGACACCCTCAATTTTAAGCAAAGTGAGCTAAAGTTGTTTCTGGGGCCCTTCCGGGATTAGAGGCCCAAAAGCTCAGAGCCTTCAAATGTCCCTTTTTTCCAGGGACAGTCCTGGAGCTGTCCTGGTTTCTGATTTGATCCCATAATGCCCCACTTTTCTTTAGGAAGTCCTTGTTTTCATCAGAGAAATGTTGGAAGGTATGGAATAGGACATCCCCAGGGCTTTTTTTTCAGCCAGAACTCACTGGGACTCAGTTCTGCCACCATTGCCATTATAAGAGAACAAGGGAGGTTCATGGTGCGTTCTGGCACCTCCTTTTCTAGAAAAATAGCACTGGACATCCTTTTTTGATTGGAGAAATGTTGGAGGGTATGGAAGCCATAGGTGTCAACTTTTCCCTTTGTTTAAGGGAAATTCCCTTATTCTGAATAGGAGTCCTCGCAAGAAAAGGGAAAAATTGACAGCTATGTATGGAAGCTTACATACACGAGGGACACGGGTGGCACCGTGGGTTAAACCACAGAGAGCCTAGGACTTGCCAATCAGAAGGTCGGCGGTTCGAATCCCCGTGACGGAGTGAGCTCCCGTTGCTCGGTCCCTACTCCTGCCAACCTAGCAGTTCGAAAGCACATCAAAGTGCAAGTAGATAAATAGGTACCGCTCCAGTGGGAAGGTAAACGGCGTTTCCGTGCGCTGCTCTGGTTCACCAGAAGCGGCTTAGTCATGCTGGCCACATGACCCGGAAGCTGTGTACCAGCTCCCTTGGCCAATAAAGCGAGATGAGTGCCGCAACCCCAGAGTCGGCCACGACTGGACTTAATAGTCCCTTTACCTTTTTATGGAAGCTTAAGCTTCATTATAGAATCATACAGTTGGAAGGGACCTTGAGGATTATCTCGTCCAACTCCGGAAACCAATGTCCCCACTGTGGAAGGACGTGTGGATCCAGAATTGGCCTCCACAGTCACTTACGGACTCACCGTTAAAAGCATGTTTATGGAAGACAATCTTACATGGTTAAGAGTGATCGCCAAAGAAGAAGAATGTAGAAATATGCAGCTGTCCCATAGTTTAGTTTATACTAAAAAAATGTACTAAAAAAATTATGGTGCTGGAGGAGACTCTTGAGAGTCCATGGACTGCAAGAAGATCAAACCTCTCCATTCTGAAGGAAATCAGCCCTGAGTGCTCACTGGAAGGACAGATCCTGAAGCTGAGGCCCCAATACTTTGGCCACCTCATGAGAAGAGAAGACTCCCTGGAAAAGACCCTGATGTTGGGAAAGATGGAGGGTGTAAGGAGAAGGGGACGACAGAGGACAGGATGGTTGGACAGTGTTCTCAAAGCTACCAGCATGAGTTTGACCAAACTGCAGGAGGCAGTGGAAGACAGGAGTGCCTGGTGTGCACGGGGTCACGAAGAGTCGGACACGACTAAACGACTAAACAACAACAGCAAAATGTAGTATAAACACTGATAACTGGGAAACACTGGCCTGCGAGCGCTCCAGTTGGAGAACAGCCTTTACCAAAGGTGTCATGGGTTTTGAAGACGCTTGAACTCAGGATGAAAGGGGGAAACGTGGCAAGAGGAAGTCACGCTTGGCAAACCTTCAGTGTGATCAACTCCCGCCTGGAAACCTATGTCCCCACTGTGGAAGGACGTGTGGATCCAGAATTGGCCTCCAGTCACTTACCGACTCACTTTTAAAACCATGTTTATGTAAGACATGGGTAGGCAAACTAAGGCCCAGGGGTCGGATCTGGCCCAATCCAGCCAACGGACGGTCCGGGAATCAGTGTGTTTTTACATAAGTAGAATGTGTGCTTTTATTTTAAATGCATCTCTGGGTTATTTGTGGCACATAGGAATTTGTTCCATTTTCCCCCCAAAATATAGTTCAGCCCCCCACAAGGGTTGAGGGACAGTTGACTGCCCCCCTGCTGAAAACGTTTGCTGACCCCTGATGTAAGACAATCATACTTGACTACAAGTGATTGCCAAAGAATAATAATGCAGAAATATGCAGCTGTCCCATATGGGGTTCGAACCTGCAACCTTGGGCATTATCAGTACAATGCTTGAATCAACTGATTTACATAGTAGATCCACCCCGGGTCCTGAATACAGAAATGAGTCTGCAAAAAGCCCTGAGATGGTGGCTTCAGATCCCTGAACAAAGTTTCTCCCATCACAGTGCCGTGTGAGCAAAAGCAACACATTTGCCCCAACGTTCCCTCCCATGCAAATGAATGGGTTGTCTTCCATTTAGCATGCAAATGAATGGGTACTTTCCATTTAGCATTTAAAACAAGAGGGAAGGGCTGTCGTACATGAGTATAGAGCATGCTTTGCATGCAAAAAGGCCGAAGTTCAATTCCTTGTGTCTACAGGTAAAAAGGGGTGCGGGTGGCACTGTGGGTTAAACCACAGAGCCTAGGACTTGCCGATCAGAAGGTCGGCGGTTCGAATCCCCGCAACAGGGTGAGCTCCCGTTGCTCGGTCCCTGCTCCTGCCAGCCTAGCAGTTCGAAAGCACGTCAAAGTGCAAGTAGATAAATAGGTACTGCTACGGCGGGAAGGTAAACGGCGTTTCCATGCGCTGCTCTGGTTCGCCAGAAGCGGCTTACTCATGCTGGCCACATGACCCGGAAGCTGTACACTGGCTCCCTTGGCCAATAAAGCAAGATGAGCGCCACAACCCCAGAGTCGGCCACAACTGGACCTAATGGTCAGGGGTCCCTTTACAGGTAAAATAATAAAAAAAGATAAAGGACTCCTGGACGGTTAAGTCCACTCAAAGGCGACTTTGTTGTGGCACTCTTCTTGCTTCAAGCCGAGGGAGCTGGTGTTTGTCCACAGAAAAGCTTTCTGGGTCATGTGGCCAGCAGGACTAAACCACTTCCGGTGCAGCAGAGCACCATGACGGAAGCCAGAGCGCATGGAAACGCTGTTTACCTTCCCCCTGGAGTGGTACCTATTTATCTACTTGCACTGGCCTGCTTTCGAATTGCTAGGTTGGCAGGAGCTGGGACAGAGCAGCAGGAGCTCACCCCGTCGTGGAGATTCGAACCGCCAACCTTCTGATTGGCAAGCCCAAGAGGCTCAGTGGTTTAGACCACAGTGCCGCCCGCGTCCCTAGCCTCAAAAGTCTTGTGCCTGAACCCCTGGAGAGCTACTATCAGTCATTGCAGACAACTACTGAGCTAGGGCCTGATGTGATATAAGACATCTTCCTGGGCACCTGTATGACAGCAAGAAACTGCCTGCTTTAGTAGGCAGCACATGGGTCTTTGGGCCGCCTGTCGCAGCCACGGGTAGTGTTATTGCCTGAGGCTAGGGCTGGTTCTCGGTTGATGAGCTTACATAGCAGGTGGGTTGCTGCGAGGGTGAAGAGCAGGTCAGGATGCAGGCCTTAATTGTTGCTGGGTAATCACACAATCTGCAGCTGGCGGAGTTTGGAGAGGCAAGGGGCTGGCTCTATAAATAGGAGTCACGCCATTAGGAAGAAGCAGGTGTTGCTGTTATCTCAATGCTCACCTGGCCATGGTTGTCATAGTACCTGGAGCCTGGCGGTTCAACGATATTCCTGCAGCACGACTCCTGTAACCTAAGTGAGGAGGAAATAACGTGAGCAGCAACCTCGGACTGAGGCAGAAGGAGCGCCAACCTTGTCTCTGGCAAAGCATCCCTTCCTCTAACAGCAGCCCAATAGGCTGGAATTCTGTGGGTGAAACCTCGGGGCCATCTCCATGCCAGCGGAGGTTTTGCCTGCTAGATTTCTGCAGTTGAGGCATGTGTGTTATTTATTTACTTATTGAATTTCTATACCGCCCTATACCCGGGGGTCTCAGGGCAGTTCGCAGAATAAAATCAAAGATATAAAACCACAAAACATGTACCTTCTGGACCCCCTCTCCTGGTATGCGCCGCGGAGGACCTTAAGGTCCACAAATGACAACACTTTTGGAGGTCCCAGGTCGCAAGGTGGTTAGATTGGTCTCAACTAGGGCCAGGGCTTTTTCAGTACTGGCCCCAACTTGGTGGAACGCTCTGTCACAAGAGACCAGGGCCCTGCGGGACTTGACATCTTTCCGCAGGGCCTGCAAGACAGAGCTGTTCTGCCTCGCCTTTGGTTTGGACTCAGTCTGACACTTATGTTTCCCTCCCCTTATGGTTTTGATCTATGGGCTACTTTTAAAATGAGGCTGCATTTCAAATTGTAGTTTAACCTGTATTTTAAATTGGTTCTTTTCCTATTATGATTTTACTGTAATTTTACTAGTGTTAGCCGCCCTGAGCCTGGCTCTGGCTGGGGAGGGCGGGGTATAAATAAAATTTATTATTATTATTAAACAACAACCCAATAGCCCCCCCCCCCAAAAAAAAACCACACATTTTAAAGGGGCTTTACATCTATTGATTGCACTTAGAAGCAGAATGCATTGACAAAGATATATAAATAACATTCAATAAATCTTTACAATGTCGGACACATCATAAAAACAGATCCATTGCAAAATAAACATCATGTAAATAAAATATATCAATATTTTCTTAAATTGCTCCCAGTAAAGTATAACATCCTACACTTCAGAATTCAAACATAAACCTTCTGTCTGGCTAGCCTTTTGCTATAACCTTATACAGTGGTGCCTCACAAGACGAAAATAATCCGTTCTGTGATTCTCTTCGTCTAGCAGTTTTTTCGTCTTGCGAAGCAAACCCATTGACGGATTAGCGGATTAGCGCTATTAGCGTCTTTTAGCGGCTTATCTGCTGATCGGATCATCTGATAAGCGGCTTAGCGGCTTAGAAAAAGGGGGGAAGGGAAAAAAAAACAGGAACTCACAAGACATTGTCGTCTTGCGAAGCAAGCCCATAGGAGATTTGTTTTGCGAAGCACCTCCAAAACAG